>NC_134856.1:30337500-30655127 GCF_049852395.1 Peromyscus maniculatus bairdii | reverse complement strand
TAATTCTGTGTAAATACTGCTTTTCTAAGGCAGAAGGGGTCTAGGGAATGGAAGCATCAAAGTGATCATTAGATATAGACAGGGAGTAAAAGTGAGTTCAGGTATGTGGAGAACAGTGGGGGTCAGCAACTTTCCCAGGCACCAGAGATACCTTTCATAGATCTGAACTCAGTTAAGGCCTCAAGGGATCCTCTTTTCTTTATTTTCTTCCTCTACTCTCCAAAACCTCCAAACTTTAAGTTTCTGGTGACTCTTCCCCAATCTAATTCTCCCTCTAGCATCTCATTGAAAACTAATCTTTGGAGTCCTACTAAATCATATTTTTTACATGAAGACTCCATGGCTTTATGTAAATACATGGGCAGAATAAACTCTCAATCCCCTATCTCATTTGAATTAAAAGAACATATGCTTTTCTTGTTTTCCATTTTGGACCCTCATAGAACTCAAAGATTTTTGTTTTCTGGTTTAAAGATAAATGTTGGCTATCTATAATTAACTTTGGTCAGATTCTTTGCAACCATCTGGTGTCTATCCGTATAGGTCCTCAACTAACCAATAGGGTTGACAACTAACTAAAATGTCAATTGTTTGTAGGAGGGATCATTCACGGCTTACTTTAAACAGTGTAAAGTACCTCATCATATTTTACATAATTTGAGCCCTAAATAAGTTTTAATCAAGATATATTTCAGTTTATACTTTTTATGAGTGGAACATTTTTGTTAAAAATATTTATATGCTATAGCCCTAGCCATCAACCCCTGAGAATGTGACCATCTTTAGAAATAGCACTGTAGCAGGGACAGTCAATTAAGTAGTAAGTTGTCTGTTCTTGGGACCATTTTCCTCCTACTGGATTGCTTTGTCCAGCCTTGATACGGGAGTTTGTGTCCAGTCTTTTTTTTTTTTTCTGAGACAGGTTTTTCTGTGTAGCTCTGGCTGTCCTGGAACTCACTCTGTAGCCCAGGCTGGCCTTGAACTCACGAGATCTGCCTGCCTCTGCCTCCCGAGTGCCGGGATTAAAGGCGTGCGCCATCACTGACCAGCTAAGTGTCTAGTCTTAATGTAACTTGCTATGCCATGTTTGGTTGACATTCTTGGGAGGGGGCTGCTCTTTTCTGAAGGGAAATGGAGGAGGAGTTGATCTGGGGGAGAGGGGAGGTGGAGGGCAACTGGAAGGAGGGGAAACTGTGGTTAGTATGTAATGTATGAGAAAAGAATTTAAAAAATTAAGTAGTAAGGGCCCTTAATCTGATATGACTGGTGACCTTATTAAAAAAAAAAAAAAAGAACAAATTTGGACACAGATATTAAACACAGAAGAACACCATGAGAAGAGAGAATTGGGATTGGGATGATGCACCAGAAACCAGGGACTATCACATTCTGACAATGTAACTGAAGCTTGGAGAGATGGAGGCCAGGCTCCCTCACAGGGCTCAGATGGGAATAGCCCAAACACATGTGGATCTTGGATGTCTCACCTCCAGAGCTTGGAAGCAATGAACTGCTGCTGTTGCTGTTAGCCCTTGGGTTTGTGCTGGTTTGTTATCATAACCCCAAAGAGAGAAGAGGATCGAGGCCAAAATCAATGTGACTCTCTAACTCCCTGTGAAGTCCAGCTTTGACTATAAGGGAGCTGCCAGCACTGTGCTCTCATTGGGTGGATTATAGCTCTTGTTGTGAAGGAATGTGGTCCATGGCAGCCTCTAGTAGGTGTGACACATGGTATGTGTCTAGACCTAAGTCAGTGTTTACAGTGTTTACAGTGATTCTAGAAAGACAATAGTAACGAGAAAGCTGCCACACTTAGAGCTGTGTCATCTGGTAACATGGTTAAAGCAGCCCAGGGCTGGCCTCTGTTAGGATCTCCATGGAAACCACAGCCATGGCCAATCCAGGGAAGACCTGTGTGGGGACCTCACTCATCTTTCCCTAAGTGGTGAACACTGCAGCCCACACAGGTCAGACTTGAGCAGGTTTGGTATTAGTAAATTTGTCATTGGTCTACTGTCACTCCACACCCTCTGAAATTGCTTCTTTCCTTAACTTTTCACTTCAAAAAATATCCAGGGCATCAGAAGAGGACAGTGGCTTCTTTAACTCAATGAAAAAGAACATGAAACAGCCCAAAGATGAACTACATGGTGGCTTAATTTATTATGGAGTCCCGTGACTAAAATAACTACTGACAGACTCTCAGAACCACTCCTCCATGCCTAAGCCTTTTCTGAAAGAACCTTGGAGAAAAGGATACCCCTTTTGTCTCTTTCTTGACTTTTTGATAGTTGAAGTTACAACTGAAGTTACAAAAGGGAAAAGGGAAAGACTGAAGAAATACATCAATATTATAAAAAAAAATCCACATCTTTCCCCCAAATATCACATAGTACTTTTTGTACTATATTTAACCAGTGACTTCAACTGGTCCTCTCAGAAACCCTTTGAAACAGATCTTCCTTATCTTATTATCTTCCTTGTTAGGAAACATTTATTCATCCCACCCCACCCCCCCAAACACTGGAACTCAGAAGGAACTGGCTGAAGTTCATGCCTCTGGTAATTAGTTGACCAACTTCACATTCAGAACTCCCATTGGCAAATCATGTATTATCCCCACAAGATATGCTAGGATAGACACTAGGAAAGAGGAAAAAGGAAAAAAAATGAGAAAAATGAAAGAGGGTACATGAGTCAGCATTCTGTTACAGCACAACACCTGCAATAATTAACTTAGAAAAGGGGAATTGATTTTGGCTCATGGTCCAAGAGTTTCAGGATGGTCACTTGGCCTAGTTGCTACATACCCTTTCCTGATTTCTATGGTCCTTACCCAGTATTCTGGGCACATAAAGTGGCAAAGCTGTGTCACTGGACTTCATGTCTTCTTAGTTTATGTTTTTCTGGGCCGAGATCTCACCATGTTGCCAGGCTGGCCACAAACGACCCATTCTTTCCTGCCTCTGTCTCCTGAGTACTAAGGTTATGTTCTATGGAGCCTTGCAACACAACTTTCTATGACTATAACAGTGTTATCATGCAATCTTCCTTCCATGTTGCATGACAGTAACCCCATTAGCACTTACTCTCAAGTTTCTCTCTCCAGCCTCTTGATTCCTTTGTATCTATTCCCTGATTTTCCAATTCATTGTCTTTATTCTCCTCCTGTAGCCAGAGCTAGATGAAGTCTTCTGTTTAATTCAACCTTCCCTGTATCTGGTATATCTATTGCTCTGTCCTTTGTAACAAATGAGTCCATCAAAAATTACAACATCATTTAACTCAGTGTATATCAGCTTTAAAACAAACTATCTTTGCATGATAAGATGCACTCCTTAGGACCAGCGTTTTATTGAGCTGGTTCTTCATTTAGCTGCTTCTCCTTTTACTAAAACTACCTGATAATTAAATAGTGGAAGAGGAAAGTAAATATTATTGATTCTAAACAATACTATATATCTACATTTTCAGAAGAGCCTCTCTTCCAGGCTTATCATTTTCAGTTCAGGCAACATTGATTCCTAGTAAAAGTTCAGTCAAAACTTTTCATCAATTGTTAATGGGAAGAAATAGCTGCCTACTTCTGATTACTATCATCCATCTATGCTCAACAAAAGAGTTAACAGAACTGATGATTCAAGTGTATCACTTGCCATGTGTTAAAGTCTTCTGTTCATTACCTCCATTGATCCCCATAACCTTAGGATGTAAATATTGTAACTTTAATTGTAGACAGGAAAGACATGAACAAAACAATCAAGTGCTACGGCTTATCCTATGTTGGTTTAACCTTAAGCTCTTGGTACTAGAATAGTAGCAATATCCTCCAAAGCCAATAAAAATAAAAATGTCATAAGGAAAGGGAAAAATAGGCTTTAGAAATGTTTAGAATAAATAAAGTTGACTTTACAGATGACAACCAAATAGAACAGAGAAACAGAGAAAAACAGACAACAAATCGAAATGACTGGTTTTTCTTTTCAGCTTGGTTTTCTTTTCTTCACTTTTTTCTTTTAATTTTTGTTTCTTTTATATTGTATTGTGCTTTGTTTTCTATGAGAAAGTACACAATTGAGTGTTCCAGGTTGGTCCAGAATTTATGATCTCAGGCTTATGTCACTATGCCCAATTAACACAGATCTTTTGATATCTGATCATCATACCAAATTAGTGCCTTCTCAAGTAGGAGAGCTGAGTCTGATGTCTCAACTGTTACCCTGGCTGTGTTAACTGAAGTTTCTAAATGATGGACCAATTCAGCCACTTAATAATTAATAGACAAGAGTGATAGCAGACTGATTGAGCCATAGCTAATCTCATTCTTTAGGTTTAGTAATTGACTTGATCCACCATATAACTAAACCTCTTGGTTGTTAGGGTACGTGGAATACAATGTGGTATTCTAGCTATTTCTATAACATGACCATGGTCTTCAAATTCCTCTTTCTCAAAATGAAATCCTTAGATCAAAGCAAAAACAACAGATTTCTCATTAATTTCATTAACATTTTATATTAGTTGGATTTTCTATCTAGAATACATATATGTTTTGCCTTTTATTTATAACTTTGAAAGTGTTCAACAATAAAATAGACTATCTGTGTAGGTAACTACTTTGCACATGAATGCTTTCTGTTAATGAATTAATAATAATCATTGTTGATTACAATGATTAACTAATAGTTAATAGGACCTTAATATTAATTTCAGACAAAAAGCACAACCCAGATTTATTTTTTATTAAGATATTTAGAGTCTCTATTGCTATTAGTTGGTCATCACTGCTTCTACTAAATTACAATTTCATCAATAGACTACTAAAAATAAGTGGTCCTGTGACTAACAAAATGACTTCGTTTTAAAGAAAAAAAAAACACTAGTCTACTTTCAGGAGAGATGAATTATAATAATCCCCAGTACCTCAGACATTCACCTACCTTGCAGAATTCAGTCAACAAGGAAATGAAGTTATTCATTCTAAACTAAAGAGAATCTAAAGCCTACAGGTCTTAAGTCTGGATGGCTCTCCTATTACCACAGTTTGGATCTGTAATGTCTTCTAAAGATCCACGTGTTAAAGGATTGGTTCCAAGAGTGGCGGTATTAGGAAGTATAGAAGAACTCTAAAGAGGCAGAGCCCAACCCGGGTGTTGTGGTGTCCAGGCAGCCGGAGGCAGATCTCTGTGGGTTCTAAGCCAACCTTTTATACATAGAGAGCTCCAAGACAGTCAGGGTTACATAGAAAGACCCTATCTCAAAACAAAACAAATAAACTAAAAGAACAAGAAAAAAGAAAAGGAAGAGGTAGGGCCCAGTGGAATGCTATGATGGGCTTGGGTACCTGCCTTGGAAGGTGCTGCTCTCCTGCTCTCCTGCTCTTTGTTTCCTGGTGTCTATGAAGTAGGTGCTATCCAGCCTAAGCTCCCAATCATTATGAACCACCTCCCTGAAGACTCTAAAGCAACAGGAGCAAAGGACTAAAACATCTGAAAATGTGACCCAAGAGAAATCCTTCTTCTTTACAAGCTGATTGTCATCTATAGCTTCATGATGACTGACAAACAGAAGCTTCTGCTCCTCCCAAGTCTATGAGAATATATGAAGAAAAGCTTTAAAACATAGAAAATGTATGAGCTTTGGGATGCATCTTGTCAAAAATGTGCAAAGTACAATAAGGTTATTAAGATTGTATCATCCATGGCATTCTTCAAATTTTGAGATATAAATCTAAAACTGTTTTATAAAGTATTCTTGGGGAAGATTTGCTAAACAAATAAATTTCAATCCATAAACCTGTGTTCTGTATTCCAATGATATTTTGTTCCTGATAAAGCTTTTTTAGCATTAGTAACTAAGTGGAATGGTTTGGGTAGGTACAGCAGAGATGGTGAAGAATACGATGCACTAATTCATCCATGTAATACACCTATTAATGACTGGCTGGAAATTGCAGCATTTGGGGACACAACATTGCAGATTTCCATCAATCTTCACTGACCTGCTGCACAACCCTTCACATCTTATGATGTTGTTGTCCCACCACCTGAGAACACATGGAGATACCCAGACACTTTGTGACTGCATGGCATTTGACAGAATTCAGATTATACTAGAGCACAGCCAGCCATATTTCGTCCAGACACAGCCCATATTTTGATGCAAAAGATCTCACTCCCCATAATAGAATCTCTGGGATAGGTACCAATCAATGAAAACTGGACTAATGTACTGACTAATGTCACCTCCTGCATATGGAATGACCTCTCAACAAAAACACCCAGTTCACACTGGACTTGCGATGGCAAATTCATTCATATCACCTTGCAGTCCCTCAATGGCTCCAACTTTAACTGGGCCACCACTACACAAGGTTTAATACACCACCAATGAAACAACAAATCTAAGTACGGAAGGGACAACGGAGTAACCTAACGGACCTACCAGTCTTTTTCATACACTACTCTCAGAAGATTTACAACTTGAGACTTACATTTACTGACACATTTTTAAGGAGAATAATGAATCCAATGGAACAATGGACTCCACTAATTGCCAATGATACACTGGAACCCATCTTTAAAACCAAAAAATCTACTTTCCAAATGAGGGAAAAAATGGAGCTGTGATTCCATGGAGTATGTATACTCCATGACAATGAAACAACAGACTTCGCAGTTCCTCTGGATGTGCACACCAGGAGCATCACACACTTGTTTTTTTCCCAGAATATGGAACATTGGTTCCCAGTCTGTTGAAATTCCAGCCTAGATGTCTACCAACTACCAAAATGATTACATCAACCCAATAGTAGATATGATATAATTTACAACCAGAAGATGCCCTAGATCCTGTGACTCCTTTGTGCCAAGGTATCACATAAAATGGCAGACCACAGAAACTTATATTGGTGAAAAACTGCAGGCCTGGATCTTTCCAAATTGGAACCCTGGAAACATACACACCCAGGACTTCCCTATTATTTCTACATGTTTCTTCCATTGCCATAGCTCAAGGAGTGGAACCTTGCCCATGAGTCCAAACTCAACACATCACATGCAGGAACTCTGCACAAAGGACTCCAATTTGATGATGTATGTGTCTTCCACTTAACTTGAAAATCCTGTGTAATCAAAGAAGGCAGCCTGAAAGCTAGGGGGTGGTAGCACATACTTTTAATCCCAGCACTTGGGAGGCAGAGGCAGGTGGATCTCTGTGAGTGAGTTCCAGAAAAGGCACAAAGCTATACAGAGAAACCCTGTCTCGAAAAACCAAAAAAGAAGGCAACCTAACACCATGCATTATTGATAAAGGAACCAGGACAACAAATTGTTTGCATCCCACTACAAGGTGACATTTGTGAAACTCTATTTCCCTACCAATAGTTACTGAAGCACCCATGATGATGCCTGACCTTAGCCTACCTACAAGACTTTATAATTACATCTAGGATCCAGAAAATCTCCCCTCAAACCATGGCTCCTACCTGAAGAACTCTGCTCTGAACCTGAATTTAGGAGAATACCAGTCTTCTACTTCTCCAGAAATAGGTTTGCTGCAAGAAAACCTTTACAGTTGATGGTTGTTGAAGTTATATTGGTTGGCTCCTTACTTGGAGCTAGAATAGCATCTTCTGTTCTGACATCAGTGCAAATACAGCAGACATTAGAAATCTTACTGGACAATAAACATTTGTTATTAACACCTTGCCTGATGGACTGGCTCCTACCTGCAAACTGATTACAGGCGTTCACCTGGAATTAAATTCATTAAAATAATTATTGATACTAACAACTACTGCATATGGAATGACTTCTCAACAAAATCACTCAATTCACACTGGACTTGTGATGGCAAGTTCATTCAAATTGCCTTGCAGTCCATCAATGACTACAACTTCAACTGGGCCATTGATACTAACAACTATACAGCTAAAAATCTGAAGAGATTAGCTGTAGCCAACCAGATCTCTCATAATTATCTGTTACAACTTATTCAGAGGAACAAAGAAAAGAATGTATTCAAGAAAGACTTTCTTTTTTTCAAAGAGTAGAAACAGACTTGTCTCAACTCTTTTCTATAGGATTTGTAACAGAAATGGTAGTCTACAAGACTCTACTAGACCTAAGGCAAACCTCTTGGCCAGAGCAATGGATTCTCCAAAATACATGTCTATATGGACAATGCAGTAACAGTTTAGCACACATATCCATGAGCTCCGAATATCAGAACTGACCCCTTTGGTCTTTGTAACGCAACTCATAGACCTTGGCAATGAACTCTTTACTACTTGCTCCATGAAAGCCTTCAACCTCACAGTTGACATCTATAGTATCACCAGGGATACCTTGGACTCCACTTTTTGTTCTGCAGCTCCTGGTTGTATGGCTATATATAATGCTACTAGAGTTAAGGCTCATTTCTTGGGGCAGGTAAACACATCCAAGACCTCTAGCCTAATGTTTGAACAGAAATGTTTTGTTTTTTTTTACTCAGGTACCCTATATAATGATGAACACAAAAATGACTTGCTAGGAAAGGCTAGGAAAGCCATCAATGACATTTCCACTGTTCTACCTTTAACATGCCACAATTACAGTCAATGGATTATGAGATTACTAGGGATATTGAAATCCCGGGAGGACAGATAGACAGAGTCCAACATTCATCAGCTATACTCAAAGTGGACACTATTGCCTATACCCATACAGTTACCAACATTTAAAAATGTTCTTTATTTGATGTGATTGGCAGGATATTTAGATGTGACTATACTTACTTCCCCACGTGGAACTTATTCCACTGGACAAAGGAGAGCTTTTGGCTTTTGTATACATTACATTGACCCTTCTGGCATGTAAATTCCTTATGATTATTTTGTACTTGTTTAGTAGACTTCATCTGAGGAGGAATCATGACAGCAAGCTCCAGAGACTACTACTGCACCAGAAGGAAAGAAGAAGCTGTGCATGGTTCTGGCAAACACATCTGTGCAAACCATGATCAGAGAAACTTCTTCAGGAGATGTTTCACCTCCACAGTGACACCTCAGGCCAGGAATATTATATTGCGGATTCTTGATTCTACCCCACCAAGTAATTGCCATTTTTGCAAAAAGAGATTGTCTGTATGCATTGATCTTAGACCCAAGATGGGTGCCTCTGAAGACTCACTAGGTTTCCTGATACTTTATATTCATCATTTGCTTTTTAAAAATAATATTAGCATACACAAACTGATAAAAAAACATCATAAGCTTATTATAAAACTTACTGGACTCTTAGCTGTTATTTTCATTAATAAAAGAAGAAATGTCTGGACCACAGCCATGAGTCACATGCTCCTACTTGACCCTGATCAAGTTGGGATGATGCTCTGTTGATTGGCTTAACTCAGAGTACTACAGCTTCAACCCTGCTATGCCCCCATTAACTTTACAACATTTTTGTTTGAAAGTGATTGCATTACCTTTTATTACTGAATGTGTTTTTCAACATTGTAAATACCAAACCCAGAGAAAATATAAATTTGGAAAAATATGTATATGCCATAGGGATCATGGTAATACCTTCTGATCTCCAATGCTTTGAGCATTTTGTTTAATAACTGTATGTTTTAGTGCCTGAGATTTATTTTTTGAATTTATTTGTCTATTAGTGATTGGAATAGTACTGTATGCTTTTCCCTTTTTCTGTTGTGGCCCAAATTTACAAGTTGCTGTGAATTTGTTAATAATTCTTATATGTGGTGCTGTGGGATAATGCTTTTGTACACTGGTTTAATAAAACACTGATTGGCCAATAACTAGACAGGAAGTATAGGTGGGGCAAGCAGATGAGGAGGATTCTGGGAAGAGGAAGGGCAGAGAGAGGAGACACTGCCATCTTCCAACAAGAGAAGCAAGATGTAAAGGTACTGGTAGGCCATGAGCCATGTGGCAAAGTATAAACTTATAGAAATGGGTTAGTTTAAGATATAACAACGAGATAGCAAGAAGCCTGCCATGGCCATAGTTTAAAAATTATATAAGCCATTGTGTCTTTATTTGGGACCAAGTGCCTATGGGACTGGTGAGTAAAAGAGATTTGTCCTGATCACAGGCCAGGTGGGACACAGAAAATCTTCCAACTACAATGTGGTCATCGTCATCACTGTGTATGCCTTAAGGACCAGGATATTGAATATAACAAGCGTAGTAAAAATAATGCCTTTTAGACATGTAAAAATAGCTTAGTCATGAACCCCACTACACCCAAGGCTGTACCTGATAACCAGAATCCAATGACATCACTCACTTAAGAAAACCAGACACAGTCCTAGAACACCATGCTTATATACTGTTTTGCCCACTAAACAGTATATAAGCAGAGATCAAGAGCAATGCTCTGCTCTGCACATCTGGAAAGAGGCCTCCTTCATTGGCCCTGTGGCTGGAGAGTCTCCCCCAGTATACTGAGCCTTGAACCACAGACTTCTATTAGAGACTGAACCTGACCTTCAGCTAAGATACATGGCACAAGCGAGCAGCCTTGGGGAGATAGTCTTAAGACCGTAACTAGGAATTAATAGTATGAACTTTGTGTGATGGCCGTCAGCATAATAAAATATAACTTTTGTTATACTAACTATACATATCTACCTTCTTGCTCACATCATTCACTCACTTAGATGTTCACAAACCTTGAAATTATGGGCATGGTAGTACAAAAATGAATATGACATGCCTGCTTCCAGACCATATAAATCTGTGAGGAGAGACAGGGGTAAAAGCCTTGGATTAAGACAGCACTGGGTAGGCTATGGAATAAAGAAAAAGGAAGAATCAGAGAAAACGGGATTTGAACTCAACATACCCATGTAGCATACACTGACCAAATACAGTATCTCTGAATTCTGTTCCCCAACCACTCCTGTCTCTAGTAACAAGACAGCACTATAACAAAGAATACAATGAGTAAACAGAAAAAGATTGGGTTGCAGATGTTGGAGAAAGCAAATCCCAAAGATATTGGTGATACATGAAGCACTGTGAATTTATTGCACTTTCAAACTCTTTTCAGAGTTTTAGAAGTGAGACTCATATATATATAAAATCTCATTTTTATCGTTGCTTCCATTGTCTGCCCACAAATGCCTCTCCATGACCCGCTTAATTCTCAGCCTTGAAAATGCACCTCCTCTATGACCTCTGCAACCTATAAACACCACAATGCAACTCTTCCACTACAAATAACCCACATCACATAATGCAATACTTCTTGTCTTTAGTATGTTCTAAATTACCTTACATACTTACCGAAGCAAGCTGTTAAATGGTCACCTACCCTTCAAGAGTAGAAACCATATTTTGCCCTCTTTCTGCATCCCCACAGCATCCAGCTCTGCTGCCAAGCATCTACAAACTACTTGATGAATACAAGCTAACAGATGAATAAACTATACGAAAAGTGAAATTGTTATTACTCTTTGTCAAGACAAAAATTCCCCAGTATTTCCATCTGGCTTTTCTGAGTGCTTGTTATATAAAGAGATTTAAGTTTCAACAATAGACAGTTATAGCCTGCTTGGCAATTTCCCAAACTTCTGCCCAGATTAAAGCAGGAAGAGGAAACATAATAAGAAACCACAACACAATATTATTTCTCAATGATTTTCTAATTCTACTCATAACAAGGATTATATTTAAGATAATAGTTGTATTTCATGATCATAAGATATCCTTAGTGTTTATGGTGATCTCGTACACCTTTCAATTAACCCGTTTCCATCATTACTCTCCAGGCTTCTGATTTGAATTTTACATTAGACTTGATATTTGAGAGGCTCCTCTTTAAGACCTCCCAAGTAGAAAACCCCATATTCTTCCATAGTAATCTGTCCTTCTCAGCCAATCAGTCCCCCCTTCTTTTTTTTTTTTTTTTATCTAAATCCCATACACTGCATTTGGGGCCCATTTCCTTTCATTTTGACCCATTGTAAATAGAGAATAGTTGATTACCATCAATTATGACTAAACAATTCTTTAAACCTAAGTCCTATTGGGCCTATCTTGCTGAGTTTAATCATCACAGTTATTTTAACCTATGCTCATAGATCTCAATTCCTTATTTCTTAAGCTCTTTAAATACCTTTATGTTGAATCATAAGTTTATTTCTTTAATATATTTATTTATTTATTTATTTTTCTACTTTCTCTTCTCTGTCATACCTCCCTCTTTATTTTATGAGGCAGGGTCACATGTAGCTAAGGCTGGACCTCACTCACTAAGTAGTAAAGAATGGCCTCAAACTCTTGATCCTCCTGCCTCCACTTTCTGGGTGCTGGGAATATAGTCATGCACAGTTCAGAATGAAGCAATTTAAAACAGAGTGCAGAGAAGTTACAGCCATGAGTGGAAATGGGCTCATGGGCTCCGAATTCTTCCCTCCGGTAGCTGCCTCTCACCATGGTTTCCATTTTCTCCTACAGGGCTACATTCCCACACTGCCAAATACATCAGCCCTAAAGTATTCATCAGCCAGAAGAACAGACTATAGAGCAAGGACTGCCTCTTAGGAGCTACTGCCTGCCCTAAGTGACCGACACTTCAGATGGGGATTCTGCTAACCTCCTTCCATCTGTCAATATTTATGAGGAGTCTACCTTAATACTCAATCCTACCCTCTAATATCTACACCATGACAGAAACAAATTTCATGGGAATACCCTTTTCTGAAGCCATTGGTACTTTGTCCAGAGCACTTTCTTCGAGTTGGTGTGTAGTTAACAACATTCTGGGGTTGCTGTTTGTCCAGCAGTCATCTGTAGGACGGCTGTAAACTGGTTTCTTCATAGACTGATGAGTGTTTCCTGAAGAATTCCATTTAAAACATGTGAAAGCCAAGATAAAATCCACCAGGTCTCCTAAAAAGACCATGCTCTTCATAGTCACATAGATGGGTCTGACAAGATCATTTTCTTCAAAAATACTCAGTACATTGTCCAAGTTTAAAACAAAACCAAATGGTAAATCAACACACTCTCTTGTGACTTCTAAAACTCACACTCACCCATCACTGTCTCTTTTTCTTCTATTAAGCATAATAAGGTTACCAATTCTGCAGAAATGTCTCTCTCTTTCATACCGCAACCCTTCAAATTACCTCCCTAATCCCTGATCTGATTTTTTTGTTGTTAATCATAAAAGTTTCTCTATGTTTACTTATAAATTCTGCCTTTTTGTTTTTGTTTTTTACTGATTACAAAGCAATATCTATCATATCAAACTGGAGAAATCAATTCATGGAATTGATTGGTCTATATATTCAAAATCTCTAAAACTAGTGGCCTTAAGTGTGGCCTTTAAGGATTATATCTCTTTCATTTCAATTGTAATTCTGTGTTCAGTAGCCCTCTTCTCACTTCAATTATTTTATTCCATTTCCCTTCATTTTGGGGGTAGATTTTAGCATATAGCCCAGGCTAGCCTTGAACCCATGCTCCTCATGCAGAGATTGCAGGTGCACACGAGCATGCAGAACTTGTTCTCGTTTGTTGTGTTCTGACTATGCAATTATCACTTTTGCCTTGGCTTGCTATCCCTAAGCTTTCTTAACAGACATTTTTAAAAATCAGTTTTCTATGATTATTCATATCTGATCTAAAAATATGCTAAATTTTCTTGTCTGATGGAAAAGGTGCTGTGAAGAAGCTCTTAGTGGACAAAGACATTAATAAAGGAGTTAAAAGCCCAAAGAGAAGCACCAGTCTCAGGTGCCATAGGAGCTGCCGGGTTAAATGTTAGAAAGTGTTCCTTCAATGCTGTCTCTACTGCTCTTTCAAGCCATTCCCCTTATTAGTCCTATTCATGTTGTTCATGATCTTTCTAACTCATCTCCTATGCCCACGCTTTACTGTATGTGTCTTTAGGCAAATATTGCCCAAATCACCAATGACTTCAAATCTCTCCTCTAACCGTCCTCATTTCTCTTTACCTCCATACTCTTACTTACTTGGGATGGAAACTAAGTAAACAGGGATTTTCTTCTTCCTTCACTATGGTCTTCAGTTTTGCATGTATTTGTGCTGTGCTAATCTTTTTAAAGGTTTGCTTTGGCTTAAACCTTCCTTTCTGACATGCAACAAACTTTTAAATTTGTTGAATTGTTGTCCAACTCATTCAAGGTTTATCTACTAGTAAACTGATATTTCCCAAAACAAGTGTAGGCAGAAGGAAATGCAGACAATGAAAAGCCACTCTCTTAAAGAGGAAAAGAAATTTTAGATGTAATTTGGATGTTTTAATATAGTCCCTCGAAGCCTACTTCATTACATTCTAAAGGCTTACCTATGTAAAAGTACTCAATGTGCCTTCTCTTCTGGTTCTAATACCTCATAATTCTCCTTAACTGTATTGAACAGTGTAATGAACATTTCATTATGCCTCAAGTGCACTGTGTACTCCATGCCTCCAGGGCAATGGGCATGCATATATGGAATTTTCCATCTTCTACACACCAACTCAGTTCTAGAGTCTATACATCATTCCAAGTGAATGTCTTCTGTGAAGTGTCTTCTAACTTAGTCATTTATGAAGGGTTTAATGTCAACCTAACCTATAACTGCAGTATCTCCAGGCTATTACACATGTACCTCAGGAGAATAGCAAACACTCTACTAAATATGGGGAGAAAACATTTTAACATCTATTTGTAGTCACTGAAAAATAAATCAATAAATTGATAGTTACTGATATTTAACATACCAATTGACATATAAATCTCCCTGAGCATATGTGTCAGACACTGATTTTAGGGAAAGCAGCCTTTGGAGTTTGAAGTTCCACAGGGAAGTGTTCCATTTATCTTTCACTCATTTCAGCTTAATGCAGCCTGTTATATGTTAGATAAATATCAGGACAGTCTTTTTTTGTTTTGTTTTGTTTTTTTTGTTTTTTTTTTTGTTTTGTTTTTGTTTTTCGAGACAGGGTTTCTCTGCGTAGCTGTGCGCCTTTCCTGGATCCCGCTCTGTAGACCAGGCTGGCCTCGAACTCACAAAGATCCGCCTGCCTCTGCCTCCCGAGTGCTGGGATTAAAGGCGTGCGCCGCCGCCGCCGCCGCCGCCCAGCTATAATATCAGGATAGTCTTTATCTAGCATTTTAAAATTAAAATAACTCTCATGCTTTTCTACTGAAAGCATGTTATGATTTTCTACAGAAAGAAGACAAATTAAAAATAAGAATAACAATGTAAACCTTTGCAAACAAAAGTAAATCACACATGCATTTTCTTCATAATATAAAATGTAAAAAGATATTCTTGATGCAAAAACTCAGTATTCAGTCAGATCGGATATAGAAATCACATTACCATGACTGAAAATGTCATCAGTAGTGTATTTCACAGGGCAAGGAAGGTATTTTGTAGTCGTCCAATAAAATCAAAGCCACTTCAAATATAATGCCTACTGCACCTTTACTTACCTTTTATACTTCAATTTTTATATGATTATCTTAGTACAAAACACAAATATATAATTTATATAAAATATCATATATAGTAAGCAGGTATTCAAAAATGTAATGTTAGTAGCCCAATCATAAAATGTGAGACCCACTCTTCTCACCTAATTCTGCTTTGTTTATACCTCTTCTGTAGAAGTCAGACCTTCCCTTATTAATTATTGTCAAGTTTATTTATATATCATTTGCACCCCCTCTCTTCTAAACAATAATCTCTTGGAGTACAGAGCTATATCTTATCTTATCCACATATAATTTTCCACTGTGCTAATTATATTTACCAAGCACATGAGCAACTGTTCAATAAACATTGATAGAAGGATGAATGAAGGCTGTGTGGGTAAATAGGAAGAATGTGCTGTGGTTTAAAATGCTGTGTAACCTTGCTCCTGGTTGGATCACCGAGAAAGAATATTTAAGACACCACTCCCAAAGGAGGAGGGTTAAAGAGCAGCTTGGGTGAGGCTGTGAAAAATCAACAGAAAACTCCAGATTCTCCTGAATCAGCGAGAGGCAAGAAGACCGAGTTTGACTTGCGAGTGTGGTGTCTGTGTGAAGAAAACCAGAGCCCCAAAAATTCCCCTTTGAAAAGAAAAGCACCTAGCAACTGATAAGGAGCAGCAGCAGTTTTTTTCCTGCCTGAGTCTGCACTATAGCCCAGGGCTTGCTCTGTTACCTGAAATGACCCTACACATCAGGAAGTGCATTTGTGCTACTTCTTTTCAATGAGCAGTGCAACCCTGTTCACAGTATAATAGCTCTCTGAAGCAGCCACATTAAGAAGAGAATCATGTAAGACAACTATTGATGATGAAATGTTTTAATCATGGAAGTCCTTCAGGAGGCTAGCTCTGTAATTATCAAGTACAGTGTCTCCTGTACTTAAAGAGACACAGCCAGGCAATAGTAGACAATCATGCCTAGTAACATCAATAAACCTGAAAGAACAGAGTGACTGAATTTAAAGGAAAGGACTGCTAAAATATTAGTAAATTAGTAATTAGTAAATTAGTAAAAGTATTTGAATCTGATAGGGAGGCAGCCATACACACTGAATCCTAAAATGGGCATGGGTTTGAGAGAAAGAAAATCCAACAGTGACTGAGACAAGAGGCAAAGAGCAGGGGATACCACACCCAGCACAGGACAAGAGCTATTCTGGGGCTCAGATGCTTCATTGGATCTCAGAAGACTGCGGTGTTTCAAATACTTGCTCCTGACAAGTCTTAGCTAAACACAGAGCTCATGAAGTCCAGACACCACAAGGATGAGAGCCAGATTCTGCCATGAAGGATGCTCCAAATGCTCTGCTAAGAGAAGTCCGGAAGATCAAAAGGGTTGGAGCAGTCAGCAGAGGAGCCCATCTACTTCTCAGCATTCCAGTGCCTCACAGCTTGTAGAGCAACAGTCTTGCATTTACCAAAACTCAAGAATTGAAGACCCTAGATCCCTTTATTTTCTATATATAAAATTTGCCTTTTTTAAAAAAGGCAAATAAAAAACACATTTTTTTTTTACCATTATGCAATTCTGAATCTAATTCCCCTGTGCTTTAATCTTAAGCAAATAAATACATAAAGAACAATGAAATCCAAATTTCTCACCATTATAGAAGAAAAGTACAGGTACAGACAGGGGATGGTCAGAATGTGTGTTGTGTCATAAGATTATAATTTGCAAAAATATTGTGACATACTACAGGACATTTGGCAAGAAGTCAACCTCTCAGGCAGAACTGGTGAGCAGGGGGAAGTCTTCAGAATGGGCTGGCTTTCCCCTTCCTTCAGGATGCTTGGGTTTGTTTGCACAGAGGTCTTGCCCTGCTCCAGGTAAGGCACTGACTCACTCTTGAGTCATTAAGCTAATGGTGAAAGGAATCTAATTAAAGCACCAGGAAAAGCCACACACAACTCAACTGTTTAAATAGGTTTCTGATAGGGAAAAAATACTCATTTTCATGGGCAAAAAAATTGCTTATTTCAATATCTACATTTTTTGCATACACAATGTCCTACGTATAATCAAAAATCACAAAACACTTGATAAATGCATATTTTTGGAAAGAAGATAGAAACAGATTCAGAGATAGTCTAGAGATTAAAATTATAAGACAATGGCTTTAAATTTTTTAGGAAGATATTGAAGAATCTAGAGAGAAATAAATGTAGCACACAGCCAGATGGGTAATTTTGGTGAAGAAATGCATTTTAAAAAAAAGAGCCAAATAAAATTGCAAAAACTAAAAATTATGACATCTGGAAGAAGAGTTAATTCAGTCATCTTATCAACAGATCCGAGGGCTGACAAGATGGCAGTAGGTATGGTTGCTTGCTACAAAACTTGATGACCTGAGTCCCATCTTCAGTACCCTCATAGTAGAAGGAGAGTGTCAACTCCAACAAGTTGTTCTCTGACGTATACATTATGTTAACTTAATATACATTAACATAACTTAAAAAAGACTAGAAGCATCAGTGAAAACCGTTAATAGAACCTATTCAAATTTTAGCACAAATAAGTAGATTGCAACATCAAAATCTGAAGAAGGTGTAATTGCAATTTATAACATGAATCAACTTTTTCATTTGAGTTCTAGACAGAACAATCATAACTTCATGAGACACCTCCTTACCCAGTGACAGAGCTGGCATCACCAATGCTGGGATAAAGCCGTGTTTACACTGTGAGTACTCAGCAGGGCCTAACTTCAATGATGTAACTATCCCCCAAAATGCATAATCTGAGTGGCATTATAAAGATATACTAAGAAATGATTAAATCAAAGGGTATCCTAAAAAATTATTGTATAACACTCCAAAAGTTTTAAGATGAAGAAAAACTAAGGAGACTCAGAAATCATTCTGAACTTAAAGAAATTGAAAGACATGACAGCAGAATTCGACCAGTGATTCTGATCTGGATCATGAATAAGGAAAGACGTCTAGGAAGGACTAGATTGGCATAACTGGTTTAAATTGAATGCAGATTGTACATCGAATATAGTATATAGAATGTTACATATTCTTGTGCTAATAATTAGACTCTGATTATATAGGAGAATATTTTTGCTCATGGAAAATAAATTATTTGTATATGTAATGCTTGAATGTATATAATATATACATAAATACAATACAGAGTAAGCAAATAGAGTAAAATGCAAATAATTGGTAAATGTGGAGAATTATTAAAACTCCTTATGCAATCCATATATCCCTATGCTGCTTTTTCATAAGTTTGAAATTGTACCAAAATGAAAAAATTAACCTCAGAGATCATACTGTAAAAAAAAGTATACTGTTAGAAGGCACAAGCTGTTTGAGAGACGCTTACAGTGTTAGGAGAAATACAGAGGTCGGGGAAGGAGAGTAATCTGTGGGTGGCCAAGGATAGTCGTTAATTCTGCAGAGATTCCAGAATGATATTAGCCTAGACTCTAGGGACTTTAACACAAGAAAATGTTGGCACTGCCCTAGCCCTCCCTTTTTCTTTTATAAATAATGAAATTACAGTTAGATGTGAAACCCAAGATTCGTTGAGAAAGCCTTCTGATGTTCTGTCTTGAGCTCACATACAGTATTCATTAATTCATTCGACACAGTGCTTCCACAAGAGCTTAAGGGTTTCCTAGTAGCCTTGTTAAAATGTCCTCTCCCCCTCTGAGCCATTCCAAAGCTCTGATCCTTAGTCTTGGCACCCAGTGATCCTAAGTTAACCCTCGGAAGCTGAGAGTCTTCTCCTTGTACTAGATCTTCTCATGAAGGAAGGGCCTTGGCTCTAGACAAAGTAGTGTTGGCTGCTGAGGGCAGCAGAGCTCTGTAGCATCCTCCTCCTCAGCTTACCTCTCCCAAATAGAGATCTGTCTTCATTACTGTCCCTCCTATTTTTTATTGACCAGCTGTTGAGATTTATTGAATATTCAATGTGTACTTATCACTTCCATATCATATTGATAATATAACTTATTACTCCCAACTTAGCTATTTCCTGAATAAGCAACTTGAACTAAATATGGGTGCGGTCTGTACATGGTGGGGGCAGAAATTATGGCCCTTCCTCCTCCAGTGACAGACACAGTGACATGTGATTGGTGACTCTCCCAGTGGATATGACACACTAGTAAGGAGAAATCTTGGGTTCCAGCTATATGTTGCCCATAATGAGGCTCATTATTCTCCATGCCCCCACATTGATGTATGACAAGACCTTCGTTCTCTGGAAAGTATTTTAATAGCAATGATCCTACTGGAGACTGATAGTCTCTTCCCCCTATGTAAGCACATTTGACCATAGCTACAATGGTCATTTTGATTCCTCATCCCAATGCCAGCAGTTTTCTGTTTGTGCACGACATAATAGTTCTTTTCATTTGTTTCCTAAAGTAGTAATAACTTCACAGTGACCCTATGAGTGAAAATCCCTGAGAAGAAGCTGTGTCTGTCTGTAAACAAAAGACTCCCCGAAGGAGTCTGTGCCTGAAAGGCTGATGGACCGAGTGATTAGAATTTCAGTACTATGGAGAGGCAGGGATTTTGTAGATTCAGAGGCCAATCACTTTATCTTGGTCTACTTTTAGCCTTCTGGGACAGTCATTCCTTGCCTTACACTGTATATGAACTAACACTTCATGGTGATAAATAAAAATCTCTTAGAAGCTATTAACTCAGCAGAAGCTTAGCTTCCACCAATCCAAGAGCTAAGGATGTCATCAGATAGCATCTTGGGTCTATAAAAAAGCTTCCCCCATCTCAGTGTATCTACTTCTCTGGTGTACTCACCAATGTAGCTTAAACTACCTTGATTTATGACTGTCCTTGTTTTCTAAAACTATAAAACCCTTTGAAACGGCTTCCATGTTGGAATGTGGAATTTGAGGTAAATTAAGTCTGTGTTTTCAGGCATGTTAAGTCATATTGGCTGCAGAATAAACTATCTCTTAGTCTCTTTGAGATGAGAGTTGTGGTTTTTAGGTCTACAGACCCAGACACCATGGGACTGGAAATTAGGCAGTCTCTGTTGAAAAACATTATACCCTTCAAGGTCCTCTCCATTCTACCATCCTTGAATCACCAGCAGTATGTTTTTCTGATTCTTTTTCATGTTTCCTCCATCTCCACCAATCAGTTTCTATTAAGAACACTATCAGACCCACTAACACTTGGGAGAAAAAGAGTGGCTTAGTTGGAAGAGCATGAGCAGACAGTGAGAAGAAAACACTGAACAAGAGAAAAGGGCAACGGCCAGTGTGTAAAGCTGTGAAGGAACAGACAACAGAGCGCACCCATCCTGGACTTCTCACCTGTTTATACTGTAATGTGTTTTCAGCTCTATCTTCAGCATAGTGGCTGCCAGTAGCATTTGTTATAAGTGAAACCAGACTCGGGGGACGGACTCCTCCCCCTTCCTTAGAAGTCACGCGTTTAGATTAGAATGTGGGTTTGCAGCTGTGTTACTCCTATGCTGAGCACAGCTACAGTCAGTGTTTAGTGGCTGCCAGGGGCTCGTGACCACCGCAGCTCTCCTCCTGGTTCATATGACAGAGGACAGTCGACATCTTTCTTAGTTCCATGGCTCTGTCTGGACAAATGCTTCTGGGTAGATACTTGCACAGCCTGGAGGATTAGCTTGGCACAGACCTTCCACACCTGCCAGAGTTGTTCTGTAGTAATCATCCAGAGAGCACAAGTGCAAAAGCATTGGGAAGGACACTTTTAGAAGGACATTTGAGAGGCAAGATCAAGTCTCTCTTTATGTTAGCTTTGGATTTTCAGTACTGTACTTTGCAAAGAACTTTCTTTCTTACAGAGTAAATTATAACATATTTACCTTAAAATGCTTTGTGGAGAACTTATATACCCAATATATGTGTTTATAAGTATGTAAATATATGCAATATATGTATACATTTCCCATATTTATGTTTATAAATACAAATATATACATATATACACATACATTTACATACACATAGGCTCCTATGGTCCATAATATGCTACAATCCATTTATAATAGACTAGATGATTTTTAAAAAATGAAATTCTCTTTCTGATGGTTCTGGGAGATTAGAAAATTCAAGGTTGAGGTGCTAATCACTAGCATACACTAGTCAGGATGTTTGTATATATTGTGTAGATTTCAATAATCTTCATGCGTATCTATGTCAGAATGGGAGAACCAGACAGTTGTCTGGGTTTCGGTTGACCTTTGATCTATGAGCCATCTTAGAGTTTCATACATGAGTTTTCATAGAGATGAACTGACATAAATGAAGAAGAAGATGAAAACACGGAAAATGAAACAAAAGGAGAGCACACAAAGGCCAAGAAAAAGAGATGCGATCTGTACTTTAGACACACAGCAGGGGTCAACTATGAAGTCAAGGTCATGGCCATTCTTCTGCAGTACCTTCATAGCAGTTCATTTATCACTGCTAATTTTTGAAATGGAATAAAGAACAAAATGGCTCACAACTTGGTTTCGCTGAAAGTAAAATTGACCCAAATATCTAGTAATGAAAAAATAGACTCCATTAGCAGAAACATATAAAAGGGAAAATTCAAATCACTCAGTAAATAACTACAACATACAAACCCCAACAAATACAGCTTCTTATAAGAAATAAGGACCAAAAGGTCAAAGAGATGGACCTATTCTAGACAAAAATGCGACCTTTTGTCATCAGAAAAAGTAGAAGGGTATGGAATTAAAAGTTCACTCACCTTTTTTTTATTCCCATGAATAACAAACTTTTTATGTGTATCAACCATAATGTAAGAAACTTCTTAAAGAAAAATTGGATCACAAAATCTAGACACTTGAGTCATGTGCAGAAAATAAATGATTGTACTTACCCTTCACTGAGGTCACCTTCTCCTCCCAGTTCATCCGGTTAGTATTGCACTAAAAGAAAATACTATAAAAGCTTTAATGAAGCAATAAAACTGATCTTGAAACCTTGTGCATATGCTTCATTCTGCTTCCAGGGTTGCTCCCAACTAATGCCTATAAAACAAAAGCAGCTCCCATAACTGACCTGTGGTTGCTTATTAAACATTTACCTCAGTGACCACATATAAAACAGACCAATATAAAAGGAACTTTCAATTTCACAATTCATCTAGTCCATATACAGCAACTCCAAATTGCTCAATTGCCTGGGAACCCAAAGAGACATGCTGCCTGGGTCTTTAAAATCAGGTAGCCCTTCTTCTAAAAACACTTGAAGAGAGTAAATTGTCTGCAGGCATTCTTGTCCCCAAGTCCTCTGAGTGTACCAGTAGTTGCCTTTGGCTACCACTCCCACACTCAGGCCTCCAGTTCCCTAATCAAACTCCTCTCTGACACAGTGCTTCTCAGAAAACTCCTCACTTCAAAATCCCCTCTGCAACTCTCCTTGTTTAATAAACGGCAATGAGATATGCATGTCTTTTAAAATATTTTATAAATTATCTTGAATATGACACAAGCTTACCATGTATTTGGATCATATTCTTTCCACTCCTCACACTTCCTCTCCCAGATCAACCTCCCTCCCCCAGATACTCTCCCAACTCGATAACCTTTTTAAAAATAGCCTACTGACTCCAATTTGCACTGCCCATGTACACATAGTGTGGGACCATACACTAGAACATTGCCTGCCTACCAGGGGATACACATTGAAAGAGAACATGTTCATCAATCCCTAGCAGTCAGCATCTGCCAATAGATCCTCAGCTGTGGGTACAGGTTCATGAACCCTTCCCCGTCCATGCTGGGATGTTGGCCGGCTTGAGCTCTTCAAGTTTATGTGACCTCATTACTGTATTCACTCTGCCATGTCCAGAGGGCACTGCTTTGCCCCAGGCCTCCTAGACCTCATCTCTGTGATATACATGTGCCATTTGTGGCTGAGAACTTTATAGACACTTCATCTCTGTACTTTGACCAGTTGTGAGTTTCTGCAAATACAGTGTCCATTTAACAGAATGATAGTAATAGTCTCTGCTGAGGGCTTAAAAGCCCCGTAGCCGTGAATCTTTAGCTAGAACTGTAATACCAAACACTCCTTCTCTTGTGAAGCAGGCCTCCGTCTAATGAGAAGCAGTGTGTTGCCTCCATACCATTTGTGCCACTGTTACACCCATGAATGATTCTTGACAGGCTCATCATTATTGGAGCTTTGAGGGTTCACAGTAGGATAAGACTGTTAATAACTTTCTTCCCTATCACACTTCATAGCACTTTCCAGTACTAGCCAATAGGGAAGAAGCTTTCTGGTCATTAAAAGCTTGATTTCTCCATGACCTAGGACCAAAGTGTGTAGAATCTTCAGCAATAGGGTCTTACCAACAAGTTCTGGCATCCAAGAACAATAGTAATAGCCTGAATTGTTTTCTGGGTCTCCATGACACTCCTAACCAATTTATGACCTTCAATTCAAAGTGAAGAATCACACACTAGGCCTTGGGCCATATGTACATACATACATACATACATACATACATACATACATACATACACACACACACACAAGAGTGGTGAAGTAATGACTGACTCAAGAAAGATATGAAAAACAAGCAAATAGGATCACTAGACAATCAATAGATTGATGGGTAAATAGAAGAATAGACAGGTAAGTAGGTAGATAGATTAATAGCTAGTTTGATTGATTGACAGATGACAGAAAGATAGATGGATAGTTGGATGATGATGATAATAGATAGATAGATAGATGATAGATAGATAGATAGATAGATAGATAGATAGATAGATAGATAGATAGATACCTTAGCCTTCCAATAGCTTGCTTTTGTATATATGTATATGTAGCTTATAATATATGTCATTTAATTTTCACACAAGGAAGGATAACTATATTTCTGAATGTTTTACTTGTAAATATAGCTCAACCCTTTTCTGTCACTAGCACTTCTATTGAGCATCATATTGCATATTCTCAAAGCTCAAAGGTGGCTCCTGGTGTAGACATCCAAGGACTTTCCCCCTCGTACTGCTCTTCTTTCTCTGAATTCCTGTTAGTTTAAAATCATGGAAATGTCTCATTCTTTTTTTTCCCCTAGATCTTTTCCTGTTCCACACTTACCCCTGTTTTCTTTTTCTTTATAAAATGAGATACCATTATGTGGATAACTCCAGATGAAAACTGAAATTTAGATTGGGACAATATAGCAGTACTAGGAGTCAAGGAATTTTCCCCCCATTGATGCTAAGGTTCTCCAGATAAAGCACAAAAGGGCCCCTCTTCCTTAAGAACATTTTCCAGGACTGGAGAGATGGCTCAGAGGTTAAGAGCACCGACTGCTCTTCCAGAGGTCCTGAGTTCAATTCCCAGCACCCACATGGTAGCTCACAGCCACCTGTAATGAGATGTGGTGCCCTCTTCTGTATACATAATAAATAAATAAATCTAAAAAAAAAAAAAAGAACATTTTCCAGATTTTTCCTGGGCTTATATTCTATGTATACTTTAAACACTTTGTGATTCTCATTGTCAAGTCCTGTGATATAATTGACTAATACTGTTTCCACTGGACACTTAAAATGTTATTTGGAAGTGTAATGGCATTTCAGATGTCCAGTGTCAGCTACTGATTTAGGGAAACTTCTGGCCCTTTTTTTTTTCCATCAAAGTGATCCATTACCAAGCAAAATTTACAAACAAATTCCATTGAATTTATCACACTTCTGTCTTAATGACATTCTCTTCTATTTGAAAAACTGTTTCCTCCAGCTACTTGGCAATTGTGGCTGCTGCTGTCTTCAATGAAAGACTTCTAAAATAAAAAAAAAAATGTCAATTTATACCCATAAATTAACTTTTTAAATGCTTTAATGGAGAAAGTAATAATATAATAGAAACAGGAAATCCCAAATTTTCTTTTTTGTGTTTTATCCTAAAGGGTTTCTCATCCCTTTTTATACTACCTGGTGTCATGGAAATGCTTCCTTCTCTCCTTACTCCAAACGACTTTAGATAAAAGAACAGTAGACAAAGCTATCAGCCTTGTCTTTCTAAATGGTCTGTATCTCAGGAATGCAGCAAAGCTCAGCATGAGACCAGTGATCTGATACTGGCAGCTATTTTGATTCAAGGTTCACCTGAATTTTCTCCCATGAGATGAACAGTGCTATAGTCTCTTAAGTGTTCCCAAAGGTCCTGGTGTTAAGGACTTGCTCTCTAGCTTGGCCTTATTGAGTGACAGTAGAATGTTTAGGAGGCAGGATCTAATGAGAAGACCTTACACCATTGGAGACAGGACAGGAAATGGGATTGTGGAGCCCTCATCCCTTATCCTTTTGCTCTTTTGCATCCTGGCCATGAGCAGAGCAGTTCCTCTGGCATATACTTCTGTTATGATGTGCTGCAAGGTCAATGGACCCAAGCAATGCAGTGTTGCTGGAGAGCTTCTCTCCAGGTTCCCCAAGCCCCGCAGTCCCACAATCCACTTATAAAATAATCACTCAGACGCTTGTATCACTTATAAACTGTATGGCCGTGGCAGGCTTCTTGTTAACTGTTCTTATATCTTAAATTAACCCATTTTTATAAATCTATAGCTTGCCACGTGGCTGGTGGCTTACCGGCTTCTTTACATGCTCTTCTCCTGGCGGTGGCTGCAGTGTCTCTCCCTCCTTCTTCCTGTTTCCCCAATTCTCCTCTCTCTTTGTCCCGCCTATACTTCCTGCCTGGTCACTGGCCATCAGTGTTTTATTTACATAGAGTAATATCCACAGCAATGCAGACATTCAGATATGGGCTGAACCCTCAGGACTGCAAGTCAAGACAAGTCTGTTCCTTTTTAAGTAGATTGATCTGAGGAATTTACTATAATCAGACAATAAGAAAATGTGAAGGTAATTCTGTAGCATATGGATGGTCTATAAGTGAATGCATTACTTCACTGACATATTTGCTTTTTTCTGTTGCCTGATCAGCAACACTGACCGGTGTTTGGTTTTCCAAACTTTTCTTATTTTTTTCTAGTCATATTTGTGTCTCATAGGAAAGAAAGTATGGAAAAAAAGAAATCTCAATAAACTGTTTCATATTTGTTTATGGCCTTTCATTATCCATTGCATTTAGGAGAATAAATTTTCAGATTTTTACTAGCAAGAATTGACCAACAGGCTCTCTAGCTTCTTCATAGCAAAGAAAATGAGACAGTGAAGAGGCAGCCTACAGAATGAGAGAAATCTTTGATAGTCTTTTTTTTTTTTTTTGACAGAAGATTAAAACACCAAACATGCCAGTAGTCCAAAAAATAAATGGGCAAGTGAAGTGGAGCTCTCAAAAGTAGTGACAGTGATCAATAAATAGTACATGAAAACACGATCAACCATGCTAGCCATTGGGGAAAACAAATCAAAACACATTGATGGGTCAGCAAGTAGCTGCAGCTGGCAAACTTGATGCTTGGAATTAGAATCTTGGGACCTACATGGTGAAAAGATAAGAGAACTGAAATTCTGCAAACTGTCCTGTGCCTTCCAAATGCATACAGTGACATGTACACACCCCCTACAATAAACAAACAAATAAATAAACAAACAAGTAAAAAATAAACAAATACATAAATAAGCAAGCAAACAAACACACACATTGAGCTGTGCATGGTAGTTCATGCCTGTAATCCTGGTATTCAGGAGGCTGGGACATGGAGCTTATTATGAATTGGAAGCCAGCTTTGGCTGCATGACTGACTTCCAGGCTGACTAGACAATTTCTAACACACACACAAAATCAAGGGCCATGTGTCAAATTCTGCCTGTCAGGCAGGCACTTCTATAGCAGTGATCCATCATGGCTCCTGCCTATTTCTGGTTAGTTTCTGGGTCTGATTGCTGGCCTTCTCTGTGATACTTTTTTTTCATATGATTTATAGGTCTTCCCATATTCTTCCATCTTTCAAATAAAGTGGTAGTAATCATGAGCTTGTGTTTAATTTTTAGAAAAGTAAACAAACAAACAATAACAAAAAAACACACTGATGTTGTAACACACTTCAGTCAGTACAGCTCACCAATAAGAAAGCCAAAATTATAACTTCTGAGGTTGTACAGAGTGGGGGGCAATGTCCTTGAATACTACTGGAGAGAATGTACATTGGTACGATCACTGTGGAAGTCAGTATGGAAGTTCCTCAAAAGCTAAAACTAAAACTAGCATACCATCTACCTACTTCTGCCACCCCTAGGCAGCAAACGTGAAGGGATCAGAACAAAAGGCTTCCTTGTGCACTCACATTTACTATGGTATAATCATAGTATTTATGGAACTGTGTCAGTCAGTAGATGAATAGATAAGAAAATGGGGTATTACACATACACAACTTACTATTCATCCATAAATAAATCACATTACTGTAGGAAAACAGCGGAACTGGAGATCACCATGTTACAAGGAACAGTCCAGGCACAGGGAGACAAGTATCACATATTTTATTCCTATGTAGACTAACAAAGACTAAGGACAGAATGATGGACAGAAGAAAGGACATGAAAAACACAGGGAACACTATTAGGGGAGAGAAAGAAATGGAGCAGAGAACAAGGCAAGAGAAGCCAACCAGAAATCAATAACATCAAAGTCTATTTATTATATGCGTGAGAATGTCACAATAAAGACATTGATTTTTACTATAAATATGTGCCAATATAATGTAAAAATGTTACCTGTATACTCTCTACAGAGTTTTAATGTATAAAAGCAAGAAGTGTTTGATGTATAAAAGCAATGGTGGAAATACTCTGTGAGGTCCTACATAACTGATCCTTCGCTGCAGGACAATAGGTAATGCTCCCTACATATTTTTTAATAACTCACATTTTGAAGACTGCATTGTGCCTTTCCCCATGCCATTTTGTATACTCATTTAACAACCACATTTAATTTTTAAAGAATATTTCTTTATGTTAACATAGGTTATTATGGAATCAGTACCAATTCAATGTTTTCATTAACTTAAAAAATCATTATACATCATTACTCCCTGGTAAATGAAGTTTAACACTTAAACAAATCAACCAGGCAAGATCTGAGGTGGGACTTTTCTAAGAAGTAAACATAACCTGACAGTTACTAGCTTTGATTTGAAAGATGTCAGAACATGGGAAGACCTGTAACTCCTATACAAAAGGAAAGAATCACAGAGGAGGCCAACAACCAGGCTCAGAACTAACCAGAAAAAGGCAAGCAGATATAACAGATCACTGCTGTAGAACAAGGACCTGCCTGACTGGCAGAATTTGAAACATGGCATCCCATATATGTGATGTCATAGTTGAGAATGGAGGGCTGTGAAGTCAGAGTGGTCCTCTCTGCTCCATTTCTCTCTTCCAGTATAGGCACCAGGAACTCCTTGGCTCTCCCTATTTTATTTTAACTATATTCAGCAAGTCTTAAATCCACTTTGATTATATCTGTGGTTTCCTGTCTCAGGGTGAAACATATTTTCCATGTTCCTATAATTAATCTATATTTAAATGCCTTATGAAGAAAGCCACAGAAGAATAGACTCACTGAGCTTAATAGTGTATCTTTTACAAAGCTCCTCATTTCTTTTTTAAACAAATGATAAGACTTAGTATACGGGAAAACAATAGTACTACTCCTGATTTAGAAGTCTAGAATTAAGATGCAGAGAGGTGAAACAAAGGCATGCTGCCTTTCCTTCAGAAAATGAATCGCATCAACCAACCACACATGACAGATTTTTAATATCTCCCCTAGATGACTGTTATGATCATTGGTCATGTATTAATGTTGTATTTCATAGCTATACTAACACCCTGATCCTTAACTAACCCATTCAGTGTCCTTCTGTGCTACACACAGACACAGGCACACACACACACACACAGCCTTTTAGTGCCCTGTTCTTTATGACCTGTTTCTTTAACGTTCTCATTTTGATCATTACAAATCCACATGATGACCACACAATTAGATTTCACTCTGTAATTATAAGAAAAGAGCAATGTTTACTGTGCTCACATTGAGATCAAATGAATAAATTTTATATCATTAATATACTTATTAATAAATCTAACCAGTTCCCCTAAGGAAACTCTTCCTCAAAAAATAAAACAAAACACAGAACCCATGCATTTAATCTCTAAAAAGCCATCCTCAACTCTATCAAATGGCAACACACAATATATATATTGAGATTGGTAACTAATAATTACTGTTTTATGAATCATTAATTCCAAGGCCCCATCTTTAAGTGATAATATGTATTTTGTTAAAAATCTTCTTATAATATTCCTCATTGTTCCATTCTAACCTGTGTTCTCCCACACAAGGAATTTGTTCTATAGACACTGTGAGGGCAGTGTTTTGAAAAGGCCATGTACTTCCTCAAATCCACACTTCAATAAAGTGATAAACTCTACTTGGAATCCATTTCAATTCATCTTAATTTAAAGTTGTTAAGTTGAGCCAGTACACAATACACTTAGCAAGGAATTAGCTAATGTTAATGACTGGTTACTGTGCATTACACACAAGCTAAGCACTTAATAATTTCATTATCTTATTTGAACTTCCACAACCTCGTAAGAAAGTTATTAAGAAATTTTCCTTATTTTATAGATGAAACAAAAAAAGTAACTTGGCATTGAAGATACAATCTTGCCTATACTTACAAGCAAAACTTACCCTATGCATAGGCCTTCCAGGAGTCCTCTGCTGAGGTCAAAGGCACTGTTAAAGCCCTTTCTCATACACTGTTTGCCTCCTTTTCACATTGCCAGGTGTGAGTCCTTGAGCTGAAACATCATGTCTTCAATAAAGGCAACCAAAGTGTGAATATTCTAGGTAAAGCAATAGGCCACCTTAGATCAGACACCATAAAAGAAGACCTTCAGCAAAGGAGTAGTGTGGAGGCATGATCCACACAGACAGGGGGCACAGGAGGTGAAGGAAACAGAGCTCAGGAGAGCAAGCTTCGCTTTGCAGTTGTCCTATGAGTAATAATGTGGCTTTCACAAACCTACACCCCAATGTCTATGAAGGGCCACTCCAGAAATGTTAGGTTTCCAGATTAATGTGGGCAACAGAGAGGCCGCTAAGGAGTCTAACTCCAGCCACTGCCAGCAAGAGCACACAAAGAAAGTTTCCTGAAAAAGTACAGAGGTTGTTAGGGACCTGGGGTAGCACCACATCATCTGCATATACCCTGACTTCCTGCTCACTTACATTCATCCAGAAAAGCATATATAAGCCCAGAGGAAGCAGATGTGGGTTGGGATGTGCTTTGACTATAGAAAGGGACATAGTAGATAGTCCTACCATAGGGAAGGGACAAGGCAGGAAAGAAGAATGAGAGAAGAAACAGCAGGAAGAAGGAAGAGAAAAGGGAGTCCAATTTCAACTTCCCAATTTGGCCTTCCTTTGTTGGGTGAGTTTTCAAACATTTCAGCAGCCTGTACATCTGTGAGTCCTTCACCACATTGTAGATCTAAGCGTGGCCTTCTATGAAAATAAAACCTCTGAATTATTTTATAAGCAGACTTAAATTCTCAATAAAGAAAAATGAGCTGGGCGGTGGTGGCACACGCCTTTAATCCCAGCACTTGGGAGGCAGAGGCAGGCGGATCTCTGTGAGTTCAAGGCCAGTCTGGTCTCCAAAGCGAGTTCCAGGAAAGGCGCAAAGCTACACAGAGAAACCCTGTCTCAAAAAACCAAAAAAAAAAAAAAAGAAAGAAAAATAAAAATGAGAGATTTCTAAGCCAGTTCTTCTCACTTCCAACTGAAATGTCTTTTTTCTCTCTTGCCAAATGCATCTGTAATGGCTAAGCCTCATAGAAATTATCTAGAGCTGTGGTAAACATTTTCCCAATTAAGACCCCCACTATGCAAATGTTATGTAGCTTATGTAATAGTGAGAAAATAGACTTTGTATCTATTTTGAAAAATTCTGTCCCATGTACAGATTAATCATGTTTGGGATGATTTATTTCTATACTGATGCTGGCCAATTTTATTAGTTGTTGGATGTGGCCAAGTGAAAGACAATGTGCTTCCTATTTCATGTCTGTGAACAAACGAGTGAGATCAGTGTGAGCTTATGTACAGCCTATGCCTCAGCCTGTTCCTTCATCTCAGCCTCTTCCAGATTAGGCTTCCCAAACACTCCTCCGGCAGCAGCTTTACCAAGTCTCTCTTGATATAGATCTGTTCTAGTTATAGCTTCATTTTGGTTCCCAACTCCTTCAAAATCATCAAGACTGTGCCAGAATGCCATCTTATGCCAACTGTGTGGCTCTGGACCCAGCTATTGCCCATTTTGTCACTTAATGTTCAGTGCTGGTTTCAACAAATTCTCCTATGAAGATGGTGTGTGCTATGATCACCACATATTCCATTAGCAGGACCCTGTTCAGCCTCTAGAGTAGCCTGTCTTTGGCCGCAGACACATAAATGTCCTTTTAGCATTTTCTAATTCAGTGGCAATCCTTTAATCCACACAGAAAATGTCCTCTATATTTTTTATTGTTTTTCAATCCTTTGGGTTCAGAGAGCATCCTCCACTCCTCATCCCCAAATCCCATCTCAAGTATAGCAAGATGCACAAGGACACATTGATTTGATTTTGCATTTCACATTCACTACCCTTTTGTTTTTGAGAGTAGAATTCACTTTTAGTACTGACTGAATTCTTAATAGCAAATAAGCGTCTCTCAACAGGAATACTAAATGATGGTGCCTGGATTTACTCCAATATCCATGGAGCAAGAATACTAAACGATGCTGGATTTACTTCAGCAATCATGGAGTGCTTCTGAGATAGAAATCCAAGATGTTTTCTCCCACTTCTAATGTCCAAACCTCCACCACCGTCTTCACTTCTGCCAACAAGCAAGAAGTTAAGTAAGTTGCTGCAGGAAATGTCCACCTCTCAACTGTGTGTTTGTCTGTGATGTCCTTATAACAAGTACTTGGATAACCCTGCTGAGTATCATTTATTTGCACCTGGTTCCTGGGTGCTTTTGCTATGGTACATTTACATGAACAATAAAATGGACGTAGTTTCAAGTATGTTAGAAAAAGGTTTGAAACTTCAGAAGTTGCTGGCCAAGTTACTGACTGTAAATAGTTGAGGACATTTTGAGAAATATAGATGAAAACTGAGACATAAATCTGGATATTTAGTCTATGTGAGAATAAAGGTTGGGCTTTAAGCTGATTTTTTTAAATGTTCTCTCCAAATATTCTTAGAACAATAGATAACAAATGGATGGAGGGATGAAGTTCTCAACAGCATGTTGAATAAAAATAATTTCTTCTTCTCATGCTCTTTTATGCTCTACTTCACTTGCAAAATAAGTAGAGACAAGAACTTTTGCTTGGCAGCTGTGTGAAGACCTTGTTCTTGTAGAATGGGAGGGGTGTGAACTTCAGAACAAGACTGTGGACATTACAGTCAGTCTCGGGCTAAATTTCTGGCCCTGCTAAGGGACTCTGAATCCAGAAAAATTACTTGACACATTAGTACCTCAATTTTCTCACCTGTTAAATGAGGGTAACACCATACCACCTTATAAATACGAAATCAGGTAATGACTGTAAACTATGTACCAACAGGCTTAGAGAAATGAATGATTAATTGATGCAACCCTGACTAATAAATTAATAAATTATTGTTGTAACCATTATTCTCAATGCTGTGTGTATTCAAATCTCAGTGAAACTCTAAGTGAAAAATGGTACAGCATAAAAGAACTCTGGCACTGATGGTAGATAGAAAACTCAAACAATTTGTTTCTGATGGCTAAGAATGTCTAGCATGTGTCTGTTGGTTACTTGTTTTTTGGGGTTTTTTTTGTTTGTTTGTTTGTTTGTTTGTTTTTAGTACTATCTGCTCATTTCATTAGTCCATTTGCTGACTGGGATGCTTTGGTAGGTATTGATGAGAAGAAGAATAAAGAGAAAGAAGAAGGAGAAGGAAGAAGAAGGAAAATGAGGAGGAGGAGAAAAAAGTGTTAATCTAATTAATCTTTATCAATAAGAAATTGGGAGTCATCACAGTAAGAATCTAAAAGATCAAAGAAGCAGGAAACAGCTATCAGTTACTTCTTACCTTTACTGTTCCTCCATCCAAAAGGGAGGAGATCCTCTCTCAACCCTACTTCCTGTCTCCTCTCTGTCTACAGTCCTCCAAACTTCTATGGTTAATTTTGGTCAGCTAGTGGCTGGCTCTACCCTCTGACTCTAAGATAGCTTTATTTGTCAGAACATAGTAAAAAAAATCACATAACTGAAGAAGAAGGAAGAGGAGGAGGAGGAGGAGGAGGAGGAGGAGGAGGAGGAGGAGAAAAAGAAGAATTAGGAGGAGGATGGGGAGAAAGAGGAGGAGGAGGAGGATGGGAATCCTTGTCCATGGCTAGTGGGGATGGAATAAGTCTAGCCACTATGAAAATTATCATAATGCTTCCTATTAAAAGAAACCCCTAAAATTATACATACCATATGAACCAGCTCTACCACTCCTGAGTAATCATCTAAAAGACTCCATTTAGATATCACAGAGATACATCAACGTTCACTGAAGCACTACCCACAAGCTATGAAATTAACCTTGGTGTCTGTCAACACAGAACTATATAAAGTGTGGATTATACTCACAATAGAATGTTGTTTTTAGACATAAAGAATGGAGTTTTGTTATATGCATGGATGTTATTAAAGATAATTGTATTAAGTAAAAGAAGGCTGTCTCTGAAAACTAAGTGTTCACGTTTTCACTCATTTGTGGATCTTAGATCTTACTCAAATATGTAACATAATTTATACAGACAAAACAAAAAAGCAAGGGAGAAATTGTCTTAGGATAAAGAGGGTACTAAAATGAGAGGAGAGAGAAAAAGGAGATTAGCTAAGAGTGGGAGAGTTTGCTCAAATCACTTTATATACCTGCAAGAATGGCTAATGGAGAGAGAAGAAGAAAGAAAGAAAGAAAGAAAGAAAGAAAGAAAGAAAGAAAGAAAGAAAGAAAGAAAGAAAGAAAGAAAGAAAGAAGGGAGGGAGGGAGGGAGGGAGGGAGGGAGGGAGGGAGGGAGGGAGGGAGGGAGGGAGGGAGGAAGGAAGGAAGAAAGGAAACGAAGGAAGTAACAAAGGAAGAAAGAAAGAAAAAGCATGAGGCATACTGATTCTACATACATACCCAAACCCTCATTGCATGAATGGCCAAGTACTTAACCTCTGAATAGGTATCCTTTGGAGAGTGGAGAGGTAGCACTATTAATAATTATTCCAACACAGAACCACAAACAAAGTCATTCTCAACTGAACTAGGACTTGGGGTTGCCATTTTGTTAGCATACTCTGATTTCTGTTATTCTAAGTAAAACTGCAGAAAGTAATAAGGCTTTACTTACTACTCTAGAATTTTCTATTCATAGGATCCTTGAAATACTGCCTACTGCCAAGAAAGTAGCTGAAGACATAAAAATTTACCAAATAGATTTAAGAATCTATAATCAAGAATGAAATTCAAATTTCTGTATCACTCTGGAAAATTCTGATTCTTCATTTAAACCCTCATATAACTTGGACAAACCATCTGGGGCTTCCAATCCTATGTTTACACCTTCAAATGGAAAAGATGATATAATAGTCCCTGTCCCATCCTTTTGATACACAAAAAGCCACACCACACACTGTGAAGCCAATAACAAGTTAGCTACTTGAATTACTTATTATAGGAAATTAAGGAATTTCTCAAGGACCTTATTGTGATTAACTTCCTTTAGGAAACATAGAAGCTGGCTTATGAGATTCGAGAACTGTAAGGACGGCTGGACACAGAGGTGCCACAGAGGTGGGTGGCACATCCAGAAGGGTGAGGCAGCAGGAGATGAGGACAGTTAGGGAAAGTCACTCACACTGATGGTTTTGAGTTGCTCCTAGAGCCTTCCAGTTATTTTGAAAATGTTTTATTTTAAATAAATGTTACAATTAGCTCAATAAATATTGCAATCTCACATTTTTTAACTGGGTCATAGAAGTAGCTCAGTCAACGTGTTGCTTTAAAATCTCACTAGAGAATCGTTTAATTCAGAGTCCATAGTGTAAGAAAAACTTGATAAAATGCTTCCTATGCCCCCAATTCTCCCAAATCTGTTTTTCTGTGTGCAGCATGGTCGACATGTATAGGTATAGGTCAGAGGGCAACTTTGTGGACTTGTTCTCTCTTTGTGTAGGTCCTGGGGATGAAGATCACGTCCCCAGGCTTGTGGGGCAAGTGTCTTTATCCACTGAGCCATCACACTATTTTTAAATTTGACAAAACATTTGAACTGCCAATGGGACTATTGCATACTAAAGATGTCCTGCTGCAAAGATCAAATCCTAATCTCTGAGGCTCTGAGGCGGTCGGTGGAGGGACTTGGTGTAATATTTCCTGAAAGTTTCTAAGCTTGTCCTGATGGTGAGCAGGACTGAGACCACTGACAACTATGAGCCTTACTCCTCCCCCCCACAAAGTTCTACTCCATAATAGTATCTCCGTGTGTTCCTCTCTAACAGACCCCAACATCCCACACCTTAAACAGGCCTCTCTTCATTTTCTTTTAATCAGATCCTACTAACAGTAAGATTTCTGATACATCCATTAACATTGGAGATTGACTGTCAATGAGACTCAAAGTTATTCACGCTAATAATATTTATATTTATATTTATTAGCAAACATTAAGGCAACTATGGAACATACTGAAATTGGAGCCAGAGATTTCAGTATGTGAACAGGAGATTTCTGATAATTTTCCAGACATTTCTACTTTCTTGGCACTCATAGCTAGGAAATCTGCCTGTACATACACATGTAAAGTTGATATGGACATCATCAGTTCATGAGTAACACAAAAAAAGTAACACAGTTACCAATAAAATGCTTGATTTACACCTTCTATTCTCCACACTGTTATTTGTTTTCATGTGTTATCCTCAAATGCATAATCTTCACTGAAAGAATTGTTATTCCTAATTCATTTAAGAGAAACTGCAGCCTAGAAAGCTGAAGCCTTTCCTCTGGAGATGAGGTTATCACCTCAAGCTGTTGAACTTCAAACTGCTGCTCTTTCCACACATGCCACAAACGTCTTCATCAAAGATAATTATTACATTTGGAAAGTGAAAATGGCCATGATAAAGTGAACTCAAAACAAAATACAACAAAACCTATTTGGAGGGCTTATAAATGTTATAGGAATTTGGAGTCGCTTTTTCTTTCTATGTTCTGTATTTCAAATACAGTGGTTTTGTAGAAATGCAAACAATAAAAAATTGTTTATGGCACCATTTCTGATCCTACTTCAGAATTATAAGATCAGTGACGTCCCCATGCACTGCTTATCAGCTAACTTTTGTGGTGACACCATAAGCATCATATTTCTGTGTAATCTTGCAAGAGCAGAAGAATCTACATCATCTCAGGGGTGGAAAGTCAAGCATCTGTTCATTGTGTATCTAAGCCAGTATGTTGTTAAGCATCCAAGTGTACTTGATAATGTATTGGTTTGATAGTGTAGAGAAAATACCCTCCATCCACCCAGGTAATTGCTAATGCCAACAAGTCAGTTAGAGTCTTGACATATTGATTATTTTAAAGAACGACTCAGTGAGTAGGAAATAGATGGACGTTCTTTAGCATGGCAGTCCATTGTTTTTAAGGCTGATACAAAGTTTGTTCACAGATGTTTGATGTTGAATTTTATGTCACTTAAATTTAGGCTTTGAGATTACATGTGAAAGCAAGATGAACTAGATTTGGGTATTAATTTTAAGTCCTAGGAGTAGTGGGCACATATAAGGGCAATAATTGCTAGACAGAATAGTTTGGAAAGATTAAAGAAGAGAAATATTAAGAAAGAAGGAAAATGAATAAAAGACTAGAGGTGGAGCAAAGAATAATACCACACTTATTTGTTCCAGAGGATTAAAGCTACTTTTCAGGGGCCAGAAATAATTTTGATCTGGTTCCTAGCAAGAACCAGGAATATGGATGCCTTGACAGAGAAAGGAAGGAACACTCTGTCTTCACTGTACAGGACCAGGGAAGTGGTAGAACTTTAAGCAATCAGTACAAGTAGAAAGAAACTGAGAGTTTGGCAAATACTCAGAGTTTTGAAGAACATTCCTAAGCTGCATTTGAATAAAAAAAAATCAAACAAACAACAAAACCCAGAAAGCTAGTAAAGTTGATAGAACTCTAATTCATTATGAGATAGTCACTGAGTCTTTAACTCCTGCTAGAATATGAAACTGTGGAGAATGTGCAGACAGAAATCTTAGTGCTATGTCACAAAGCTAACGCCTCAGAAAGGACCCAGTGAGAATCAGACATCCGAGGGGCGTTTGAAGTGAACCAGAGGGAGGAGGCCGCCGCTGCGCTCGCAGCCTTGGTGGCGGCTGAGTCTTCCTTCAGTGGCCATACAGTCTTCACAGGAGGGAAAAGTAATGGCTGATACTCTTTTTCTTTCTTTTTTTAAATTTAAGAATTTTTTATTCATTTTACATACCAACTACAGATCCCCCTCTCATTCCTCCTCCCACTTCCCCCCAGCCTTCCCCCATGACCACCACCATCACCACCACCACCACCACCCCGCCCCCCCATCTCCTCCTCCAAAAGGGAAAGGGCTCCCATGAAGAGTTTGGCTGATACTCTTAAGCTCTGAGAAGTCTTTCACCAAAACTCAAAAAAAAAGCAGGAAGGTGTCACCCAATGGGCAAACAACGCTGAGAGTCCAGGTCAGCAACACCATGGCTACACTCTGCACTCACATATCATCACCACACTGCCAGAGCCTCAAGGAAAGAAGGCGTTTATTTTCACAGAAACTGAAGTGGGGCGATGAAGAGAAAAACAGCTGCGAGTTCACCAACTCAGGAAAGCCAGGTGCAAATATAGAGAGCAGGTTAAACACAAAGGCTGCCGGGATTGGATGGAAGCTGAGCTCTGTACACCCCTAAAAGATAACAAGCCAGAGTTTCCCCTTCGTACTCATGTAGGAAGGCAAGAGTCCACAGGGGCTCAAAACAATCACAAGGAAATGGAAGAAATCCTCAGAACTCTCCCAAGAGTGAGCAAGCGAGAAGGGGGCCTGTGGGGACAAACCAGAGAGGAGGGAAGGAGAGGGAGGGATGGGTGTGCAGGGGGTGGGGGTAGAAAGCAGGGAATGGGAGCAAAGGAGAGAAAGTTATGACTTCAACATCAGTATCTCTTATTTCTCAGAGGATGTAGTGTTTCCCCAGGGACAATCCAAAAGAATCCCAGGCCCAGAGCTATGACACTCTGAACATCTGCTGGGTCAGGGAGCCTTTAGATTTATGCAAATTTCTTCTTCTGAATGATTTTCTCTAGCTATGAGACCAAAGACCTGCCCACCATGCTTTCCTCCCCTCCCTCCCTTTTCCCTCCCTTCCACCCAGAGCCTACTCCTCCCCTACCTTCTAACTCCAATGAAGTAAAAATATCGCCTGATTTTCCCTCTCAACAGCTGTATTATTCTTCTATGCTTTTATTTTGATAGCAAAGTGTTTCAAGGTATGTTTGAGGGTTGTGCAAACCCTCAAAGGGATTACGGAATGAAAAAGTTTGAGAATCTTGCTCTAAATAAAGAATTGGAAGCAAAAACCTGTCATAATGAAAAATTAAACCAAACTGACTTGAATAAAGCAACAGAGAAACCTTGTCTTGGCGAGCAAAGAAAGAATTCATATAACATGGGGCTGATAATGAGACCATTTTTTTTGCCAGTGCTAAGGTCTCCTCCTACCTGGAATGTGCTGAGAAAACACAAGGTACGAACACACAGCCATGAACTCATAACATGAAAGTCAGAAGCATGGATTTAGACTAAATTCAAAGCTGACTCTCAGTAATTTCTACCTGTCAAAACAACCTATGTGAGTGAATGGGTATGAAAGGTCATATATGGCCAGAATACTTCCTAATTATGAGGTCCTTGGAATTTGTAGTCTTCAGATAATCACTATAGCATGGCAATGAAGAGCCCAAGGCAAAACCACCATCATGCATTAGCTCTGTGTCCTTCGGCAAGTTAGTCATACTTTCTAAGCATCAATTTGTAAAGTAGACATCATCCCAGAGATGTGGTAATGATAAAGATGTTTTAAAAGTCAATATTAGTTCTTGTTGCTTTCTGTGCTTTGGGTAGGCTACTACGCACATCACAGGAATTGTCTCATCTGTCTTTACAACTGCTCCACAAAGAATTGGATGAATGGCCGGCTAGATAGTTGGATAGGTGAGTGAGTGGGTAGGAAGATGGATAGGTGAAATCATCAACTCACACACTTGGGATAAGGGACTAGATTTAACAATTTGTGCAAGGTCTTACTATTATTGGAATATTCTCCTTTTACTGTATTGTATTATTTTTGTCTGACACTTTCATCCCAATTATGCCTTCCTCAGTCTCTTATCTTTCACCCTCACCCACTAACCAAGGTTTCAGAGTGTCCTTTGCTTTTTCCACCCAAAATTTGTTTCAAGGGCAGATGTGAAAGCCTTCTGAATGCAATAAATAACAGAATTGTGAAAGCAATGTGTGCAGGGTTAAAACGTGTTCCCTATCCTTAGTTGACTCACAAGTGGTAAGTAACACCAGTTTCAAAACCGAGTTCCACCCCCAGCTACATCCAATTCTACACCTCCCCAGTTCTCTGGGCCCTGCCCTGTGAGTCTGCCATCATTTCCACTCATTCCTCTGAAAGTGCTTTTGAGAAAAAAGTGAAGAAATACAGTAGCATGGTTTCTGCTTTTGATGGGCAGGTCTGGCAGAGCACATCTTTGTTGCTTTTACAAACTATAACCTTTCATGGGGCTTTTGCTCACACAGACAGGTGACCATGACTTTGAGAGCAAGAAGCAATAGCCTTCCCCTGAAGAAATGTTGCAGAGATTTGGAAACAATACTTTCACATTGAGGGCCAGGCAGGCACCAGAAATCTTGGTCTTCCGTAGCTATGTAGCTGCCTCAGGTAGAAAAGGTCTTTGTTTCGGAAATTTGGGTTCACCAATGCCTGTTTCTCACTGGCAGAGGGGTTGTGGGACCCAGCTCTGAGCACCATTTCCTTATGTTTTGAAAAATGAGCACCTCGTTGGTTACATCATGGTTGCTTCAGACAGTCAATGAGATAATGGTATAAAACACATAGACACATAACTGGACAATAAATACAGTAGGCATTACTTCTGTTATTTTCTAAGGGCAAATGAGCTAATTACATTTCTAAGAAGTGCTTCTAGAGAAGACTCTCCCTGTTTCTTTAGTTCTAAGGCCTATGACACACAGGCTCTCTCTGAATATTCATATCACAGGTTTTTAGACTCATGATGGACAACTAACTTCTGTGCTTAGACAGTGCCAAAATACTTTTCTGCTTAGTGGACTGTAATTATTACTGAATCACATTAGGATGCCCATGGAGTTGCTTATTATAGTTGCACAGTACCAAAATGAGTCACCATGATTGAATCTCCAGATATGACTACCAAGGGAATTGTGTTTGAGTTTCCAGCTTGTAAGGTATCTGGTCACATGAAACCAACAGCCAAGGAGTTACAGCCTAGTGATCCTGCAGCATCACAGACAGTGAGTAAGCAGTTTCATACAGTAGAAATCTAAGTGACAATATGGCTTAGGTACTTCAGTATACTTACTGTTTCAGTAGCTTAAGGATTAAATTGAATATAGATAGATAGGTAGATAGGTAGATAGATAGATAGATAGATAGATAGATAGATAGATAGATAGATAGATAGATAGATGACTGATATACAGATAGATAGCCATAGAATAAGAATATTAAAACTTGATTGTGCATGATTATGTAGTATTATGTGAATGTCTCAAAATGATATTTAGTGTAAAATGCTATTCTGTGTTGTAATCATATAGCAAACATAGAGAATCAAATCTATCACATACCATAAAATATGACTCTAAAATAGTAAATAAACGTTCCTTTTCCCTATACTTGAATTATTTCCTAGATTACTTTAAAATCTATAAATAAACTCTTCATGTCTGTTTCGAAGTCACCATATAAATAAATACTGTGTTCATGGACTCTGATATTAATATTCAGAAATAAGAAGTAGTAAGAATAAAATTTGTGTGACAATATATTTTCCAGGTGTCAATAAATACATAAAAATTATGCCCAGTTTTCAGTATCATTACAGCTGGATTTGCATGGATATGGCATCATCCTGTGTTCACATAGGGTTCCCAAAATCTTGGTCCCTGGGGCCTTTGCCACACAATGATAAGCAGCAGGGATGATAAGCATGAGGGGTACTTACAGCTCTATCCTTGGTAAAGAAAGGCTGCAGGAGCAGACGCTGGTGGAGCCATTCATGGTCACTCAGTCTGGACATTGTGTAACTCTCCTAGACTGTGCAAACTTTAGATGCAAACTTTGTGATATGGGTCAGCATCAGGCAAGTGACAGTGGATTTGGTTTAGAACATTTGTTCCCCAGGATCTATCCTTCATTCAGAAGGTACAGAACTGTGCAAACAAGGGAAACACATTCCATGCACTTTTGATCTCAGGTGGCTTTATTCACACTGGTTTTTATTTTCAGAGACATATGTTGACATGGGAAAGCACTGACCTCTGTTTATGCAACGAAAAACCATTGTTTCCTTTCAGTCTCCTTGGTACAGTTCCCCAAATTGCCCTTCATTCACTTACATCACGTATGACTGTTGCGCATAGTCACACTTCATTCACATCACTTATGGGCAGAAGAACAGTGTTACTTGCTCCAAATGTGGCAGAAGTTGAGGTTAAGGCTCATCAGTGTTACGGGTTAAGTGGCAACAACCCCAGCCTTTCCTTTCCTCTCCATTTTGCCGTTAACCTGGGGTGGGGATGCTTCCCTTGCCTTCAGCTGTTTCCTCCCCTTCCTGGTAAAGTGGGTGTATTCCTCGACCTTCTTAATGGTCTCTTTATTTCTAGTAAATTTTAAACTAGAACCCACGAGAGAAGATTGTCCACAGTTTGGGAGCAGGTGGGCCCGAGGGATAGCTGCCCAGTTCCTTGCCTGAGACACCTGCTTCAGGACCCCACTGCTGAGAATTTGCTGTCTCTCACTTATTTCCTCTTTTCTTTTTTTCTTTACACTGCCAGAGATCAAACCCAGGGCCATGCTCAAGCTGGTCAAACATTCAACCACTCCCTTGTCCTCAACATCTTTAAGTAAGAGTGGCATGGTTATATCACACGACTCTTACAAGAATTAAATGTTGTCACTATCCAGAAAAAGTCCTCTCAAAAGCACAAAAATAAACAATACCGTTGTTAAACCATCTATCACTTCCCACACCTCCCCAGGGGAGTCCACATCCTCTCTACCAGCCAGGCTTCTCCAGTCACATCACACAAGTATTACTATGCACAAGACATCAAGTAGAAAACTAGGGAGATGATTCTACATATGGACCCTTTCTGTAAATAGACAGTGAGTACCGCTTCGTGTTTCACTAGCACGTTAGCCCATGGGCTAACAGAGGTCCATGCAGCATGAACTGTGTGAGCCTGTCAGGTCACTTATACTTCCTGAGCCAGGATCCAAATACTGGCACTAATTTTAACAATGACTGTGTGTGTGTGTGTGTGTGTGTGTGTGTGTGTGTGTGTGTGTGTGTGTGCGCGCGCGCGTGCGCGCGCGCACGCACATATGCATACATTAAAGTTCATATTCATATGTGTGTGTACATGTGGAGGCCAGAGTTCCACAATGGTGTCCTCCTCCATCATTTTCCACCTTACTTTTGGAGGAATTTTTTTTTTCACTGAACCTAGAAGTCACAAATTGGCTAGGCTGGCTGGGAACTCTGGGGATCATCCTTTCTCTGCCATCATCCCATTTTTGGCATTACAGGCACACTGCCATATCCTCCTCTCACATGTCTGTTGAGGATCCAAATTCTGGTCCTCATGTGTTCCCAGCAGCGCTTGACTGACCAGTCGTTTCCCCATCCCCAATATCCTCGTTCTAATGTTGTCTTCTTTGGTTGTTTTATTACATTATTTTAGACCACCCAGCTATGTACGTGATGGGAAGGACTTTCAAAACTGGAACAAGCAATCTGCAAAATGTTTGGTAGCAACATAAAATTTTTATCATATCGTGGTAAGTTCAGGCCTCCTCCCTCTGCTGTGATACATGGCTTTTGATTCAGTTTCACCCTATATTCGATTCTGGTTCTTACTGAAGCAGAAGAAATTGCCTGCTTTGAAATATGCAACCCTTTCCTCCTATGAGCACTTCATGAAGACATAATGAGGAGATGGGGAAAATAGGGTCATGAATTAATTCTTAAATAATTCCACATATGTCCTTGGAAGCACTCTTTCCGAATGAATGCGAAGGTGAGTTTACAGTATGAAATTTGTGTAAACTCTTCCAAAGGGACCTTTCCGGCCAAGTCTGAGCTTCGCTCTTGCCATGCCATTTTGTTTTTCTCTGACTTCACCAGAGTGCTCTGGCTCAGCGATCCAGGCTGCGCCAGTGCCAAATGCCCTGCCCGGCCTGGCAGACCGGTTAGTCCAGGGAAACTGAAGTCCCATCTAGATAAAGTTGCCCTGAGGGACACAAAAGGGACCTCCAGAGAAGTTGGGTAAACTGTGAATGGAGTCTTTGGAGCCAAGAGGAATTAACTACAAAAGGCCCCAGGTGGCTTTTCCTATCTTCCAAGAATTAACAATATTTCATTGTTATTCAATCAACTTGTGGGATTATTTTTAAATGACAAAATAAATGTTACATATACACTATATAATTCATTCCATCCTGGCAGGAAATGGCCTTCGGTTTTCTCTGGAGAACTGTGCAAACATCTGGATAATCTTGAAATCTTTTAATGTGAAAAAAAGCAGTAATTACCTCCAAACTTACTAACATCCACATCTTTTCCCTCTTTTTTAAGGATTAGGAATTCCTTCTTAGCCTATGAGAATGAAAAGATTACTTACCAAAGAATTAATCTGGCAATGTACCCACAAAGAGTAGTTCTCAGCCTGGCCATGTAGAACGTTCATTTGCACCAGCTGCAAAATTTCCTAATTTTCCAGAATATTTTCCTGTTAGTATAGTTTCTTTTGGCTTTAGATGTGGAGCTAAATGCAAACGTATTTTATGCATCTACAATTTTGCAGGTGTTTATATCAAGTTCTGCATTACCATTTATCATTACCTCGTGGAAGGATGGGCTGCAAAGCGTATCTCAGAGGTCTGCGATTTCTGTTCAAGTCCCATTTCATGTAAACCTGAAGCAGAATTTCCAGAGGCCTGCATGGGATATGAATCCAATCTCAGCACTCCACTCTAGAGACTGTTGCTTTTTCAGAGCAGTCGATACTTTTCACTCTTACTTTTTAATATATTTTTTAGTATTCCTCCCTTTTTGTGTTAGAGTATCCACTATTTATTTTGGCACCCAGTTCAGTCTATTTCTTGTAGTTCAGCTTGCAAATTGTTTCTTAATGTCATAGGCTTTTCTTCTCTTCCTCCTTCCTTACTGTGTGGTCAGTGAATACATATATCGGTATCCATGGATATATATCCCTGTATTACTTCCTGATTCAGCAAAGTTGGGATTGCTTCATTTTCTTGGTTTGATTTTGGTGCCCTATTCTGAATTTCAAGGGACTTAAGGAAGAAAGATTGCATGGTCTGTCACATAGCTTCATTTTGTTACAAATATGGTTTTGTACAAATAAGCAAGTCTGAAGATAAGTAATCTTTTTGGATTCCTGGTTCCTGATTAGAACTAATAATTTATATGTTCTATCAGTGGATTTCAATATGGGAAAACTTCTGAAGTCATCAGAGGTATAAGTGGCATGGTAGAAGAGAGTCAAGACAATGAGTACTTTACAGCACTTGTTATAATATGGGCTTCCATGCAGTGGGCACAAAGTTGAGCTGGGAATTTCTGTTCTCAAGGACCTTACTGAGAGAGAGGCCAATTGAGAAGTGGAGTTGCATAAGACCTTAATAAAAGCTTTGCAAATACATGTAAACATACATGCACAATCTCTAACATTCTGTATTAAAATAGCAGCAAATTAAAGAGGAGAAAAAAGTTTACAACATAACCTGGTCTTTTTGATCCAAGCAGAACTATGCAAACAGCTTTGAATAAATGTGTCCACTTAATGACAATTATCAACTCTACCTTTAATCTTTCCTTATATCTAAGAAGTACTCACTTTTATTTCATTTAAGACATATTTTCATCCTCTTTTAACTTGAGGGAAAGGAAAAGAGAATTAAGATGTCAGTGATACCTAGCATGAACACAGTATGACACTGTGGTGGTATATTGTGTACCATAATAAAGCTTGCCTTGAGGATCAGAGGACAGAGCCAGCCGCTAGATTAGACATTGAGGACACCCTTAATCCTATCACTTGGGAGACAGAGATCCATCTAGATCTCTGAGTTCAAGACCACACTGGAAACAGAGCCAAGCAGTGCTGGCACACACCTTGAATCCCAGTACTGGGAAACACATGCCTTTAATCCCAGGAAGTGATGTCTGGATAGAGAAGGGTATAAAAGGTGTGAGGAAACAGAAACTCACTCTCTTTAGACTGGCGATTTTATAGAGGTAAGAACTAGTGGCTGGTTGTTCTGCTTCTCTGATCTTTCAGCTATCTGGCTTTGGGTTTCTTTTATTAAAAAACCATCTAAGATTCGAACAACATGACACTGTTTCTAAAGTATTTGGATAAACTCCCACAACTCTTCATAGTATGTATTGCTGTCTCTGATGTGATCTGCCCAAAGTCAACAAGGAAATGCTAGTCAGTATTTACCAGCTCAGTCACTCCAGAACTCACAGTGGCTCCACCACATCTATGCCAAAGGAAACTCAGAATTAGAGTTCAACTACATGAAGATGCACATAGCTAGGCCTAGAGAAACAGTTCCGTGACTACAATGCTTGCTATAGAATGAGGACCTGAGTTCAGAATCCCAGCACTCATGCTAAAGTCATGCATTGTGGCACATGTATGTAACCTCAGCACTTGCTGGCCAGCCAGTCCATATGAAACCGAGAGTTCAGACTCAAGGAAAGACCTTGTCTCAAAACATAAGTGGATTAAATTAAAGTGGATACTAATAAAGGAAAGACCCCAATGCCCACCTCTGGCCTACACACACACACACACACACACACACACACACACACACACACACACACACACACACCCCACACACACACACACAATGTAGATAGGGTTTAACTAGCCCCTGAGTCTAGCTGCTCCGCCCTACAGTGAGGAAAGTAAGATCTGAAGAAGTTTGACAGTGCCAGAATTCATTCTGCTTGAACACCAGGGATTAGAATAGTTATTTTGCTTAAACTTATTTTTTTTAATTTTTGAGAATTCCAGACGTGATTATTGTATTTACATCATTTACCTTTTTTTCTCTCTCCTCCAGTTCTTTCCATGACATCTACTACCTTTCAAATTCATGACCTCCTTTTCTTTAATTATTATTATTTATTATTATTGTGTGTGTTTCTGTGTGTGTCTCTGTGTGTGTCCTATTAGCCCATTTAGTGTTGCTCCAATGGAGATGGAGAAGGCTGATTCTCTCCCCTCGGCAGCCATTAATTTCCTACAGCTGTCCATTTAGGGATGAAGCCTGTGAGTGTTCCCTGATCCACATTAAGATGTCAACTGGTGCTGTCATTATGCAAGTCTTGTTTTGTATTCACATTGTTGAGATTTTATGTGTAAAACTTTCCTGTCATGGATAGAAGATCCTATTCCATAGTAGACATAGGTACTCTGGCTCTTAGAGACTTTCTGCCTCCACTTCCATGATGTTCCTTGAGTTTTAGATGTATCAGTCGGAGTTCAGCACCCCATAGACACCTGGCCAGTTGTGAATTCCTGTATTAATCTCTATCTGCTGCAGAAATGAACTTCCTTGATGAGGAGTGAGAGCTATAATTACCTGTAGCTACAAGAATTCTCATACTCAGGAAAGAGTCCTGCTTCCAGGTCAGTTCTATCCAGAATCCTCTGAGTTCAGTCTGAAATGTGTGGTGTCTTCAAAATCTCACTTTCAAGTTCCAGGAAGCAACCAAGTACACTGTCTATAGCCTGTAGTTTTGAGGCTACTGGAGGACAAACAACAAGGTCTCTCTCTCTCTCTCTCTCTCTCTCTCTCTCTCTCTCTCTCTCTCTCTCTCTCTCTCTCTCTCTCTCTTTCTCTCTCTCCCCTATCTCTCTTCCCCCCTCCTCTCTTCTTTCTCTTTCCCTTTGTCCCTCTCTCCCTCTTCTCTCTCAGAAAAGTTTATAATATGGTATACTCTTTCTAAAAGTAAAGGAATGGATTCCATTCCATCAGTTCTTAAACACAGTTATTAGGATCAAAAATATTCTAGGAGGGGTTTTACTTACTGGATGGAAGTTCAGATTTGAAGATCTAAATGTTCTCCTCCTGAATAATGGTAAATATTTTCCCATTATTTTCTTTTCAACTAAACTACATGATTAGGTCATTTTCCCTTTTCCTTCAGTATTTTATTTCTGATAATTGCTCACATTTCTCCCAAGTTGTAGGTTTTCTAAAGTTCAGGTTCTCTAACCTTGAAGCAGAATCCAAGAGTCTGAGAAGAGGAGAAATTAACTCAAGAGAGAAGCAGCTGGACATCCTGTCTCCCTCTTCCACTCCTGTTATCCTAACTCCCCCAGTCGCCTCCTCCCTTCCCTTCCTCTTCTTCAATCTTCCCTTCTCCTTTGGAGCATGCACTTCCTCTTTCACGTACAACCACCACACACAGACATGTACACACATTCATACACACTCACACAAGCACACACACTCACATGTGCATCATCACATACACACACACAGACAAGTACACACACACACACACACACACACACACACACACACACACACACCACAGTGTCTTTAGTCTTTTCATGGTTAAAATTATAAAATCAACAAAGTATGGAGATAAGCACAATGCAGATATGCTGGGTGGTGAACTTTCCCACTCGTTATTCAAACATTCAGTTATCTCCTATCTATTGTCTTCTTAGCCAATTGTTCTCATGCAAATATAAGAAAGCAGAAATTGCATAATATAAGTTTCCTTCCTTATTCTTAAGGTTTTTTCTTTAATACAACTTAAATTGATAATATTGAGTTTTAAACTATTAAGTTTATATCTTAATCTTGTCTCCTAAATGTGAAATTGCATCTATAATTCCAAGGTCATTACACTCATTTTTATCATTAGATATCAGAATTATGAATGGAACATGTTTTTATTTTTAAGCCTAAGTCAATAATTTTTGAAATTTTTTTTAAATTAATAAATAAGTAGCAAGTAATATAAATGAAAAATCATCTTTTATTTGATGGATTTTACTTTTAATTATCATAAGATTTCTTGCTGTTAATCACACAAACCTTGCCCCGGCATGTTAAAGTAAAAGTTTCTGTCTTCCTTTGGCCTTGTTCCACAGAGCTCAAGGGTTAGCTCTCTCCGCAGTTCAGTTTCTAGTATGAAGACCTTTGTTGTTTGCATACATGCATGTTTGTGTACACAAACACAGAATTACACTTTACTTAATACTCTCCAGTTTTCTTTTTTGAATTTAGCAATGGAATTTTTTGATGTTGTTGCTAAATACAGATTTACTCATTCATGCCAGTGAGTACATAGGATTCTGTCTTATGGATATAACGTAACTTACTGTATCTGGTTTTCAGTATTCACTATGACAGATCACAATGAAACATCCTTGTTCATGTATGATTGTAACAAAAATATCTTCACGAGTCATCCAGAAAGTCCGACAAACTAGTTGTCTGAGACTAAAATCACTCAAAGTTAAGCTGTTTTTCTCACAGTCGGACATATCTGAGGAGAAGAAAATGCACAGCGTGGCTTTTAGTACAGTAGGCTACAGTTGACCTCAGGCCACAGCGATCAATGCATCCTCGTATATTCTCAACACGGAGAGAGCCCGTTTGGCTACAGGCTCAGATTCACAGTTCATGTTTACAAAGGGAGGGGATGTAACAGCTCAAAGGGTAGTGCTAGAAGCAGCAAACACAGCAAAGGGCATCTGGGGTAAGACTGGAGAGAAAAGACAGAGGGGCGATCTTAGTTTGCTTTCTGTTGCTGTGAAAAAACATTCTGACCACAAGCTACTTGGTGCAGAAATGGGTCACGTGGCTTACAGCTTACAGTTCATCAATTAAGGAAGTCAGGACTGGAACTCAAAGCAGGAACCTGGAGACAGGAACTGAGCAGAGCATGAAGGAACAGGTACATACTTTACTGGCTTGCTCCCCATAGCTTGTTCAGTCTGCTTGCTTGTCTTTTTTCATTTCATTTCATTTCTTTTCTTTTCTTTTCTTTTCTTTTCTTTTCTTTTCTTTTCTTTTCTTTTCTTTTCTTTTCTTTTCTTTTCTTTTCTTTTTTCTTTTCCTTTCTCCTTCCTTCCTTCCTTTCTTAACTTTTATTGATTCTTTATGGATTTCACTTCATGCATTCTGATCGCACTTGTCTCCCCTCCCCTCACATCTGCCCTCTGCCCTTGTAACTCCTCCACCCAAATCAAAACCAAATTTAAAGGAAAAAAAACAAAAAACAAACAAAATAAAAAGCAGCAATAACAAAAAAAAAAAAAGTGGGAGAAGAATCTTGTCGCGGACTCTGTGGTGTGGTCCAGTGAGCCACAAAGTTTACCCTTCAGTCCATTCATCTTCACACGCAAGTGTGCGTTACTGAGTCATGGTCTGGCTCAAGGCCTCTGGTCTCTGCTGCACCACCTGTAATGGGCTCTCACGGGGGCTCCTCTTGCATATCCTGTTATTGTCCTGTGTCATGGAGGTCCTGCTGTTTTGGATCTGGAGGTTTGTACCCTTCACATGCTCTAACAGTTCATAGATGTTGGGGTGGGCCAACTCATAACCATGATGCTGGGCCTTGGTGGTAGCTAGGTTGGTCATCCAGCCAGCTATCCCTCAACATCACCACCAGAGTGAGCTCCCTAGCACTGTCCCAGCTAGCTCGCCAAATGAAACAGGCAGCAAGGGGTGGAAGGGGGAGGGCGTCTTTCCCTCATCCCTGCTTCAGCATAGTAGACAAGGGAGTGAGGGGCAGCTCTGTTTCTCTCACACCCTCATCAGCCTGCTTTCTTAGAGCACCAAGGACTACCAGCCTGGAGATGGCCCCAACTGCAGTGGGCTGGCCTCTCCCCATCAATCATTAATCAAGAAATACCCCACCACCACCAATGGGCTTTCTTGCAGCTGAATCTTTTAAATGCATTTTGTTCAAGAGGTTCCCTTCTAATAGATGACTCTAGCTTGAGACAAGTTGCCAAAAAGTAACCAGAACAGGGAGGGGGTGGATTTCCAATATTCCTAAACAATTACATAACTCAAGGTCATGGCTAAAACTTGAAGCATGTTTTCTGTCTTTTTATGACTATGCCCCTCTAAGTTGCAGCAACTATCAATTCTTCTGACTATTAAACTGCTGTGGGGAGCCTATTAGCAAGTGCTACCCAAGCATAGCCAGTGCACAGTGTCCTAGACAGGTAATAGCTTAGTCACTGGAGTACACTTAGTCTCCTGAAACTGCATGTCTATACCGGTGAGGAATGCCCCCTTAATTTCAGGTTCCCTTTACTCCCAAAATGTATGTATCTCATACATTTTGTATGTATCTCATTGGTACTCATGAGAGTTCAGCTGAAATTAGAGTGCCCAGCTCTGTGCTAAGTACCTTTGGGGACTTACCCTATGAACCTCCACAAAAGAACTATGAAATCGATACTATTACTACCTGCAACATGAAGGCTCAGATAGGTCACTTTGTTCATCAGTGACCAAAGAAGAACTTATGATCTAAAGGCTTTAAATACACCCTATATCCTATGTGTTTAATCACAAGGGGATACGGTTTATTTTATTCTGAATGTTCAAGAAAGAAGTATGTTGGTTAACAATACGACATTAATTCATAGAAATTATAGTAGAATGATGCAATTTCCAGTTTGCCAGTTAATGTGATCCTGAGTTTATTAAAGGAAAAATATTGGCAAAGAAGCCATGAAGTACCAAATAGGAGAAAAACATCAGGCCTTGAAAATGTTTGAGATCTTGCTAGAAGTCCTAAAGGAATACCTGGTAAGACCAATGTATCACAGTTAAAGCCTTTGAACAATTATGGAGAATAAGACAAATACATGATAAATGATAAAAGAAAGATACAAATATGGATTTCAGGTTCAAAGATAATGGTTCATACAAAATTTGCATATAAGAATATATAATTTACCTGAGCAAGATTCTGGAACTTGGTCATTTCAAAAGAGTTCTTATTTGAATATAAACCCCAAATTTCTCACAGAACTATGGATTTCAAGAGGTAAATCCCCTCTCCCACCCCCATGGCACTGCTAAACAACCTGCTGTTTTAGAAAGATGCTTAGCAGATGCCATCACAAGAAGGGCAACCTCGGAGAGAAACACGGATTTGACTGACACGTGGACCCGTAAAGGACTTTTTCTTTTTCGCTTACTGGATTGTGACATTGAAATAAGATTTCTCCTTTCCCTTCCTTTCCCTCCCCCTCACTCTCTCTCCCCCTCTCTCTTTTCCTCTCTCTCTCCCTCCCCCACTCATTGTTGTTATTCTGTTTTTGTTTGTTTGTTTGTTTTGGGTTTTTGTTTGTTTGTTTTTGTGTGTTTTTTTTTTTGGTTTTTCAAGACAGGGTTTTTCTGTGTAGTTTTGGGGCCTGTCCTGGATCTCGCGTTATAGCCCATTCTGGCCTGGTCTTGAATTTCTGACCCTCCTGCTTCAGCTCCCAAATTCTGGGGCACATAACACTGAAACAGGCCTGTAAAGAAGACTGGACAACCCCATCCAAGGACTGAGGAATCTGGATGCAGACATCCACGGCTAGGCCCGTGTGGAGCTCCGGGAGTCCAATTAGCGAGAAAGAGAAGGGTTTATATGAGCGAGAATTGTTGAAACCAAGGTTGGATAAAGCACAGGGACAAATAGCCAAATGAATGGAAACACATAAACTATGAACCAATGGCTGAGGGGCCCCCAACTGGATCAAGCCCTCTGAATAGATCTCTGAAGTATTCGAAGGCCACCTGGCCAAACATCCTAATTGTCATGCTAGAAACCCCATCCAATGACTGAGGGAACCGGATGCAGAGATCCACAGGCCCCAGGTGGAGCTCCAGGAGTCCAATTGGTGAGAAAGAGGAGGGTTTGTATGAGTGAGAATTGTTGAGACCAAGGTTGGATAAAGCACAGGGACAAGTATACAAACGAAAGGAAACACATGAACTGTGAACCAATAGCTGAGGAGCCCCCAACTGGATCAGGCCCTCCGGATAAATAAGACAGTTGATTAGCTTGATCTGCTTGGGAGGCATCCAGACAGTGGGACCGGGTCCTGTCCTCAGTGCATGAACTGGCAGTTTGGAACCTGGGGCTTATACAGGGACACTTGGCTCAGCCTGGGAGGAGGGGACTGGACCTGCCTGGACTGTATCTACCAGGTTGAACTCAATCCTCCAGGGAGTCTTTGCCCTGGAGGAGATGGGAATGGGGGGTGGGCTGGGAGGAAGGTGGGGGCAGAGGGGGGAGAACAAGGGAATCCGTGGCTGATATGTAAAATTAAATTTAATAAATAAATTTTTTAAAAAAGAAGACTGGACAAATGAAGTCTCGAGCATAACATTTAAAAATGTGAGGAATGGGATGAGTTTCCTGGATGTGAGACTCCAGTAATAACAGTAAATGGCAGCAAGAGTAGTTTAGCTGATTTTGCTCTTAATTCTGCTAAGAATAAGAACAAGTCAAACAACACAACGTCCATATCTATTATTATTCTAAAACAAATAAAATTTAAAGTTTCATAGTAACCAAGTCGTTATTTTAAAGCAATGTTTCTCAACCTGTGGGCTGAAACCCTGGGGGGCAAATGACCTTTTCACAGGGATCACCCAAGACCATCAGAAAACACAGGTGCTTACATTACGATTCATAACAGTAGCAAAATTACGGTTATGAAGTAGCAATGAAAATAATTTTATGGTTGGAGCTGACCACAGCATGAGGAATTGTATTAAAGTGTCTCAGCATTAGGAAGGTAGGTTGAGAATCACTACTTTAAAGTTACATATCCCGTTTAGTTTAATTGATTCATCACATTCAATTGTTACAAAATAGATTTAAAAGGACTATTTTGATCATAAAAATCTCATTTAATGAATTGATAGGCTCAAAAAGCAAAAACAAAACAAAACACTATTTCATAATCCAAGTGCATTCTATTGCTGGTAGAAAAGCCTGGGGATACTAACAGGAAAGGAACATTTTAATGTAAGGGACATCCTAATACAAAGCCGTTCAGATTGAGCCTCTCCAGAGTCTCATGGAGAACTCGGCTCTCATGCTCCATATCAGCAGAGGGCTCACTGAAGCCGAAGCCCTGGGGCTTAACAAACTCCTCCAAGAATTATGCTCTAAATTAGCTCGTGTTCTCTCCATTGTCTGTTAGGATTTTATAGCCAGACCTTGAAATTAAAAGCCATCTATTACATGCTCTGTCGATATTTTATGCAGTATTTTAAGAAGGAAGAACTCCAAGCTTAAGTTTCTCGTTGGCTCTTTGCCTCTGAAAACACCTGTGGGCAGGAAGGTGTGACTGGTTCTCACCTGACAGGGAGAATGCAAAATGTTCTCTCTACTCAAGAAGACAGGCCCGGACTGGTCCTGAAAGGTGAAATGCATTGCCAACATTTTAACACACACTCTTGCCTTACCAGGTGATTCTTGTCTAGCTTAGATATTTAGTAAAAGTAACTATTTGCATGTGCGAAGCAGCTTCAGTAGCTCCCTTCCGGTTGTGAGCTTTGATGTGTAGGATTTCGCAGCTACCAGAGACAGTATTCCACAGGAGAGATAAGGATTAAAAGAGATACAATGCCAGATTTCCAACAGTATTGATTTGTCTGCCCCCCCCCCCCTCCAACACACACACACTGTAAGCATCACAGGGCTGTAACGGGAGAGTGAAGACTGGAGCACACAACACCAGGATTAAGACAGGAACGAAGCAGGTTGTCAGAAAACTGGAAGCCTTCCCCACCATGTCACATGGACTAAGCGGGATTCCGGAAAAGGCCACAAAGGCCACGGCAGAGTGGAAGAGGAGAGGCAAGACTAGCCGATGGCAGCCCTTTCCCCAACGCGTTAGCTCGCTCCATTCTTAGAGCACTTTCCTTGACCTCATAAAATGTCTCTATTGTTATGTCTAGCTATGTGACCTTGGCACAGTCCCTGGTCCTGGGATATAAGTATCAAAGCCAGTGCTCCCAGGCCTCAGATCTGCACCAAAAGTGAAAATATCTTATTCTTCCTCAACCCTGCGTCTGCACCTGTTGCCCTGACTCTTACCAGACTCAAGCAACTACTTGACTAGAATTAGCAGTTCCCGGAGCTTTCATTTACTACAAAGCAATCTTCTGTGAAGAGGAGGAGATGGGCAGAGATTCCCATATCTTACTCTGGCCTCTGCACCTGTTACAAACGGTGAGTGTATGCACATGTAGGGTAGAGCTATCTGCTGGTTTCCTCACAGGAGCTGGTCAGCCAGCTCACTCATCTATTTAGCATCCCAATAACACCACATAAAACAGAATGCACCAACTCAAAGGTTCTTGTGTCAAATGGTAGGATGAAATGAGTCTACAGCTTTGTGAGATTTGTCAAGTAGTTTGTTTTCAGTGATACTGATATCTTGAAGAGTGATTATGCATCATCATGTTCACATTTTTTAAATTTTCAAATATATCTTACCTAGTTTTTAAAAATTTCATACATGTACGTAACATGCTTTGATTGTATCCACTCCCACTCTCCCTTCCCAAAAGGAAGAGGAAGATTTATATCCCAGAAGGATCTATACCCCTGGCCACGTGTTCCCTTTTCATATCCTCTGTTTTTAACTCACTGAGTCCAGTTAGTGGTGCCAGCACATGCGTGAGTGTGGGACCATCCACTGAAGTATGGACAGCCTATCAAGGGCTACACAAAAACACCAGATGGTCTTAAGGAAAACTTAAGTATATGGAGGCCAGGAACTTAAGGATAACTTTTTAAGTGTTAGAGAAAAAAAAAAAAACTCATGCAAGTTATACACATAAAAAATGTGTTCCCATTAATAGAAAAACATAAAATTTATTTCAAATTGTTTCTTTGTCTTAACCTATTTTTCTTATGAGAAGTGATCTTTAGGCTCAGATTCTATGAATGAGACTGTTCCTCCTGAGGTCCTATGCAAAAGGCTATCCAGTGATATTCACAACTATCTAAGAAAGGAACTTGAACAGCTGAAGTTCTAAATGAATATATGTTTGCTGTGTTAATAAAAAGCATCACAACAGCCTCATATCATGTGTGAGAGAGACAACTCAGAACTGAGAAACAAAAACAATGAGGCAGTTATAGAGCTAGAAAGAAATTATAATTTTCCAGAAGAGACCGGGTTACTACATGGACAATCCCATCTAAACCAGCCGTCTGGTGACCCTTCTGCAGAATAGAAATGCACCTATGTGGCCAACACTTAGCAAAGACTTTACAAGTCACTTACTTGCACACTATCAGAAAAAAAAATGTTTAATAATACTTTTTCTTTCAAACAGCTTCTACTTTTACCCTTCTATAATCATTATAATTGCTCCCTGTCCACGTTGCCTTTAGCTTGTCCAGAAAACGTCTTTAATATCCTCATTGTGAAAGATTTAGATCTTTCCCCTTGCTCCCTAGGATGCTGTCAGTTCCACAGATCCATTATTAAATGAACGCTGTGACCCCATTTCCTTTTTTTTTTTTTCATTTTCAAAGGAAGACTAGCCTGGGCTTTATTAGCATTTTAAATCTATTTTTCCATAGGGATAAAAGATACCCACAATCAACTAAACTTTTCCCTGTGATATTAAAATCACTAGGTGGTCCTCAATTCCCTGTCTTTATATACTTCTTTCATGTTAGGAACTTCAGATATATTTTCAAGTTGGCTATCCCCCAAGGAGAACTTAGGTTGGCTCAAACTACTTGTACCTGACAATTCAAAAAGAAAGAAAGAAAATCATAATTCAATTTACTGTTCAAAACAGAAAGCATGTTAAAGTATTACATGGCTTTCTTCACTCTGCACTACACTTTTCACTACATAGAAAAGAGTCAAGACCAAAAATACATATCATGGAAGAATTATAGAAGTAAGCAAATCCCCAAATACACATGGTGCTGGACAGCTGAATCAACTAGAACCTGGGGACCTGAAATGCAACACCACAGAATCAACTCATACAGTAGACAAGAGGGTTCTACACAGTTTGGCACAGATGAACCATTGGCAATTTTCAGACAAACAGATAGTCACACGCACCAGGGGTCTCCAAATGAAAAAGAAGGTGTCTTAAAGCTGTGGCCACTAGAAAACCTGGGAATATATAACTTACCAGGTCATTAGGTTCAAATTCACATGAAAGATTTTTCTTGATGGAGTTCACACAAGATTTACCAACACTGGTTCAATTTCCTTTTTAATCCACCCACACATTATTCATTGAGATCACTCCTAATAATAAATAAGTGTTTTATTGGATATTATACTGTTATTTATATTCTAATTCCATTTGTTTATACATGTCATACATCAAGGAATTTTCTAATACCAGATGACAGAGGATCAGCATAGCAAACATAAAGTTCTATTGTCCCCAAATTGCCTTAGTCTGAATTGAATGGAGTTTTAATACCAAAGTGAATTTACTTTTCTTTCTTTTCAATATTCTCCTTTAGAAGCAAGATAAGAAAACATGTACTTTTTCAATCTGGTACTAATAAATAAAAGGCTTTGTTACCAAACATTAAATAAAACCCTACTGCCCCTCTTGAAATCTACTCTTTAAAACATGTATAAAAGTAGATCTCCTAATAGAAAAAAATCACTTTCAAAAACAATTTATACATTCACATGTTAATTTATGTATTCATGTTTATTATATATTCATATGTACATTTATATAGCATATGCTAATTTTTCAGATTAAAATTTCTGCTTAGAGGATACACTAGCTGAAAATCCAGTAAAAGATGATTCCTAGTAACAAAAATACATTGGGTTCACTGAAACCTGGGCCCAAAGACTAGCTTTCTCATGTAGTAAGCTTAAGCTATGGGAAATTTAATCATCTTGAGTTTTATCATATAAAAATGAAGACAACAGTGTGTTTTGTGAGGCTCTTATAATGATTACTATAGCACCAATTATAGGGCTTAGTCATAGAGCACAGAGATTAAAGTACAAAATCAAGAGTTAGGCAGTGTAGGTTCAAATCCCCACCCTGCTTTTTATAAGTTGTAAACTTAGGCAAGTCCCTCAAACATCTCTTTGCTGTTTCCCCATCTGTAAAATGGGAGTACACAGAGTATGAGAAGTGTTGAGTAACACACGCCAGTTGTTAAACAGTATATTTGGCTAGTGCCCAACAGAGAACACAGAATACACAAATGCAACAGAAATGAGACATAGAAGAGATCAAATGTGAGCAGAAATCCATGTCCAGTGTCCCCATACCAAGAGAGCTGGCATTAGCTGAAACAGCTGTGCCATGGTGACAATATTCGGAAGCTCCTTCCCTTAAAGATACCCCTGGCCAGAACTTGAAGAATTTTTCAACTCAATCATAATTCTGTGTCCCTTTCATATATACGGTGGCCAAATATGAAAGCTTGAATCTTCTCTCTCTGGTAACACAAGGAATTGAATCCAGAGCCTCATACTACTAGGCAGGTGCCCAACCACTGAAGCCTAGCCCTTGAGGTGTCTAAATCCCTCATTCAAACCATGTGCACTCTATCAATAATCATTTCTCTTATTTATCTATATTTTCTACATACATTCTTCTCTCCCACAATATTATCAGCTTTTAAAAATATTTTTAAAAAGCTAAAATCTTGCCGGGGTGGTAGGGGGTGGTGGTGGTGGTGGTGGTGGTGGTGGTGGTGGTGGTGGTGGTGGTGGTGGTGGTGGTGGTGGCACAAGCCTTTAATCCCAGCACTCGGGAGGCAGAGGCACATGGATCTTTGTGAGTTTGAGGCCAGCCTGGTCTACAGAGCAAGATCCAGGAAAGGCTCAAAGCTACACAGAGAAACCCTGTCTCGAAAAACCAAAAGCTAAAATCTTGTTAGTTTTCAGGGAAACATAATATGTATGTAAACATATACAAATAAATTTTTAAAAATCTTACAATCTAGGATCCTGAGGATATAATTCCTACAGATAAGAATCTTATCAACCAGTATGATAAAGGACACAGAGTGAGATGGGGGAATCAAATATACAGGGTCTTTTTCCAAAGTGTGCTGCATTTTTTGTGGTGAGATTTTTAAAATTCCACTGGAGAAAAATATTAGAAACTTGGGGACAAGATGTTGATAGAGTGGTTTTGGAGATATTTTAGCTCCTATGTGAGATGTACTACGTTTAATGTCCTCTCCAGCTTTTCTGCAAAGGGGGAAGACAGAAGGACCTGAAGGAAAGACTCCTGACTGCCACAGGGCACCCATTAATCACTGGATTCTGGAAAGATGGTAAGTTTTAATGGCATTGATTATGTGTTATTTCTCTTGACAATATTTGACCCAACTCAAGATGGGTGTTATTAAACATAAATGTCTTTCATCCTAAATGATAATTTTTATTGAAAATATTTTCAAAACCTATAATTTATTCAATCACATCCATATTAAAAAAAATCAGTGCTCTACTCAGGCCTTTAGTTCCAATTTATATGAGTGCAACCTAGAAGATAGTCTTTTGTGTTTAAACTTAGGTAAAATTTAAAGGCGTCCTAATTATTCCAAAATTATAAATAATGCACTTTTGTTGTATATATAATCACAATACAAATAAGATACATAAAGCAATACATAATTGCTACTGGAAGAACTAGGAAATAGAAATGAAAAGGCTGAATGGGTATTTCTTTCCCTTACAACACTTTTCTTCTAGTATATCTTTGGTAACCATTGCATGTTTGCTCTTGCAGCTGTGTTCATTCTTGTGGGGTTTGACGGTTGCTGATGTTGTCTCCCTTTTGTTCATCATACTTTCACTTTTGGTATAAAAAAGATACACATTGGGAAAGCTTCTCCCTATTTATTGTGAATCACTGATTTTCCTTTCTTGGCATCAGCCATGTCTTTACTTGATTTCTGTATGCATTGTGATTTAGCTTTTTACATTCTAATGTTTCCTCAAACTGAAGTAAATACTCATTGTTTTCTAAGAATTCAAATGCTAGTATTTTATTTTCCATTTTCAAGTGCATTTTATCTCATTGATCTGCCACAACTACTTCTGGAGGTATTAAAGTAATCATTAGTATCTCTATTTTAAATAATGTTCAGGCCAATTGGTGTCAAAGCAAAAACACAAGTTAGTAACATGTAGACTAATGCCCCTCCCACAGTGAGTAGCCAGGGATGTCTTAGGAATCCTTTGTGAGCCTATCAATAGAACAATAGATTTTTTTTGTTGTTGTTGTTGTTGTTGTTAGCACTCAATAGAGAATTTTCTTATCTCCTTATAGAATTCAAATCACATAATTATAAAATAATCTCACATTTTATAATCCAGTTATTAACAACTAATTGAGAGAATACTTAAATGTGGATTTTCTATCATAGTGTGTTTTGAGAGATTAGCAAAGTATTTGTTGAATAGAGAAGTTCATGGGTCCACATTAAAAAGAGGCTTTAATATAGCACCTTCTATAGAATGCTGGTCATATCCACACATATGCATGATTGGTTTTGTAACTATTTATGTAATATATGCTCTTTTAATTGTACAGTAAATTCCATGAAAAGATACAGTAAGTCAATCCTTTTTATCCTAATTCTTAGAATCTGATACTGTGGTACCTAATATTCAATATATAATTGTTTAATTAATTGATTAACAGATAAAAAATATTTAAGTACTTTAGAACCAAGATGCAGTCTCTGGGTGTGCATTCATATTTACAAATCCAATTCAAATTTGTGTTTTGTCTCTTTTACCCATTTGGTATTAATTTGATAAATAAGTTATTTTAACTATTTTCTAAAAACTTCTTAACCATACTATTCGTACTGTAAATAGTCACTTGTGATTTTCATGTACTTGGCATATCTTCAAGTTCAGACTTCATGTTGTGAAAAAGTCCTCATTCCTGGCTCTGAAATCAGCATGAACACAGAATTCATAGCAGATGGAGCAATCAGAGATCAAGTCTCAGGAATTTGTTCATCACCCAACCCTGAGACCTTCGGATCCGTGGAAAGTAGTGGGAAGACATGAGAGGGAAGTCCTAGTTAGACATTTCACTCTTAAGTTTTCTTCAGAGTATTTTCTGAAAACATCATCAAGGTTTTACTATATTAAAAAACAGTTATAAGTAGTATTCCCCAAAAATCAATGGTTAGGTTATGGAAAACCAAAATGATCGAAGTTTCCTCCAAAATGGAGAAGGCAGTGCAGGGGTACAAAGGAAGCATATTTGATAACAGAATTATTTGCTCCCACTTCAGGAAAAAAAAAAAAAGACAACTGAAGCAGTATCAGAAGCATGCATAAAAGGCCCAAGAGACTCTTATGAATATTACAGAAATGGACAGTCCTGCCAAATTAAATGTAATAGTCTGGAGGAGACTTTCTGTATATATTAGCTCCAATTCTGTGACCCTTCCAAAGAAAATGGGACCTCAAGAAAAACTCCAATTATCTTCTCTGAGCCTAAGGCACATTGAAGTCCCAGTGACCACTAGAGTGGCTTATAATGCAAAAGTAATCTGGTGACACCAGATAGAACTTTCTCATCATCCTGCATTTTCCTCTATCAAAGGAAAGGGAAGAAAAATGCCTGAATATGATACAGCCTTAACAACAAAAAAAAAAAAATCCAGCATCCAGGAAATGCTGTTTCCTTTTCCCCAACTGCCACTGTCCAGCAAAGAATCAACTGGAGAGGCAGGTGTTTCCTGGGAATAGGAGATCTGGGAGTTTGTTCTCAGAACATGAACAGGAGGATTAAATCTAAGGGCATGCATGTGTCTGTCTTGTCTTCTTGTCATTCTTTCATCTCTCTCCTGTCAAGGATTCAATAGAAGAAAAGGAGTCCTCTAATGTTCCAATTGCCACAGTTCCTTGGGTACCAGGAAATGTGTTTGTGGAGGATCAGCTCATATCTGTGAGCATCAAGCAGATGTTTCACACAATGGATAACTCTCACTTCAACCCAGGCTACAGTCAGCAAAGTTAAGAGAAAACTTGGTCTTCTTCATTGGTCAGAACTCACTCTAGAGCAGATTCCTCATTGGAAGGCAAATAAGTTTGAGAAAAGGCTCGGTAGACCAAACATCATCTCATGAGCCACCTCACAAGGAGAGTACTGAAGCAATCTGCATATCTACAGATAATATAATTCCTGCACACAGCTTTATTTGTCACTTTTTCTTCTGTGACAAAATACTTGAAAAGAAGCAACCTGAGGAAAGTAGGGCGTGTTTGGCTCACAGTATGAAAGCATATTCGTCATGGCAGAGAAGGCATGGGGGAGCTGTTCACTCTGCATCCAAGAAAGAGTGCAAAATGCTGGTACCCAGCTTGCTTTCTCCTCTCCCTCAGTTGAGGACCCCAGCTCAGGGGATTTTTTTTCATTTCCTACATTAATAGTGCCTCTTCTCTCCTCAATTTAACCTTTGTGGAAACAACCTAATAGATACACACCAGAGCTGTATTTTCATGACCCCAAACCCAGCCAGGCTGACAATGAAGATTAACCTTCACAATTAACAAGGTGTTTTGACCCATGACTTCCAAACCACGGTCTCCTTAGGTAAGGCTCTTCTAAGACACTATTTGGTTAGTGTGCTGTTAGCAATTAGAAGAAATTAAGTAACTTCTTGAAGGATTTGAAAGATGGTTTTCCTTGACACTCAGAGTCAAGGCTTAGTTCTAAGTCACTGAGCAAGTGTTACTAACACTGACTCCCAATATCTGAAATAACTTGTACCACTGTGAAGAATAAATGTAATCTAAACAAAGGCATCTGCCAGGGCCTAGAACAGGCAGCTTCCAGGTCAAGGCCAGGTTAGCCTTGATCCCACAACCCCTCTGCTTCAGTCTTCTGGTGGCTAGGACTACTTGTATATGCCACCAAGCTTAGCTAACCAAGTCAATGGTTTTTTTTTGGTTGTTTTACTTTTTCTTTGAATGTGAACTTTTAAATTAAAAAATTTCCAAATATAAGGGGGGGATTTTATCTCAGAAAATATAGATTATTTCTTTCAGGACTGCCCCTTACAGGTTCGTTGTCAACATTTGTTTGATTTTTTCTGTTATAAAATTTTTATCTTGTGGTAGTGAGAATTAGACTCAGGTCTTGTGTATCCTAGGTAAATGATTTACACTCTAAGTTCCATCTTTGACCTCTAATATCCTTTCATCTTAGACATCTCTATTCTTTTTTTTAAAGTTACAGTTCTTTATTAAAATAATACTTAATACTTAATTAAATAATAATAATATATATAGGGCATTTTTACTACAAATACTACTTCTTCTGACCATGCAAATTTAAGGGTATACTAACTTTAATACCCATTTACAATGCAGAAAATTGAAGTTTGAGACCATACTACCTTTGGAATTCCTGGGAATGGAAGAAGATCAACGAATACGTGGAAGAAGCAGCATTCCAGATGTCCACAAATTCCAAATCCTACCCATGACAGGCCTTCCAAAGAAGCCTTAGGATTACATAGGAAGTTTTTCTTCAACATGAAATATTAGATGCAACATTCTTGCCAGCCTAATTTTACTGAGTTAAGAATATGCCATTCATAAAGGTATGCTTCTGACATCTTGGTTAATATAAAGATAGCACTGTGTTTGGGTGTAGGGGATTTTAATTACTATAATTAACATCTGTGGATCATCCATATTCTAACCACAAAATATTAGGGCTAAAAGAAAGAGGTGCATCCCATAACATTTGTGTTTGCCAAAATGAGGAAATGAAGACTTAGAAGGTGCTGCCTCCTTGTCACCATCTTTTGTGTGGATTCGTCACTCTAGAATTTATATCTACAGGCTCATCTGTATTATTTCAATAGCATCATATTCATGAATGTCACTACTTCAAAACTTTAGCTTTGCTTGCTGTTCTACACATGTATTGTGTGAAAAGCATGGCTATTCTTTTGTCAAAGTGGTACTATTAATAATTAACTCAGATTCTGGTTTTATATGTGATCACCAAGGCAGGCAGCAAGCCAAGACAGAGACAGTGAAGAAGTACAGTGATCTAGGATGAAAAGAAAGCCTAGGTGCGGAAGTGTCTCACTGAGTTTAAAGAGAAAATTCTAAATCTAATAAAGACACCATAGTTATCCTTTATAGTTACCCTTGGGTACAAAATGAGGAATGAGGGTGGAAAGTGTTTGGCAGAAGAGAATCAAAACAATCCCCTTTCCCACCAACAAACAGAAGAGCTCAGAACTCTTCAGTTTTGCCTGGTTGGGAAGATTTCAGTTACCCACACTGAATCTTAGGGTAAGAAGCCAATGTCCACATTGCAAACTGAAAGTCAGAAATAAAAGCTCCAAAGAGAAACAAGAAGGTCTTTGAAACAGCATTAGAGGATACAGCCAGTTGACCTGCATGCACACCCAGTCCACAATCTCCTTCCCTTCATTCGTCAGAGCACTGGAAATGTGGAGCTGAAGAAAGGCACCTGGGTCCTCCTGGCTTAAGAATTGGGTGATGAAGGGGAAATTCATTATTTCTGTTTCAGTCTTAAAATACAACTAGGATCCAGCTCAAGAGTTCATATGGGGAAGCTGTTATGCATTACTCGGGGTAATTCTTTATGTACATTTCTCTGGTATGCATTACTCGGGGTCATTCTTTATGTACATTTCTCTGGTATGCATTACTCGGGGTCATTCTTTATGTACATTTCTCTGGTATGGAGTTTCAGTGTCGGCAGATGGCTCATTATTATTCACTTTACCTTAGATTTCTCCTCTCCTCCCACTCCTGTTGAGTGTCCTCGTCACCACTCATAATCCTCAATTGTTTCTACACACTGCCCCCTCCCCAATTTATTTACTCTAGCAGAACAAACATCTTCATAAAGTGTCATGGATTGCTTTTAGCCCTGTGGTCTGCAAAAGTAAATGTCATTACGGGCTGTCATCCCCAAGGTTTGAAAGTACAGTTTTGCAGAAATGGACTTCTAATAATTCAGTCCAAAATGTCATTCTTCAGAGATTTTCTCTATCCTCTGAGCAGGTATGCCTCTTTCATTCCCTGGCTCATTTCACTCTTCAATTCTCGGGTGTTCTACTGTTACAAGTAAACACAGTCTGTCTGCTAAGGCCAGAAAGGGCAAACATGGCAGACCCAACATGACACTGCACTTCCTCTTTTGCTCTCTTTGTAAAAAGGAGCTAGTTAGCCAATCATATAAAGATGAAAAGAGAAAGCTGAAAGACCCTTCGGAAATCAAAGAGGCAAATTCACCTAAACACCCAAAGCATTGAACAATTTATTACAGGGAAAAACATCTTCTCCCACTTTGGCAAAAGGAAGCAGCTGGCATGCAGATATGGAATTGTTGGAAATGATCACATCACCATTAAACTCTCCCCAGATAGTACCTTAAAGATGTCTGACATCTGAAACAGAAGCTAAATGTTTGGCACATGTGTCTCTGTAGATGTAACCAACTGTCTTATTAAATAAGAAACACAGAGCCAATGCAAAGAAGAAAGCCAAGAGATCAGAGCTAAGAGCCTTATCTGCCTGCTGCAGCTAGCCTCTTCAGCCAAGAGACCTCTCTGAAAGAGAGCTACTTCCTGTCTGTTTGTCTTTATATAGACTTTCTGTTCTGCCTTCTCCTTGGTTGTAAACCCAACCACATGACTGCCTCATCACTGCCTGTCTGAACAGACCTCCAAGTCTTCTATGGTTGGTATTGAGATTAAAGGCATGTATCTCCAATGCTGGCTGTATCCTTGAACACACAGAGGGCTACCTAGTTCTGCCTACCAAGTGCTGGGATTAACGGAATGCACCACCAACGCCCAGCTTTTGCTATGGCTCTAATAGCTCTGACCCCCGGGGCAACTTTGTTTATTAACATACAATTAAAATCATTTTTCAGTACAAATAAAATATCACCATATGTCTCAGTCTCAATGTTTCAGTCTCTTTCGCCATCAGGATAGGAAGATGTTTTTGCCCATAGTCAAGTCTGAAGACATCTTTCTAGAAGTCTGCCTGAACCACTCTGAGACACACGAGAAGGGGATGAGTGCAAATGGGTGCCCCTCAGTGGACAGCAACAGACCATGGCTTGAAACATGCTTCATACAAAAGGTGAGTTTGTAAGCAAGAGAGAAAAGCTCTTCTTTCCAAGGTGCAAAGCCATCAGCTTAGATCATTGCTGCCTGTCTTATACACAGAAAAGAATGAACTCGTTGGTAGTGAATTCCAACTTCAACTTCCCCATTCCTCTTCCAATTTCAATAGAATTGAGATTACCAAGACAATCTTGTACAATGAGAAAGAAAGAGAAAAGTGAAGGCTAAAAATCATCTATCCATATATTATTGAATGCAAAAGTACATGAGAAGAGGAACTAAAAGAAGACACAGGAATATGAAATGTGAACTGAAAATGTAGAGAGAAATGAATCAAGCCAATCCCCAGAATTAGTGAAATATCCATTGTCTATAATATACTGTCATAGCTGCAATCTTTCTCTTATCAAGAAGAAACAGTGCTTTTGTGCCACAGTCAACTTTTTTAGAATATCTAAATAAAAGTTTAAAGAAGTCTTCTTCACAGCATACTCTTTCATCCTCGAAAAGGAAATAGTTGTCTGATCCAAGTCATCCAGCAGAAAAGGGCTGGTTTGTTCTGTGTTTCTAGAATCCAATAAGGTATTTGCACACCATAAACTCATGATGCATATTTGAGAAGTGAAGGAAGAATGTAGGCCAGCACTTTACCCAGAGTTTGAAAACTTAACTCCCCTTCAGGCCCTAGCCAAAGAAGGGCATGGCACTGGTATATTGCAACATCAAAAATATCAAGGCTCAACTGCATGGTGCCAATGACAATACTGTGCTTACCAGATACGTTAGAATAATAAATATAACTTTACGGTCTCACAGATTTCTTTGAGCCTGCAACCCTGGACCTGCTTCAAGCTTACAAACTCTGGAAAGCAAGTTTACTGGGCTTCTTGAGATGAAAAATCACAGGACACATCAAAGGTAGACAGCTGCAGTAGTCCTAGAACCTGGGCCTCAACACATTTTAGGCTTCCAACAGGAGCAGGAGCAGGGGTGTTGTGAAGCAATTGTTCTCTATAAAGGAAAGGTAATGTTTACCTTAAACAACCCTCTTTTTTTGCTTCCAGGAGATATAATACTCAGATTGACTGTGAGCATGGCAATTGGTTCAGCTGTGAGCACCCTCATTCATTCAAAGCATAGAGGCAGCATAGGAGAGAAAACACTATTACAAGTAGAGAAAATGCATTTTAATTTCAGATGCCAAAACAAGATGGGCTTGGTATTAGATTCCCAGCCATATGATGCAGGCATCACTTACTGGATTTCATCTACTGTCTCCTGATCCCAAAGAGTGATATTGACTTCAGGCTCTTTAAGAAATAATGATTCACTTGTTCACAGGACTATCTTGATATATTGTGTTTTGTGCAAGACAATTAAAAAACCAGTCCCACTTTCTCTCCTCTCTCTCTCTCTCTCTCTCTCTCTCTCTCTCTCTCTCTCTCTCTCTCTCTCTCTCTCTCTCTCTCTGTTTCCCCTCACTTCTTTCTCTTTCCCTCCCCTGCCAGCCTCTTCTACTATTTCATTTAGTGTGATGTGTGTTTGCATTTGTATGTGAATGTATGTATGTTTGCTACTGTATGCCATGTGGAGGCTAGATAACCACTTGGAAGAAATTCTTTCCTTCTGTCATGTGAGTCCAGGGATTGAACTTGGTTTCTTAAGCTTGAAGGAAGCATCTTTACCTGCTGTAACTACCTTGCCAACACTAACACCATCTCTTCCTCCCCTCCCCTTTCTCTTCCTCCTCCTCCTCCTCCTCCTCCTCCTCCTCCTCCTCCTCCTCCTCCTCCTCCTCCTCCTCCTCCTCTTTCCCTTCCTCCCCCTTCTCTTCCTTCTTTTGATGTTGTTTGTAGTGGCCATATTCAATTTCCCTTGGATAAGTAAGCACATATTAATCTTCTCCCTAATTTCAGTCTTTTTACACCTGTTGAGGAAAAAAACAGTTTTATCTGAGAAACAGAATGATGTTATTATTGATCCTCCAGGCAACAGTTTATGACTAAACCTCACTGATTTCCAAATCTATCAACTGTATCTTCAGAGTTCCACTGAAAAACAGTCAAAGTAATGTATCTCCAGGTGTGTGTACAAGCTTGAAACAATGGGAAAAGGACATGACCATGGACCTTTGCTGTCTATGAGGGAAGCACTGCTCGTTTTTCAAGAATTCATTGTTAAGGAGTTCTAACTAGTGCAAACCTGTGAAGCCTACAGAGTTGAGGCAGGGAAGGAGCTTGAGTTCCCACCACGTGGAAAGCAATGGGATTGGTCTGCGATAATGCAAAGCTGTTGATTTCAAAGCACAGCTGCATAAGAGGAATTATCAAGGAAATACCTTATTAAAACTAAAGCATGGCAGGTGGTGGTGGCTTACGCCTTTATTCCCAGCACTCAGGAGACAAAGGCAGGAGTATCTCTGAGTTTGAGGCCAGGATAGTCTGCAGAGCAAGTTCCTGGACAGCCAGGGCTATACAGAGAAATGCTGTCTCAAAAAAACAAAAACAAAAACAAAAGGACACACACAGCGTGTGTGTGTGTGTGTGTGTGTGTGTGTGTGTGTGTGTGTGTGTGTGTGCGTGTGTGTGATTACGTTTAGTTTACCTTACCTATAAGTGAATTGATTTGAACCAATTTCTCTGCGTTATCATTGCAGACTTGGAAGTTTCATGAAACTACTTCATTTCCCTGAAGCTCAGCCTATTATACTTTTCAAATTTTCAAAAATCAGAATTTTTGAATGGCAAACTATAATTTCTTAGGTGCAATTCATTTTTATGGGTTGTTTTCTTTCCTTTCGGGCTCATGCATCCTGCAAAACCTACTCCCTCAAACTTCATGAATCAGGCTGAACCCTAAAGTCCATAGAAAATGAGTTAAAGGTCACTTTGCCCTCTAACCACATGGAGAAAGTGGTGCGCTTCAGAGTAACAATAGAATCCTCTGAGATACGTCAGTTCCTCTAACCATGCAAAACCATCACTATTCTAAAGAATGGTATGTAACTGAGTTCATCAATATTCCTGTTAACACTGAAATTACAAACATAGAATGTGCTTGCTAATATTAGTTATCAAACACTTATTAGAATCAAGTGACTCTACTCATTTGACCCACTAACCTTCAGTAGGCCCAAAATAAGCAGACTGACTCACTAAGCATTTTGGGAAATTTTCCTCATGCCAGAAAAGATTTGTTCTATTTAGACATGTTCTCATCATGATTATTTTAATATCCACATTTGTATCTCCTCGTCACTAATAGCAGCTATAGCTATGACCATGACACTTCTGGGCTTGCCGTGTGGGAAGTCTTAGGAACATTGTTTCAGATGGGAGCAGCTTGCACGTGTGTAACTACAGAACCATAGGGCTCCTTAGTCTCTCTGACCATCTCAGCGTCTTGCAGCAGAGGCAGAGAGCCATACAGAGAGAAACAGAGAGGCACAGAGGTGGAGAAAGAGATAAGAGATAAGAGACAAGCACATCCAGGAAGATGAGGTAGAATTCTGCATTCCTTTGAAGAAACTTATCTCGGGGTAAACTATTCAAAATCTTTTACCTTCAAGTTTATTGTATCTTCTTTTACTTCTCCAGTAGATTATGATAATACCCAAAGGCTTCTGATAAAAGAGCCATTTTAATGAGGAACGGTGGCATATCTGTGATCTCAGCACTTAGGAGTTGGGGAGAATTAGGAGCATCAGGTCATCTTCAGCTGCACAAAAAACTCAAGGCTAGCCCAAACTACATGGGAACTTTTCTCCAAACGGAGAATGAGGGGTGGGGCTGAGGCTTAGCACTTGCCTTGCCTCACAAGAAACTGAATCCAGTTCTCAGAACCTTTGTGAAAGGCTGGACAGAGTGCTCCTGCATTCTCAGTGTTGGGGAGGCAGGGACAGGAGGATCGTGGATTTCATTGGCCAGGCAGTCTAGACTCTGTGGTGAATTCTAAGTCAACCTCATCTTTAAAACAAGGTGTATGGCTCCTAATGAATTACATAGGTGGTCATCTGGCTACCATACCTAGTGCACATACATACACACTCACAGGAATACACACAGAAAATAGTATTCGGTTTGCGGAAGAAAAGTTATAAAAGATAGCATAGGACATCTTCATATCTGTCACTTGTCCTTTCTACTATTTGAAATAGATAATAGAAAATTAAGACAGCACATATTTATAATTAATGAACAAACTTTAATTTGTTACTGTTAATTAAAGCTCATTCTTTATTCAAATTCCCTCAATGTGGCCTGATGTCATATTTCTGTGCTAGGATCGCATCCAGGATGCTATGTTACATGTAGTCATCATATCTCCGTAGACACTCTTCGTACATGTGAGAGCTTTTTGCCTTTGACCTTAATGACTGTGACACTTTTGAAGGGCAACTTTAGGTTTCATGGTAGAATATCTCCTGACTTAAACACAGCTCTTGCTCATGATGATGAAATACCAAGTCTTCTTGAAGTTAAGATACCTCTTTCCTCTCTGGCCTCATCTCCCATCACTCCCCTGGTCATCTGTACTGCCCACATTTTTTTAAATTTATTTTTTTATTTTACAACACCATTCAGTTCCACATAATAGCCACAGATTCCCATGCTCTCCCCCCCACCCCCCTCCCCCTCCCTCCAGCCCACCCCCCAGTCCCACCTCCTCCCAATCAAGGACCAATGAAGGGCGACGGTCGAGGGAAAGAAAGCGGGAGATCCTAGCTGGATCAAGAAAAGAGAGGGAGAACAAGGAATAGGAGACCATGGTAAATGAAGACCACATGAGAAGGGGAGGAAGCAGAGAGCTAGGGAGGCCCACGGAGATCCACAAAGATACCCCCGCAAAAGACTGCTGGCAATGGTCAAGAGACGGCCGGGACTGACCTACTCTGGTGATGGGATGTCCAAACATACTTCCCCTCATTTTTAAGAGCATGTCCTAAGACCTCGGCAATCATGCCATGTTCTCTCATTCCTCTGTCATTCTGAATACTGGCCTCTCCATGCTGGCTCTTAACTTTGGAATTCCTCACTCCATCTCAGTCTGGAGAACCCCTGATCTGCACCTTTCTTCTGGAAATCTGAGATTGCCACTTATTGCTTCCTATCATCCTTCATTCTCCCTGACGTCCTTTGTGCTTCTTCTATCATGGTATGTTTAGATGTAATACAATTGTCTGATTCTTCAAGCTCACTCACCTGAGTGGACCTTTCTCTGGAGAGTTGTCAGTCTATGCTGGTGCAGCAGAACAGCTCTGCTTCCTCCTTGCCGATCACACTGTAGAGCCCTTACCTCCTCCAGTTCATTATGCTATCACTGCAGGATACTCAATCACATCATCATTTCAGAGCATCAAGCAGGAAGGAAGGAGGCGACAGTGGAAGAGAGCTATTGTTTTCCTCTATAATAATTGTTTATTATTGGGGAGAGAAGCCTCGAGAAATTCCTCTTATACTTTATTGGCCAGAACAGAGTGACATGGCTATCCCTCACTATTGGAAGGTTGAGTCATCACCATTAAAACACATAAAGGGTATGGTCACATATGACTCTTAGGTATTCTTTTCCCTTCTCTTGAAATAATTCCACCTAACAATAAAGTAGATGGTGGCTTGTTAAGTCAAATTAGTGCACAAGATGAAAAATGATAGCATCTTGAGTTTTGAATTTTCATCATATTGATGTACATTGCTCCATAATAGCTAAGGGAGGCTAATAAACATACCATCTTATCTCTTTCCCACTGTCCATAGTGGCAAATATATCTGTCATGAATATATTATAAACAAGACCATTTCCTGATCCTAAGGTAATCACGTTCACATTGCTGAAGGAAGGCATTAAGATTGGAGCATAGCCAGAGATAAAGGTTAGTGGATTTGGATATCTACAACTTGTTCTTTCTTGGAAAGAATCCCAACACCCGTCTCTTTGGATTTATTTTTTCTTTGGAAGGTAAAGTTGGATCAGGCTTAGTCCTGTTTAGGAATAAGCACTCTCTCTACCTCTGGGGGTTGTTTTAGTCTGTTTTCTGTTGTTCTAACAAAGTATGTAGAATTGAAATCATTTGGAAGAACAGAAGTTTATTGACTGGTGGTTCTAGAATCAGGGAAGTCCAAATGCATGGCATTGGTGATGGGTTCCTGCTGTTCAACTCAGAGAAAAAGAGTAAAGAGTGGACATGTGTAGAAGTGACAGAGCAGAAGTTTGGTACTCTCACACTATGACGAGTGTACTTATAAGAATAAGCCACCTTGCAGGGGAAGGCCTATGTTCTCCTAATACACCTACCACTTACACACTGAGGACTAACCATTCCTGAATTTCAGGAGACATATTCAAGCCATGGCAGGGCCAAGCAGGAACCAGAAGAGACAAGGAGACAGGGCAGGCAACTTGGATAGCTTAAGGAGGGTTCTGAATTCTCTACAAGGTCTCACTTAGGTCCCCGTTAAATGCAGAGAATGCTGTGGCTGGATACAGAGACTAGTGAAGTGTTCCTGCCTGTCAGGCCATCTCTCCATGTTTATGTATCCCTCAGAGGTCTTTCAGGGAAATCCTAGGCCAAAGACTAGGCTTGGGAGTTTTTGAGATCAATTACCATTTCTCACTTTCTCAGCTACTTACTGAAAAGTCTTTCTTTTGGCAAAGCTTGCCCTCTTGTCACATAGCCCTGTTTATAAAAGGGAAAGTCCCACCACACACACACACACACACACACACACACACACACACACACACACACACACACACAATTTCCAGTGTACGTGCATAGATACTACACAGAAAAGAACACAGTGCAACAACTGACAGACCTGGGGTTCAGTCTTAGCAGAGTAGGTCCTCTTTTTGTGATTTCAGTCATGCGTGTATTAGCTCTCAGGGTCTCAGTTTTCTTACTGTGCTTGTAACGCCTCCAGAGTTACTATGAGATTAAATGTATAGGTGAAAACAGTAGTTTATAAAATAAGGTAGATATTATGTAGCTTCAATGCCTGCTAATTCCATACATGATAGTGATTGTTAAAAAAATGAATACAACATTTGATCATAGGTCAACAGAAAGATCATTTGGCCAAGGCTATAGCTCAGAGCTGGAGTGCTTGTCCATTACATACAAGGCCCTAGGATTGATTCCCATCGCTGAAAAAAAAAATCTTATAAAGAGACATCAACTTGTATTTTAAGAAGCATGTAGATAATGACTCGTATTGTTGGGCTAGCTACATCACCATAATAGAAGCTAATTGCAAGAGACAGACTAGATTCACAAAGTATTTATTATCATTATTTCAGGATGTTGAAAAGCAGCAGTTTAAGAGGGAGCTGTGTTTGAGGGACTCTAGAGCAGTTGAGGATTGACAGGCCTGATGAAAGGTCTGCCACTACTGATTGCCTGAGTTGATTCTGTGTCCCCAAAAGTATTTGTGTAGCAATTTGACAGTGTAAAATATTGTAAAAATTGGAACAGTTTTTGTAGAAAGTAATAATTGAACCCTTACTTAAAATACAGGTCACGTTTTCATTTTAAAGACTCATGAAATATTATCTAAGCTAACAATTTTGTACATTCCAATCCCATCATTGTGAATTCAAAAAAGGGGGGCATGCAAAACCAAAACGAACAACAACAAAAAACCCCAAGTAATTAGAGAAGGTAGTTTCTCTATTGGTTTTATAAAACCAAGCCTATTGATTAAAGGCTTATAGTACAGGAACAGGAACCCAAGGAAATGATTCAATTACACTGTATTCAGGGGTCATATTTTCTTAATCTGTCAATTACAGCTAATTCGAGGTCATGACCCACCTTCAGATGCTCAGCCCTTAGTCAGCACCTCAGCCAAGGTTTTGGAGATGCACTGAGTTCATTATAAGCCCAACTTTTCCACAAAATAGACTTTAAATAGCTTACACTCCCATCCATACATCCCCTAGGAAGTCCACCCAAAAATAAAAAATACTAAAGAACACTAGAGGGAGAAGGCTGTAGGGGAAAGCAGCCCTGGTTCTAGTCTCAGGCCTCTGACTTTGGACAACACACTTGAGCTTTCCTGATCAGGTCTCTCCACAAAACGAAGGCACTAGACAAAGTGTGAGGACAAGGTGCACTCTGAAACATTCAAAGCAATAAGCCTTCAACACTGGAGATGCTCATCAAAACTGAAAAATCATTTCCAACAGGAGTTACTAGGTGAAGCCCCAGAGGTGCATGGTGATTGCACATTTACTCTCTTTTAAGCTTGTCCTGTTTTTAAGATAGGCTCTCTCTGTGCAGCCCAAGCTAACCATAAACTCACTGTTCTCCAGTATCAGACTCCTGAATGCTGAAAATACAGGCATACTTCGTTGTGTTTGTCTTGTTTTTAGTTTATTTTTGTTTTTACATCTTATTATTTTAGTGGTCTGTCATATAATCATTCAGATACAATTTAAGAGATCAAATGCCAACAAAGTTCTCAATCTGATTGGGATTTTATTAATCGTCATTTAAGGCCAATACACTCAGAATGAATTCCCAGGGTTATTAAGGAATTTGGAGGATGTCCGGTTTCTACTGATGATTACAGAGGCACACACTGCACTCAGTCTCGGGCTGGGGGCAGACTATAAATCTACTTGATCATCACTGCTTACATGTTCTTTCCAATGCATGTTCATTTAATGTGTAAAGTTCTGGGTTTGTGATTCTCCACAGTGCTTGTTACATAAATAGCCACACAGCAATATTATATGTCATCTCAAACTCACCTCAGAGAAAGTTCTCTGGTTTATATAGCCAATGCCCTAGTAATGAGCACACAGTTTAAATTGTGTGAGAGTTTATATGGGGTGGGGTGGGGTGTTATCGGGGTTTGTTTCATCTACACAAGGGCACTTCCTTTCTTTTGTTATAATATGTGGGAAAGTGGAAATCTCCCCCCACACAGATTGCTCTGTAGACCCCATGCATGGCACAGATCCGACACAAACACCCACACACTTCCCTCTGTTACAGGTCTGTGCTGAAGACCAGAAGTTGGTCATGGTTATGTTGACTACAGACTTATACTGGATGTCCATGCTGTTTGGTTAGCTTCATCCTTCCTCTCTCAAAGTTGGGGTGTTGGAGGGCTTCTGAGACCAGCAGAACTGCCACATCCATGTCCTGACTCCAGACAGAAAGGATCCTCCACAGCCATCTCAGAGCAGCCGAGGCCCAGCTTGCACCAGATCACTGTGGAGCAGGACCAATTTTTAAATGTCTTCATCTGGTCCCTCCTACTTCATGGTTGCTCTGGGGGTGGTGAGAATCAGGATGCATTGAAAGCTGCTGAGACATCTGACTTCATTTTCTTGGCTCTGGGTGGATTAACTCTGCACCAGCCTTTCCGACTGTGCAGAAATTCATTTTTGAGAGCAGAGGCAAAAGAAAAGAGACAGGGTGGGCAGGTGCCTTTGTAGCTGGAGACTAATACAGGGTTGAGGCAAGGAATAGTCCCCACAGTGCTGCTGGGATGGATGCTCTAACCATCATTGACACTCCCCAATAGTCTCCAGACTGAAACTCCCCTCCTATGACATGGTGACAGAGAGGATTTCCAGGAGGATGAGGATCTGAAGCGCCCTTTTTATTTCAAGTGCTTTTTCTGAATGCCTTTGGATTTCATGGACCAGTGTTACATGTTTTATGGAATGGGGTACTGTGGAGAGAGAGAATAATCTCAGATATCTGGAAATCAAGTACATGGTTAGATTTGTTCTTTGCCCTCCAAGCACATAGTGGAACTTATGGGACAGATCTGGCTCCAGATAAGACCCTCATGTCAGAGTCACAGCAGCTATAAAAATGAGAGTATGTAATGCCCAAATTGTGGAGTTATTTAAGCAAGTTCTGCACAGTCATTTGGTGTGTGGATTATGTAAGGGCTCCATTGTCAGCCAAGAGATGTGTGGTATTGGGGAAGGTCCTTCCTCTGGGCTGTCCACCGCCTGTCTTATACTCATGTGCCCCAGCGTTCTCCTCCCATTTCTCTGTGGGTGATACTTTTAAAAGTATATGTAAATTACTCTTGAGAAAGAATTTAGTTTGCCTTTTTTTTCTATAACAAACACTAAGGAGTATAATATATGGAAATCTGAGAATCATCATATAATTGATAATGTCCTGTTTAACCCTTAGGTTCTGAGATTTGGTAGAATGGCTCAATTGTCATCTATTGTGTTTAAAAATGTAACAAATGTTTGCAGATTTATGATGCTATTCCAGCATAGATTTCATCTCTGAGTACCTTTACCTCCCTAATCAATCAATAAGAATTCTCTAGAGTTTGCTGTAGGGCGTGTGAGTTCCAGATAGTCCCCACGAACAAGTCACCAGCACAACAGTTAAAATGAGTGTAGTAAATTGTCGTACGTTGCCAAGTAACAACCTTGAGTTCTAACCCCGAATTCTCTGTACCTTCTCACAGACACCTCTTTCTGACCTAAGAGAAATATTCTATAAAATTCTTCTGTCTCTTAAACTCCTTTGCTGTTTCTGATACCAGCACAGGCAGGAAGCAGTGAAAATGATCCCTAAAAAAAAAAAACAAAAACAAAAAACAGTCTTCACTGAGCTTCACAGCCCAGTGAGAAAGAAGATTAACTCAGATAAACCTTGGAATGCCAGCCAAACCCTGAAACATGTCAGCTGCTGTGTTTGCTCAGTAGCACCTTATCCTGAAATGACCTGATGAGAAGGCCAGTGTCGGAGCACACGTGACATCCAGTGTTCAATGCGGATTCTACCGGCACAATAGCCACGGACCTCTCTAGGTTCTGTAGCCGGCCGCCGCAAATGCTGCTAAGCAATGTGGCCTCTGCATCCCCAGCAGAGCATGTGAGACTGAACTAATTCCTCAGGGAAGTAACTCCCAGCAGCCACATTTCATTTTGTGTTGGAAAGCAGCTGAAACATTTCCTTTAACTTAAAAATATTCCTGATGTTAATTTCACTTCTATATGATGAGTACTTAACAGTTTGTGTCGTTACTGAAGATACTACAGTGTCTCTATTTCATTCAGTATTGAAACTGAACGTTTAATGAGTTGACTTTTCTGTTTCTCCCAAAAAATAAATAAATAAATAAATAACTTGATGTTCTTCCTCAACTGACTTCCCAAATATGGTCATAACACATTAATTTATAGCTGGGTATATGGTAAGGTTATGTCAGCATTTACATTATAAAGCTATGTTTCTGTAGGTTTATAACTAAGGCATAAAAAAATTCTCAGTAAAACTTACAATGCCAAGTTTCCATCTTGAAATGCACACACACACACACACAACACACACACACACACACACACACACACACACACACACACACACACGACAGAATTCAAGAACTACTATTTTTTTTTGAAAATACATTCATTTGTTGTGTTACCTTGATGCAAATGAATTAAAAGAAAGCCAAGACTATAAATGGGAATCAAGCTGAGCTGTCATTTACTGGTAGTCTAGCAGTTTAGAAAATTAATTTCATGACAAAAAATTGACAGCATAGTTTTCATAGTTGAGGATTAAAGGTCAGAAAGCTGAATTAAGACCTAAAGGACAGACACACCACACACACAAAAACAAAAGCTTGTTCTTTCTGAACCAGGAATCTTTGCTACTTTCTTTTGTGTTCCATGGTAAATATTTCCTGACTCTCTCTGCAAATAAACTCTAATGTCCTTGAAGACATTACTACAGTTCATCGCCTACATAGCAACAGCCAGGGCTAAGCTTATGAACCAGAACTGGAGCCAGATCTGGCCAGTCACTAAACAAACCTAGTCCTATGTCATTCTAGGCTTGCCTATCCATAAAAGTGAAATCAGATTTCTGATATACAAATTGCTTCACCAGATATGTGAAGCTGTTGCTTCAATTCACATCTTAGCTATTTTGTATTACGTGACTACTTTAAAAAATAACATGTACCTGAATAAATCCCCAGACTTATTTTTACAGATACTAGATTTTTCATTTACATGTTCATGAAACCTGCTAGCAAGTGAGAAATGGAATCATTTTCACTATAAAAAATATTGAAAATTGGAAGGAGAAAAATTCTGAGATGAAATAAAGAAGAAAGCCTAATCTTGTTGAGGGGATAAGGCAATTGGGCTGAAACATCACTTCGTTATCACTTAAACACAAAATTTAAATACCCCAATAGCATTCAAGAAGAAAAAAACAGTGACAATCCAGGCATTTGACACTGTAGTGTTGGAGTCTGCTTTAATGCCCTAACAGTACCCCAGAGGCTAACTGCGGGCTGCAGTTCCAGGCAGCCTCAATCACACCCAGACTAAGTAGTTTCTAGGTGGGTTACTTTGGACTGGTCCTTCAACTTCTCTGGGCCTTGGCTTCTTCAACAGGAATGCAGAGAGTGAGGACCTCCTTTAGGAGTTTATGACAGGAAAATCCTTCTGATGCCTGATTCGTCATAAGCACTACAGAAATGATTACTAAGATGATGTGGACAAGCTCAGAAGGAAAATACACTATGAATTGTCTCTCAAAAGACTCAGGGACTTGTTTCCCAGCTGGTAGTTCTGAGAGGTGATTGAATAACAAGCACACCAATCTCATCAATGAGTCAGCCTTCTGATGATGTCATAGCTGAATGGGCTATAAGGGGGTGGGGCCTAGATGGATCCAGCTGCTACCTTCCACTATCTACTAGACAATAGATTTCTCCACACTGCTGTTATCCATTATTGAGTAAGAGTTGGCATGCTCACTGCAAACAAATCAAACACCTTTGGAGGAACAGACCAGTGGAGGATGTGTTTAGATAACCGTTACAGAATGGGTCAGTCTACCCTTAAATACATTCCACCTGGACACCTGAACCTGAGGCACGGGGCACTTTTTGAGTCATCTCTACCTCAATGTCTCAGGAGCACGTTGAATAAGCAGTGCCAAAAGAGGCAAGCTTGTGCAACTTTGAACACAATTCCTAAGCTTGTTAAGAGAGTTAAGAACCAAAGTCATGGCTGTCTTCCTCCACCTCTCAATTCCATTGTGTATTCCAGAGATTAAAACATTCAGTCTCCTCCTTCTCTGTGTTCTAGTACTAGAAAAATAAGAAAATTGCAGTTGAAGTACTTGGATCCTGTTGAAGGCTGAGGCACATTGAGGAAACAAAGGAAGAGTTCAGACACCTCGCCACATCTCTTGAAATATCAGATACTCACAATACTTTGTAAAAGGGAGAGGGCAAATCAGCCTTACCAGACCCCACACCAAGTTCTAAAGTTGGGGTGATATTTGCAACAGTAAGCATTTTTTTAATGTGTGTGCACTAAGTATCAATGCATTAACAAGGCTTCTGAATTACAACCATGATGATTTTATTGGGAAAAGGTGGGGACCCAGGAATTTGGCTCTACTCTAGATAAGGAAGGATCAGAGTGAGGTGCACTGTGTAGTGTTTGAGTTTGAAGAATGTCTGAGTCAGAGTCTGCATTTTAGCCAGGCTCTGGTAATTCAAATATTCATTAAAGTTTGAGGAGTACTGATGGAAAAAATCTCCAACTAGAAGTCATAAAAATAAGTTTCATAATACTAGTTTCAACTCCAAATCAAGATCATTTTAATGAAACATTTTAAGGGATAAGTAGAATACATACTACTTACCTTTGAAAATGTCTTGATGCTTCTGTTCTGTTCTGTTTTGTTTTGCTTATTTTAAGAGTCAGGATATCATTGTGAGCCAAGGCTTCCCTCCAACTCATGCCAATTCTCCTGCCTCGGCAACCTCCTGGGTGCTGGGATGATAAGCAGAAGCCATCACACCCGGCTGACTTACGGTTTTAGAAGCACTGGTAGCATGGTTACAGAATAGAGAACCCAAGATTTCAGACATTTCCTAACACATGAATTATAATTAACCATCAAAGCTGTTGACGGATGACCTGAACTCTACAGAGATGTCTTAATTTGGAATCTTAGTCTTCACTCTAAGTGCGATGTGCACTGGAGATTACTAACAAATCACTAATGTTAAGGTAGACATTATAACGTTTTACAAAACTAACTACTGAATAGGAAACTCAATGTTATTTCTATAAGCAGTGTACTCATTATACCATGCTATTTGCTTTTAGTCTGTTTTTCTGAGGCCAAGTATATACTCATTCAATATGTTCTAAGAATATTTGGTAGTGATTCAGTACTTATTGATAGAGACAACCATTCTGCAGAAAGTAAGACATGCAGCTGATAACAGTTACAAAGTCAGAGTCCTAGTGGATTTGGTGGTGAGGTTGCTATGAAGCCAATGCAACAGAGTTTCATGGAGAGGCCTTGGGATTTTAAACCGGAGGTCAGAGAAAGCCTTAGGAAACAGGTGTCATTGTATCCAAGACCTCCACAAAGAAGAGCAGTTCAATCTTAAGGTTATCCAGGCAGAGGGAACAAGCCAATGAGAATCTAGACAAGAAATATGCCCTGATGTGTCACAACACCAGCCATGAATTAAACATGGTAGAGTAAGCAAGGGCAGTGTGGTTGGTGAGGTCAAAGGGAAAAGGTAACATGAGATGGGGAATGCAACAGGACACTTGGAAGTTTGTTCACGTAGACCGTAGGAACAGATACTGCAAGGATGCCTTATCACGTGTCTTAACAGCAGCAGTTTGTCTGTAACTAAAGGCATGCATTCCATAAGCTGCAGGGTCAGGGATGGGAAGGGAGGAAAACATTTTGTCTCCTCTCCTATGCTTTTATTCCACCCACAGACACATTGCTCGTTATTACCATATTGTGGTAGATTTGTAGATCTGGAATGAACTTAATGTCTAGATAAAACAATTACCCTATTTTAGACATAAGAACAGGCTGGGAAACATGTGTCACCAACCATGTGTGTGGCCCAGGCAAAGCCAGTTCTGTGACTTGTCCTCACATGGGGCTTAGTGTGGAGTGATTACAAGTTAAGGTCTCTAATACCAGACAAGCCAGGATCATGATGTGATTCTGGAGCTCTGCATAATGCTCTAAGTTTCAGAAAACTGAAAATGGCGAAAAGCAAGCTCTTCCCTAGGACTGATGTGTTTCTGTATATAAGGCAAGCCTGCGAGGATGGGGGTACTGCTTGGTGCTCCAAAGTGGGGTTCTTTCACTTTATTTCCCATCATAATGTCACAGCTGATAGAGACGATGGCCTGTATTATTTTAAACTGGTTCTTTTAATCAGTCATATAGTACAAAGTGATAGCAGTCTGATAATGTTTAATATACATTGAAATAAAAAACTGTATGTTTACATAGTCACCTATCAATTGCTATCAATTATTGATTTTATTTTATACTTATTATATATTCCTTATATCATGTAAATTATTAATTATAATGGCAGTAATAGTAACTATTTGATTTAGTGCCATTTAGTAACTATTTACTTTTGTGCTACAATGGCCAAATAAATCACAGAAGCACCATAGTGAAGAAAAGGTATTTTGGCTCACAGTTTAGGGTGGCACAGTCCATCTTAGTGGGAAGACATGGGGTAGTTTGTGGAAACAGGTATGTGTGGCTGAGACAGACTCAGTCCTTAGTGGCACCATCTTGCAGATGGTTACAGCACAGTGGTGAAGAGTCAGAATAAAAGTCAGAATGGCTTAGAGTCCAGAAGGTTCTCAGTCATACATCTATGACCACTAGCTAGACCCCATGTCTAAAAGGTTCTTCAGTCTCCTAAAACAGCATCATAAACCAGCACATGGTACCCAAACACCCAAGCCTGTGGGGACATTTCACTTTCAAATCATAACATCTCTCATCTTGACTCACACAGACTCATGGCTATCTCATAAGGCAATGAGCATCTAATCTAACTTCAAATTCACCACAGTTTTCGCAGCTCCAATACTGTATAAAAGTCCAACTTCCAAAATCTCTTTTGAGACTCAAGACAATTTCTTCACCATTTGCCCCTGGAAGTAACAAAAACAAGTTCCATGCCTCCAATATACAGGGGCACAAAAGAAACACCCCCACTCTAAAGGGGGAGAACTAAAAAGATATCAATGGAAGACCGGACAAGGACCAGACCCTCCCACCCCTGCCCAACAAACAAGAACTCTATAGGTACACATCCATCGTTTTGGATTCCAGTGGCATTATCTGTCCACCAATGGGGGGTAGTAGCCTCACCTCTTTGACCCTATTGTCTATAACATAAATGACAACACTTTGGGTCTGGCTTCATGCTGTGAACAGCTTTCTTCATGGATGGCCAATGGTTCTAGCATCTTCAATATCCTAAAATATCTACTGCACCTCTCAGAGCCTTTTGTTTTCTTTCTCCTTTTCTCATTTTCTCCCTTCCTTCCTTCCTTCCTTCCTTCCTTCCTTCCTTCCTTCCTTCCTTCCTTCCTTCCTTCCTTTCTTCCTCCCTCCCTTCCATCTTTCTTGTCTTTCTTTTTTTTTAATTCCCTGAAGCCTTGGAACAAGCTTCCATGAATCCATAATTCCTGCCTTCTGCATGGCTGCAAAATCAACACTACATGAGCAACACAAAGTTCTATTGTTTGCTCAAAATATAACCAAGTCTCCTTTAACCATCACTATAGCAACTTCCTAGTGTTGGTGTGGCCTTGAACCTGGGCAAGCAGTTTACTAGGCTCCCCTGTTTGAGAAGTGTAACCTGGAGGCTTTGTCTTCCCAGGTGCCCTCTTTATAGCCAGCCCCCTTTCAAATGAATTCATATTTTAATAGCATGGAATCTTTGTGGGAAGGACTTTGTTCTTAAGGCATCACTTCCATTGTCAATACAAAATCCCAGGTTTCTCTTTAACAGTGCCAATCTCAACAACATTCACTTGGTCTGCATCTGCCTTGACTGCAACTGTAAACTCACTCACAATTCCTTCCTTACCAAACTGCACACTTTGCACATCTTTTGCTTAGAATTGTCTTGGTAAGCTTTGTCCAAAGCAGCAATCATGTTACAGGATGAATGCTATGCTATATTGAAATTTCCTCCATCAAGCACATCATCCCACTGCTTTAGAACTGAGCCTCCCTCAGATTTTTAGCACTAAGACAGACCATAGCCAGTCTTTGTCATACTGTAATAAAAATGGCCTTTACCAAGATTCCCAATAAACTTTCCACTTCCACTGCCTGCATTACATCAGAATTCTCCTGAGTTCACATCAGAATAATCCATAAAAGTTTGTTTCCAACAGTTTAAGGCTTTGCTGACCTTCCACTTCAGACTCTTTCTCATCCCTCTCAAAAAACCATTCCCAACGGCAAACAAACATTTTATCATGCTCATGCAGGAACGGCCCCGTTCTTGGTACCAATTTTCAGTAGTCGTTAGGTTTATAGGACCATCTATCCAACAGAAACAACATAAAGGAGGAAGGATTTATTTTGGTGTCTGTTTCAGGAGGGCACAGACCATCATGGTGCAGAAATTAGAGTGGAACTCATTGGTGGAGTAGTATGCAGCTGAGATAGAGTGTCCATCATAACAGAACTCATGGTTGGTCAGAGGATGCGAAACAGCCAACTGGCCCCACTCCTGTACTCATTCATCTACCAACTAGACCCCGTTTCCAAAGGCTCTACATCCTGCACAAAGAGTGACATCATCTGGGGTCAAAGGTTCAGTCAGAGAATCCTGTGGATAGTGTATATCCTGACTATAAAACTACTGCTTAAATGACTTTTGATGTAAGTCTAGTATACAAGGTACTTCATTTACTTACTAAATCATTCATACTCCCAATAATGCCCTATGTACAGGTAAGGTGTAAAGTGGTATCATTTGACAGATGAAAGACTGAGGCTCACAAAGAAGGTTGAGGGTCAAGTGTATTATCCATAGAAAGCCACCTCTTAACAAATCGCTTTAGGTATGAAGGCAGCTTTATCAACCATATGCACAACTGGTAATCTTGACAATGAGTAGTTTTTCTGTCTTACAAACAAGTGAACAGATTCAGGAGGAAATTAAGTGAGTTGCCCCAACTTACAGTATCCCTTGAGGACAAACCAGGCTTTGAATCCTTGCTCTCTGGCTACAATAGCTGCAGTAGACATATGGCTATGTGACATGAGGGCAAGTTGCCTGTGAACACCTCACCAGCTATTCTGCTGACTATAGCAGCCCCACGAGATACATGGAGAGAATGGGCTTCTCACACATACTCCTTTAATGTCTTGACATCCCAGTTTTCTCAGTAGCCATTTAAGGATCAAGCATTAAGAAAATAGAACAAAATGACTTCATCAACATTCTAGAAAATGTTCTTTATAGTCTTCACATGACTGCACTGGTTGCAATTTAACAAGATTTAAAGGGAAGCACACTCAACTACATTTCAATCAGCTCTTTTTATTTAGATTTCTTATATGGAATGCTATAGCACTTACTTGAATTGGATATAGAACTGAAGCAAGGTAGGCAGTTCTAATGGCCTCAGTTCACCATTGTCCAAATCTCCAGTTACGGTTGCTCATTCAGGTGAACATCCCAAGCTGCTACCACTGTCTTCTTCCCCCACAGCATCCACATCTCAACCTGTTACTATGATGGAATTTGGAAATGCCCTTGGAAATTGAACTAAATTGAATGGCCCCTCTAGAGTGTTCAAGTTCAAATGGTAGGTTGTTCACTTGTCTGGACCAGTTTCTTCAGTGATCAGCTGCAGTTATGGGGAGCAGGAAGGAGGTATCCAGAAATGATCGTGCCTCATGAAGTAAATTATGGGTAGAGAGAGGGGAAACAGGAAATGGCAAGCAGACTGTGTTTTAGTTCAAAGGCACCAAGGTCAACATAACTCACTTCCTACTTTTATAAATAAAGCTTTATTGAAATGTAAGTGTGTACATTCATTTCCATATTGTCTATGGCAGATTCTATGTTACCAGAGTAGAGTTGAGTAATTGTTACAGAGACTGTGTGTTCGTTGAAAGCTAACAGAAAGCATTTGCCAACTCCTGCCCTAAGGGCTATTCTGAGGCTGTAATGGTCCAGAAAACACTGTGTGGAACTAAGCTGTCAGCTATGTTTCTTGAGAAACTGTACTCAGCTTGTTTCTGAACCCATTTGTATTTGAATTCTATCTTTGATGCCTTGGATTTCCTCTTTGCCTCTTTGTTTCTTTTGCAACAAAGCCTGAGGAATTAAGTTTTGTCACAGATTCTATTTCTAGAAAGTCAAGTATAAAGACATCTGCAAATCTAAGACATATATCATGCATTTTGTTCTTGTTATATGTATTATTTATTTTCATAAGTAGTATAAGCCATCAAAACATTTAGGATCATTTGCTGGTGCTATAGCATTAGTTTCAGGAACTCATACAAAGTCATTGTACTCATAAGAAGAGGGCATTCTAGTAAGGATCCTGAAATTCAGACCAGTTTACTCTGTTAGGCCAGTCTTGTTTAAATATCCACAGCAACTCTTCCTTCATAACGCTATGTTTGTATCACTAGGAGTGATTTTTGCCATCTAGGATTCCTCCTAATTAAAGCACCATTGTCCTTGGTAGCACAAAATTGGAAGTGACTTGTGTTTTCCATGTGAACATTACTGACACAACTTTCACATTTCATAGTACAAGGTCATCTTGTCTTTTTTATATTTTGTTTCCCAAATAACCAAATCTAATCACTTTTACAAACTCCTTTGTTCTTATGTATTAGATTCCTCCTGCTAGTTGTAAGAATATAACCTATATTCTTAGAAGAAAACTCATCGTTTTCAATCTAAAGAAAAACATTAGCATTTGAGACTAGTAAGAAACAGGGCACTACAGAAAGCAAGAATATCCAAGGGCCTTTTTATAAATATATGGTAGGAATGGGGATATGGCTGAGTGGAAGGGTGCTTGCCTACTAGAGCAGAGGAGAACATAAGAATCACATTGTAAGTCTTCTCGACTCCCTGATTACTAGGGAACATCTCTTGAGGAAGGAATATCCAAAGTTAACACCCATTTTTATTTGATTAGGGCTTTCAGAGTCCTGAAAATCAAATCAAGGGAAAGAAATCCCTTTAAGTATACCAGAGAGTCAACCCTGGGCTTCTTTCATCTCCTCCATGTACCTCTGATTAAGGCAGATCAGATCTTGTCAGGGAATGAGTGGTTGAGCGATTGACCTTTTCAGGGCCCATTCGTCCATCTTACAATGTGCCAAAATAACATGGGGCTTCTCAGACAATTTCAGTCTTCATATATCTTTTTGTTACAAAACTGTGAGGGAAAAAAGACCCACCCTGGTTCTTTTCTCAAGTTACCCATGAGTCTCTTGAGCCAATATGAATTATCTGCCATCCAGCTTTTTGGAGAAGCATTTCTTTGTTAAGTGTCCAATGGTTTTAGTTGTAGATGACCACAAAAGAAATGATGATTAGTCTTAGGAAACAGAATTAGATGAACTTGTGGCCCATGTCAAGCAGAACCATGACAGTGGTCCTTTGGCCTTGTTGTCTTCCTCCTCGAGCTCATAGACATCCATTTGCAACTTTAGAAAAGGAAAAGAAATCTAACCCTCACAAATATGTTATAGTCTTTTGACTTAGCCTGAGAATTTTTCTCTTTCAGTTAAATACTGATTAAATAGTGACAGAACTCTACCTTTACTAACAGTAACTACTTCACAGATCAGGCCTTGGCTTTCATTGAGGCATTGGCCTTAAAGAAGTGAGAAAAGGAAGAAACAAAGTGCTAAAGAGGCCCACAGAAATCCACAAAGATACCCCCACAAAAGACTGCTGGCAATGGTCGAGAGACAGCCGGGACTGACCTACTCTGGTGATGGGATGGCCAAACACCCTAATAGTTGTGCCAGAAACCCCATCCAAATACTGAGGAATCTGGATGCAGACATCCACGGCTAGGCCCCGGGTGGAGCGCTGGGAGTCTAATTAACAAGAAAGAGGAGGGTTTATATGAGCGAGAATTGTTGAAACCAAGGTTGGATAAAGCACAGGAACAAATAGCCAAACGAATGGAACTATGAACCAAAGGCTGAGGGGCCCCCAACTGGATCAGGCCCTCTGAAAAGGTGAGACAGTTGATTGGCTTGATCTGTTTGGGAGGCATCTAGGCAGTGGTACCAGGTCCTGGGCTCATTGCATGAGTTAGCTGTTTGAAACCTGGGACTTATGCAGGGACGCTTGGCTCAATCTGGGAGGAGGGGACTGGACCTGCCTGGACTGAGTCTACCAGGTCGATCTCAGTCCTCGGGGGTGGCCTTGATCTGGAGGCGGTGGGAATGGGAGGTGGGCTGGGGGGAAGGGGAGGGGGGCAGGAAGGGGGAGAACAAGGGAATCTGTGGCTGTTATGTAGAACTGAATAGTATTGTAAAATAAAATAAATTAAAAAAATTTAAAAAAAAGAAGTCATAAACATCTTAATTAATAAATTAAAACATGCAATGGTATTCATCTGCTCGAGTTACAAAAGAAAAACTACCAATAATTACTTATAGTCTCAAAATAACTCTGGAAATGTGCAATGCACTTGGAGCCAAATGTAAGCCCTTAAAATGTGATTAAATTTTTTCTGACTGTATGATTAAAATTTAGGAAAGGTCAACTAAGATGTGGAGAAAAATGTCTTTCCTCTGGTTAATGTCAGGGATACACAAATAAAAACCCTGCAATCAAGCAATAAAAACCAAGGGCCTGTCTTAACCTTGTGGTATACAATATTACCCTCTATGTCTTGAACTGAAGAATTATCTTCTAGAGATCTACTTCAGGACCTAGGTATCTAAATTATTTCAGACAAAATATACTGGTAGTTTTGAAGCAAAGTCAACTTTTCCTAGGTTATCTGAACAATGAGTATTAATACAATCACAGACTTACCTTAGCCAAACTAAAACAAAACATACAAAAATCATTATACTTCCTCCTAGTGTTTCTTTAAAAACATCCTTGCATATTTCATAATTCTACATATACCAACTCTGTTGTAAGCTTGATAAATAATACACCCATTAAAATCAGCATCTCGGCCGGGCAGTGGTGGCGCACTCCTATAATCCCAGCACTCGGGAGGCAGAGCCAGGCGGATCTCTGTGAGTTCGAAACCAGCCTGGGCTACCAAGTGAGTCCCAGGAAAGGCGCAAAGCTACACAGAGAAACCCTGTCTCGAAAAACCAAAAAAATAAAAAATAAAATAAAATCAGCATCACATGCAACAGGAAAAAGTCTGTCATCATAATTAAAGATTGCTATTAGGCACAAAATTTACCCAAACAAGAGGATTATAATAACTATAGGTGCACTATTATAAACACTTGCCAAGAGATCTTAAAAGACATATTACTTTATCTACAATGCTGACTCTTATAATTGGGAGAAGAATGTCCCTATTAACAAGACCATAGAAATTTCTAATTTTCCACAATGTTTCATTTTCTGTTAAAGACCTTAGGAGGGGACCAGTTTCCCATAATTGTAAGATCAGAGTATACGTGTTTATTTGTAAGCACAATGATATTCTTCATGTCTTGTCAGTAAGGCAATTTTGGAACTCAAGTCTTGTATCATTTATACTCTATCCCAATATTTCAGGAATATTGACACAGTGTAACTATGGCCACAAATTTGTTTCCTTGAGGGCATAGCAATAGAGCCATGTTCAAGTCTCAGCAACACTCATACCCTGCATTTCAACCTTCATAGAGACCTTCCCCGAGAAGTAGAAGAGGCCAAGAACTGGGACAAAGTCAACTAGCCTTTTGTTTTCTTGGTCAATGAACAGTGTGATTTTGTTGTCCATCGCTGTGTCTTTTCATTGTTCTTTCTCATTGAACAATTCAGATGGTATCCCCTTTGAAGTTGTATCCCTAGAGTCATGACATCTCATGGGATTTTGAATGGTTGTTTAGCTCAGAGTTTTTCAAACTTGGAGTAAACAGAAGCTATATATTTTCAATTTTATTTTATTTTTAATTCTGTGTGAATGTGGATAAATACACATGAGTGCAGGTGTCCTCGAAAGACAGACATGTTAAATCCCTCCAAATCTGGAGTCACAGGCTGTTGTAAGCCATTCAATACAGGTACTAGGAACTGAACTGGGGCCCCTGCAAGAGTCTGGCTATAACTCTAGTGGGAAAGAAACCATACTGAAATATCTAAAGAAAGTGAGGGAAATCATGAATCAACGATGAGGTAATACCCATGCCTCTGCTCTGACTAACAAAAAAGCTCCTTTTCTCTGTTTATCTAGAAGAAAAACCTAGGGAACTGCAAAAGCAGAAATATTTTATCATGTGAAGGTGTGTTAAATTAGACACAATGATGTCCTCTGAGAGTTTGTGGTTTCATTAGTAGATGATCTTGAAGGAGGATGTGGTGGTCACATCCCATGCTTGAAACCTTTGACCTTAGCATGGAAGTTGAACTTGGATCTAGTATTCTCTCCTTTCTACACAGTAAATAAGCTTTTGAGGAAAGACATATTTTGTTTTCCTCTGGGAACAAAAAATCAGTCCTCCAAAGAAAAGAGGTTGCAAGTACTGCAAGGTGAACTTAAAGCAGATGTGAGGGACTGGAAGAAAGCTGTGGATCCTAACACCTGAATTTCATGGTGACTGAGTTGGTTTCACATGATGATCATGACTTTGAATATTTTCAAAGGCTTGAGCTGTCTTATTCTTGAATTTAAAAACTCAGTTGTGAATCTAAGATGTTGTAATAATCATAATATTATACCACAGCAGACTATTTATGAGCCCCAAAACAAAAGACCAAGCATAACCAATTTATTGAGCAAAGAACAAATTACAAACATAAATATTTTGTGAGGAAATCACATAGAGATGGAATATAAATTCAGTCTCCACTAACATTGGCTTGTTTCTTCTTACCATAAGGTTTTAGAATCTTGCATGTTAACATAGGTGAAGAAAATAGATTTGGGTGCTTTTCATCAAAGAAGATTCTTATACATTTTGACCTGTTTTTAGCTAAATCTAAAGGGCATAAAACTGTTTCTAAGAGAGTGAAAAGGACATTGTGAAGTCACCATAAAAGCTGGCTCATTTATTTCTTTGACTTATCTTCATTACACATCACCACAAAACATTATCTTTAGATGTCAGATAGGGAAAGCTATTGAAAGGCCAATGGGAAGTCTAGCCTGAAAGTTTCTGCAGATAATTACAACTGCAGATAAAGAATGGAGAAATTCTCCAGAGAGCTGAGAACATTTCATTACACTCGGCAGCACAGTCATAGCGAGCCACTATAAACCTTTCTGAGAGCGGCACCCATCTGGTCTTTATAGACAGGCACTAAACTTCCCCCAAAGCAGTGTCATCCATCTGGCTTTTATGAATGTATGATGTACTTGCTTCGACTCAAATGATAACATCTGTCTCTAGAGATAAACCAAGATAATCTGTAGAGATATATCTATATATCCCTATGAATTAAATAATTGGTGATCTGGCTGCTATGGATAATTGGTAGCAGTATTACTCTATCATACACACACCCCCACCATCATCTAGGGTCATGTCAATATTTTCTGTTCATTTCTGTGAGTGTTTCAGAAGACTTATATGATTCAAAAGTTATTTGCCTGTGTGTGCATGTGGAAATGTATTCTTTATGATGTCTTTCACCTATTCAATGATGGCTCAAATGTTTCCAGCAAACAACCTTTCAACAAACCTTGAAATAAGAAGAGATTAGCCTTACAAAGTCTGTACTAATTTTCACCAATTTTTACTACACAAACAAGCAGCGTTGAAGAATCTGTTTGACGTGTGACATTGAGATCCCCTTCATCAACTTTTGTGCTGCACATAGAGTCAGGAATCTAAATCTTTTCAATTTATATGCCTGCACACTTGAACAATTTATCAAAGAACATACTCATTTCCAGAGCAAGAAGCAATTAGTCATATTAAATATTCAAGACAGTGAATGAACAGAACACTTTAGAAATTAGAAAGTAAACACACAAGAATGAATTCTTATCACATCAATAGTTTAACTGTAGGAGATCAGGCTCTCAGATAAAATACACAGTGCTTACTGTACTAACTGAACCAAACAAAAGTTGTGCACTTACAGAGCTCTTGCCATGTTATGCAAGATTAACCATTGTTAGGGCACCAAGTCAGACTCTTGTGTTAACTTTTAGGATCAGCACTTAACTCTACTTTTCTCTGCTTCCTAACCTCTCCTCAAAATAGACTCTACTCAAAGCCCAGAATTTTACCACATAAAACCACACTGGGGGCTGGAGAGATGGCTCAGTGGGATAAGAGCCTTGATTTTTAACCACTGGCACCTGAGTTCGTATCCCCACTACCCATGTAAAAATCCGGGCACTATTGTGCATACCTGTAACTGCAATATTGGCCAAGGAGACGAGCATATCCTCAGAGTTGACTGGTCAATCAGTCGAGCTGAAACAGTAAGCATCTGGTTCAGAGAGAGATGTGGGATATTTGTACACTGTGTGAAAATGTATTGTTATGATTGGTGTAATAAGAAGTGGAACGACCAATAGCTAGGCAGGAGATATAGGCAGGACTTGCAGGAAGAAAGAGGGGAAGTAGGAGATGAATCTAGGTGTGCAAGAGTGATAAAGGTACACACCTGACATCCTGCTCTGGCCTCTGCATACATATACACAGTGCATCTCATGCTTGTACCATACATAAGCACACGTTGACTGTGCATACTAAAGATCATTACAATGAGATGTGATGGACAACAGTGTAATTGCACCAGCCAACTAACCAATTAGAGTTGCTTTGTATTTATGGATGTGGACACGTGTTGTGCTCTATGTTATCCCCTAGAGTGAAAAGAAAACCAAAATTACATTGCTTGCAAAATCCTGAGCTTGACTTTCACAATGTGTTTAGACAATTGCCTTTTGTGTACTTTCTAGAATTACTAATCTCCTTCCAGGTATTTATTTTATTAAAAAAATGTTCCTGCTGGCTATGATTGTAAGAAGCTCAGCTCTTGGGACATGGAAGCAGAAGGATTATGAATTTGATATCAGTTAGAGCCCCATAGCAAGACCTTGTCTCAAAAAGAAAAGAAAACCTCTACTGTCTGCTATTATTTTCTACTGCAGGAAGTGTGCAATTAATGTCTTCTACAAGAAAAGATTCTTTTAACTGAAGTGATAAGACCAAAGGGTTTATATCTTAAAGTTATTCTAGTTGCCGCTCACCTGGCCATCAGCCACAACCAGCACATAGAAAATCAGAGGAAGCAGACGATGCTGCCCTTGCCCCACACTGTCTTTGTCTTATAACCTGTGGGGTTCACATCTGTTTAGGGAAACTATATGTTTGCTTTGGTGTCCTTTACAAGGAGAGGTAGGCAGAGAACCATTTCCAAACACATTAGATATTTCCAAATCACTCTAATGGTCTATTAATGGAAGTGTCAGGAGGCAATAATGGATGTCATTCATATTAAACATATGAATGCGCGCGCGCGCGCGCGCACACACACACACACACACACACACACACACTGAATTACATTTTAAAAGCAAATTCTCACTCTATACAAATGAGAATATTTTGCAAATGCAAAGCAAATAGTGAAAATGAACTTCAAGATCTGGAGAGCTATGTCAATGGTTAACAGCACTCTCTGCTCTTAAAGAAGACTTGGGATCAACCCCAGTATGCATATGGTGGCTCTCAATCTGTAACTCCAGCCCCAGGGGACCCACTCCTCTTATGGTCTCTGTGGGTACTGCATACACATGGTACAGACATACATTCAAGCAAACACTCATACATCAAATAAAAACAAGTAAAATCCGAGAAAAAAATTTAAAGACAGAAAAAAGACCCTCATTAGAGGCTGATCATTCAGACAATCTACTGCTTCTAGACCACCCCACAAATGTCAATCAATTTTGAGAAATGAAATAAAAGTTCAAAAGAGTCTAATTCTCTGCAAAATCACAGTCTAGAATGAACACAACAGTTTCTGATTCACAACACTTTATACCGTTCAACAAAATGGCCTTCATCATAATGAACAAGCTTATTTGCAGTGTGATTTAGTCATTTTTACCTCCAAAATTTTTGTGCAAGGGAAGGAATAATAAAAATTCATAATTTTCTAAAGAGTAAATAAAATAACACATATGGATTAGCCAAGTGAAATGGAGGTTTCCCAGTAAAGCCTTTTCCTATTTATCTGTGGTTTTGTACCCAAAACAGAGATTCTACAAATCCAGCCTAGACTCACTTGAGAAGCGAGTCTCAATGAACTTAGATCAGCCTTGCATGAGCATGTCTGAACTGGATTGACTTTATCGTTAATTGATGTAGGAGGGTCCTGTGGTTAAAATAATCCCTAGGCAGGTGGCCCTAGTATGTACAAGAAAGCCAGCTAAGCAAGCCTACTAGTAAGCTAGCAGCATTCTTTTCATGGTTCCTGTTTTACATTCCTTGAATTACCATCCTGACTTTCACAGTAATGGACTGAATTGGAAGTATGAAACATAAACTTTTTCCTCCTCTAAGCTGCTCTTGGTCAGAGAGTTTTATCAAAGAAACAGAAAGGAAACGGGGGTATCTTCTAAAAGGAAGGAATAAAAGCCAACTTCAATTTAAAACAAAAGTCCTTTTCAAAATAACAAAATAAGGAGTGAGGAAGGTCCTGATACAATAGCACAAGAATAAATATTTTAAATTACTGTAGAGAAGGAGGAAAAGTCATTCATTCAATGGTTAGGGATTTGAATAGAGATATGTCATGCAAAAAACAAGCAAGCTTCTTTCTGCTTGGTGTGAAGCTTAAGGAAGATCTGAAGTGACCAGCAATGCAACTCAGGCATGCAATGCTTCTCCAATAGAGAGTACCTGCATCCCTTGGACCTTCTGATGTTGACTCTGGCAGGGGGCCAAGCTGAGAACAGACAAAAAGAATGACCACATTCATTTATTTCTTAAACCACTTTCACCAAGTCAAGGCAATCTTTAGATTTTTTTTTAAGTCTTGCATGAGTTGATCTATCTAAAGTATATTTTGCTAAACAAATCCTATAGTTCTTTTATTTTGAGGAAGGAAAGAACCATAGTTCTTTTAGTTTGAGAAAGGTTGATCCATGTCCTGGGAAGGTGGCTTAGGAGGGGTAGAAATTTACATGTGCGAAGCCTGAAGTGATATGCCTGGGAGAGTAAAAGAAGTAAGACTAGACAAAGAAGGGGCAGAGTCTCCAGGCAGATACAGATGTCGACGTAGATACAGATACAGATGTCGACATAGATACAGATACAGATGTAGACATAGATGTGATATAGATATAGATATGGTATCAATACAAATATAGAGAGTGTGTATATCATCACTCAGCCAACACCAGTCCATGACACCTTGTGAGGCCTAGATTTTTGACAAGTTCTGCCTTATTGTGTGCAAAGGGGGAGTTTTGTAAAATAAGGCCATTTCAGATAGGAAAGTAAGTACCTTCCTGAATTTCCAATCCTAAGAAAGGACTCAGGCTAACAGAAGCAAACCCAGATACTGTCTCAGGCAGGCTTTTATGGCCACAAGAGCTTTTTAAAAAAAAGACTTATTATTCTTTATGTGCATGTGTTCACGTGTGTGTTCACGTGTGTGTGTGTGTGTGTGTGTGTGTGTGTGTGTGTGTGTGTGTGTGTTTAAATGCAAGTATATTTAAATGCTCCACATTTGTTCAGGTGTTTGACTAGGTCTGAAGACTGTGAACTCTGCTGAAACTGGAGCCACAATCAGTGATGAGCTGCCCGACAATGGCGCCTGCAACTGATCCTAGATCTGCAGGAAAGAACCCAAGTACTCTGCAACAAGTTCTCTTCAGGGATGAGCCATTTCCAACCCATCACAATGATGTCTTAGATGAGCATTCCACATTGTTTCTTGGTAAGTTGCATCTACTGCCCCAGGGCACAAATTCCCTGTCGTTCTTCCTACATGCTAGAGCAAGGATCTGAACACAACAGTAGGAACAGTCAATTTCCTGACGTCCATCATCACAAGTGATTCTCCGAAGCCTGCCCATTCGGCAGCCTGTTCTGTTGAAGGAGAGCAAGCCCATGTCTGAGACTGCTGCAACTGAGGTGTTTTCTCCCATGCCTGTTTATTAATATGTATCAAAAGCAAATCCAATTTCATTTCTCTCTTCAGTCCTGACTCAGGACCTTCTGGATAGTAATTGGAAATTTTGAAACCTCTGATCAAAACAATGTTTACACTCCTCACACATTTGCTTTGTTTTTTTAGCCCCACTTGTTTAAATTTTTTGAGAAATTCTACTTATATTTTTTTAATTACTGGCATTATTTACATTTGCATGATGCGAACAGATTTTGTAACACCTAATGCCCATCAGAAGATTCAGAACTGTTTTCTTTCTGTCTTCAAAGGCTTTAAGGAACACACAGAGAAGAGGTTGCCATCTGCAACCATTGCACTAAACACAATGTTTCAGACAGACTCAAACCCTGGTTTGGAATTTAGAGTGCCATCCTTGCTGACGGTGTGTGAAGGAAGTTCACACACAATGTGTTGGTCCTCACTCCTACATGATCCCTCCAGTGGCCTGGATGATAAGCATCACGAGTAACTTGCTTCTGGGGCTCCTCGGTACAGGCCTCTGGCTTTGCTCTCTCAGCTGCTGGGCTCTGCCGTTAGACAGCAGCCATGCTTTCGCTCATGATGGGAGCTGTTTACTTGCAGACTTCCTGCACCATGAGATCATTACTGAGGAAGGATCGCATGCCCTGCCCCACACACCTTCTTTCTTCATTTCTACTGGTCAGAGACTGTTTATACCGCCTCTTTCCTCTGACTTTCTTCCGATTTCTCATCTTTGTTCCCCATTTTTACTATATTGCCTTTCTTATACCCAAGGCCTGAGAAGTACTCAGGACATGTGGACTTCTTATCTATCAGTGATCCTAGATCTGAAAATGGCTTAAACATGACTGAGGGGATCTTCCACAAATTCATCAGAACAAAGGGGTATTTCAACTCAATAGTGGAGTGGGAGCCTTTGGGCTCAGCCTCAACACAGCCTAGCTTCCTCATAGAAGAAGCTGTCTTTGGCATTTCTATTGCTAGATGTCCCAATTCCACCAGACTCTACCAGCCACAAATATAGTCCAAATTTCGACCTTACTGTCTCCGTATGCATTGTTGAAAAGTCTTCCACAGAAAGCCATTCACATTCACCTGGAAAGCACAGTCTCCTGTGAGCCCACAGCCACCCCGTAACCTCTCCTTTCCTCCATCTTTGCATCTCAACAGAGTTTATTACATTAGTTACATTTATTACATTAATTACAAATTCTTCTGCTTTAAATCATCACCGTGTCATAGGTTCAGGGTCTGACAGAGAAGTCACTCAATAGTTGTTCACTGGAGGAATAATGATATTCATAAAGGACATTTATGATAGTATGCGTACAAATATCTTCCTTTGCCACCAGCTGTTATTACTTGTGTTATCATCTATACACAAACCTAAACTTACAGACTAAACTATCTATAGGATTCACAGCTTAATTCCCACCGTTTTCTTAGGTATTAAACAAGCTTTGTTTGTAATAGGCAAAAACCAGAAACAACTCAAAATAATCTATAGGAAAATAGACAAGCCAGCTATGACAGAAATCATATTATAGAATTCTATTTGGCAATGAAAAAGCATGGCAACTAGGAGCCACATAAAATTAATAATTTCCATCCAATCCAGTATTAATATTTGAAGCCATTAGTGTGAGGCATGATGATGTTAAAGTTCCAAACTTATTATTTACAGCTTTAATTTTCAACTTACACACTTCAATAATACTTACATTACTAAAAAGGCTAATAAGCCCTTTTAATTTGTGACCGAGAACATGCTTGCTGCACATGCATGACTATTTCAGCCATGATCTTTAGTACCCACACAAAAATGAGGCATGGAAGTATGTGACCCCAATCCTAGCACTGGGGTGGGGTAGAGGTGGGGGTAATGAAGGTTTGTTGGCCACATAGTCTAGCTGACTCTGTGAACTCTGGGTTCAGGAACAAATTGTCTCCAAAATAATAACAATAAGATGGAAAGCAATTGAGGAATACATTTGACATTGACCCCTGGCATCCACATGGTTATGTATACATGTGCACAAACATACATGTACACACATGTGCACACACAAATAAAACAAAAATGACAGGATCTCAAGTTTATCCCATATACTTTAAATTTTCTGAGTTTTTATTAACACACAGTATTTGTACATATTTGTAGATAGGTAATGGTGACTTAGCACATATTTAATGCATGTGTAAAAATCAAATTGATGATTATCTTTATTATTTATTTATTTATTTATTTATTTTGAAACAGGGTTTCTCTGTGTAGCTTTGCGCCTTTCCTGGAGCTCACTTGGTAGCCCAGGCTGGCCTTGAACTCACAGAGATCCGCCTGCCTCTGCCTCCCGAGTGCTGGGATTAAAGGCGTGTGCCAGCATCGCCCGGCGATGATCATCTTTAAACAATAGACACAAATGTTTCCTCTTGGTCCTCACTAGTTGCAATATCACAATATTGTCAGAAAGTCAAATAATTTTCCCCATAAGGGACCACTTGGGAAGGAAAGACAGACTAGAAGAAAATATTTGAAGACAATTTATTTGACAAATGACTAGCATCTGGGACATATAAAAAAAGCCTCACAACTCAACAGTAAAACTATGAGCAATCCAATCAGAAAATGGGTAAAGGTGACAAACGGACTTCTGCTGTCAAGGGCATGGATAACAATCCATCATAGGAAAAAACATCAGAATCATGACTCCCTTGGAAAGCCAGATGAATACTGCAGTGAGATATCACTATATAGCTGTCAGAATAGCTGAAATAACAAGTAGTCAGCCAAAACCAAATGCAGATAAAGCTATGGAGAGACCAGAAGTAGATCCTTTTCATGCTGCTGCTAACATAACTGATAACACTCTGTAGGAAGCAGCTTGGCATTGCCCATGAAAAATAAATGCACATTGACCTTACAAAAAGCCTTTTGCTGTTTTTTTAAAGGTTTATTTTTATTTAGTTCTGTGTCTATGTGTTTTGTGTGAATGTATGCCAATGTGTGGGGTGTGCCTGCAGAGGCCATACTGGAGTTATAGGTGGTTGTGAGCCATCTGACATGGGTGCTAGGAAATAAACCCAACCCTTTCTGGAAGCACAGAAGGGATCTCACCTGCTGCGCCATCTCTCCAGATCCCTACTGGACTTTTATTCCCTGAGAAAAAATAGGTTCCCAGAAAATTTTCATGTATTTTATGGCAACTTTATTTAATAGCCCAACTTTATTTAAGGCGCAAAGCTACACAGAGATTGTCCCTTAACAAGTTAATAGTAAAACAAATTGTTGTAGAAGCAAGCTGTGGGATACTGTTCAAAAATAGAGGATAGAATTCTTGACACACAGCAACATAGATGAATCTAAGTAGAGGGCCAAAAAGAGGAGTAGGTAGGCCCCCAAAGGTATAACATTCTGCTTTTGAAATGGGAAACTTTATGAATAGAAGACAGGGATTGTAAATGGAGGTTTTTGTCCCATCAGCAATTTCCAAATACCCAGCAGCCATTTCTCAAATAATTGACTTGTAAGCTTAATATTACTTATAAATGCTCAGTCAGTAGCTCAGGCTTATTACTAACAAGGTCTTATACTTAACCTATAATTCTTCTCTATGTTAGCCACCTGGCTTGGTATCTTTCCTCAGTATAATGTTCTCATCTTGCTTCCTCTACATCTGGCTGGCAACTTCTGACTCTACCCTCCTTTTTTCCATCATTCTCAGTTTGGCTTTCCCACCTAACTTCCTGCCCACCTATCAGCCAATCAGCATGTTATTAAACAAATTCAAGTGACAAATCTTTACAGTGTACAAGAGGATTATTCCATAGCATTTCCTCTTTTTTGTCTAATTGAAAAGGAAAGTTTTAACTTTAACATAGTAAGATTATATACAACAAAAACAATTATTAAATAAGAATTACAGTAACACTATCTAATCCATTTACATTTGGTAAAATTAGAGAAAAGAATTGTTTATCTTGTCTTGGCGAGTCTAAAATTTTGTGTCTAATTTACTTTTTATTATAACTAAGTAAAAGTATAATTATAACTATTTAGTCCTCAACTCCATCAGAGACCTAAGAAGAATATAATATAACGCTGAGTAACAGGAAGTGCAAGGCAAACAGCTTCTAAAAATTAAGGAACGACAGAAACAGCTGGCTGTTTGGACAATCATCCAAGGTTCCTTTCTAGTGCTGGCATTGCATCCAACTGAAGGGCATCCATCTTCAGCCTACAGGGCTAGCATATGTGACAGAGTTATCTATGAAGCAGGATTTTTGAAGAACTGTCCCATCTTTTCTTGGCAAAGTTCGGCAGTCACTTTCTTTTCTGTCCTGCTTGTCCAATTTGGACAACATATTGCCAGTAGTCTAGGCAAGGACAGTTTGCCCAGTGGCTAACTTGAACATGAATAAAGTAAATTTCACATGGTGTTTCTTCAATGCCAATTATCTTCTCTGAAGTAGATTGGTGCTGCCAGGAGCACATATGTCTCATTGTCATTAACAAAAGAACCTTATAGTATATTTTTAAAACATCTCAAATACCATATTCTGTAGATCTTTGAAGTGTTTGAAAATTGCCTGTCTATCTGAAATATGTTTTTGTATACCTAGAAAATCTAACTAACATGAGTATAAATTTAACTCTTATAGACGACTATTAATCTGTATTTCTTAATTATACATTGCATTTTTTTTTTTTTTTTTTTTTGGTTTTTCGAGACAGGGTTTCTCTGTGTAGCTTTGCGCCTTTCCTGGAACTCACTTGGTAGCCCAGGCTGGCCTCGAACTCACAGAGATCCACCTGGCTCTGCCTCCCGAGTGCTGGGATTAAAGGCGTGCACCACCACCGCCCGGCTACATTGCATTTTTAAATGAGCTACAAAACCACAATACCTTAAACAAGAGAAGAAATATATTATAGTGTAACAAAATTAACTTTAAATTTGTATCAATAAACCAAAACCTATACTAATGTAAAATATATAAGATTAATAGTTGGTTTTTTTGGATTAAAGTAGATTTAATAATCTACCCTTTTATCATATCATTTCGATATCACCCCTTTTCTTTTCAGAACAAGGTCCCTGAATCTAATCTCCTTTGTTCAGTTTTTTCCTGACTATAATCCATAACAACTTGTAACCAACCCCCCCAAACGATAACAAACATTCATAATTTAGTTTTGGGAATGTGGGTGTAGATCTCTAGACTACTTCCTGTTGGTGTTGGTAATCTTTGATGGACATGAGAAAATTTAGAATTGTAGTCAAGTCCTGACTGTAGTATACTTTGAGGCTGTATCATCTCAACCAGCAATCTTGAATCTGTTCTGAATGCAGAACTCTAAGGATACTGCAACAGAGGTGCTATGAAATGTTGGGTCATCTGGGAGATTGATTGCCACTGGAAGTTTTTCAGAGCAGTCTTCCTTGATCAAACCTGATTTTTCTTAACCCAGAATGAATTCAGAACCTCTCATTTCCTATGGAAATAAAAGAAGAACCTCTTTCCCAAAGTAAAATATCTTTTGACTTAAATTTTGAAGTCAAGATATTTTTGAAATATATAGGTTGGTCTAATCTAGCAGCTTTCATAATCAAATGTCTCTCAGCAGTTATCATTTGTTCATTAGCCATCAAAAAATTTAAAGACAACACAATAGCATACAGTATCCAGATTCTCTGTGTATTTTCCACCTTTATATGACTTGCTATATTTTTTTATTACTCTATTTCTTTTTTAAAAAGGGACTTTCTCTACCCTTTTTCTTTTTTCTCTCCCAAACCTACGTATATTTTTAAACACACTGTAACCTGCATAGAAGTCTTTTTTTTTTTTTTTTTGGTCTGAATCTGTTTTTACTGTATATCTCTGTCTTTTTTGACCACATTAGCATTTAAACTGCTAAGTGATGTGACTAGAACCAAAGTTGAGGCTTTGGTGGCTGGTTCCACCCAGCTCCTTGGTCTGTGAGAGCTTAGCTTCATGATACAATTACTGGTGAGAGCCACGCTTACCACCTCAACTCTGGGGAGATTTTGGACCTGCTGTCACCAAGTAGAGCCCCACTAGCTGCTTATAAACTCCATTTAACTGCTCAGTAGCAGGACCTCCCAAAAGAGCCATCCATGTTGCCAGCATAAACCAGGAAGCCATCTCTTAAAGGAGCTGTGTCTCTGCTCACCGCCAGCAAACAAAGCCCACCAAAAAATGCTCCTACCAAGAAGCCATGCTTGACTCTGTTTTTTGGTTTTTTGTTTTTTTTTTTAATGTATTTAGAATCCTTTTTTAAAGCTTTCTCAGGTTTTATGTGGAAATTCTTAGCCCATGTTGGGTGCCTTATGTAAACAGAGGTTTCTGTCCCACCAGCAACTCCCAAATACCCAGCAGCCACTTCCCAAATAATTGACTTAATATTAATAATTATAATATTAATATTAAGCTTAATATTACTTATAAATACTCAGACAGTAGCTTAGGCTTCTTACTAACTAGCTCTTACACTTAAATTAACCCATAATTCTTACCTATGTTTAGCCACCTGGCTTATTATCTTTTCTCAGTATGATATTCTCATCTTGCTTCCTTAGTATCTGGCTGGCAACTCCTCACACTGCCCTACTTTTTTCCATAACTCTCAGTTTGGTTTTCCCACCTAACTTCCTGCCCAGCTACCAGCCAACAACATTTTATTAAACCAATTTAAGGACAAATCTTTACATTTGTACAAGAGGATTATTCCACAGCAAGGGATAGGTCAGGAGGTAGAAAGATTTGGATACAGTTACAACAGGGATCTTGTTGGGTTAGAACTTAATATCTTGGTGATTGTGGTGAATATACAAGCCAATATAAGTGACAAAATGAATAAAAATGATATACATGCACACAGATATGTAAAACAGGAGATCTATATAAGAATTTTAGATTGTATTGCTGTCAATATTCTGATTGTGGTCTTATACTCGGCTTTTACAAAATCTGTTGCTGAGGGGACTTGACAAGGGGCACAAAGTGATTTCTCCAAATTATTTCTTACAACTACATGTGCATCTATATGCATCTCAATTAAAATTTCAATTTTAATAAATTGTATATCAATAAATAGTAATCATTTCATTTGTTTCACCAACTGAAGAACAACTTTGCACAATATGTTGATAGCACTAGAGACCTAGCTAATCCATGAGAGAAAACTTTAGATGCTATGAGGCATATGTTTTCTGAGCACAGAACTTAACATTAGAACATTAACTTAATAAGAAAAGGAAGGAAGGGAGAGAGGAAGGGAAGGAAGGGAGGAAGAAAAGAAAGAAGGACTCAGATATCTAGACCCAGTACACTAGCTCTCTGGGAAAGAACTTATTATTTGGTGGTCACAGGGATAAAAAGGACCCAGCACACTTTCAACTGGCTACAAAGGAACACCAGCCCATCTTTGAGTAAACACCCTGCAAATTTTGTTACTTGTTTGTTCTGTCAAGTGAAAGCCACATTGAACTGTCCCCATCCCAGTCAGTCCCATGTTCTCTCCAGGATCTGGCAAGCACCATTCCACACTGAATATCCATGCTATTAACTTCTAGACTCTACACAGGAGAGATATTGTATGATATTTGTCTTTCACACTTAGTTTATTTCACAAAATGTAATCTCCAATTCCATCCATGTAATCACAAATAACAAAAATTTTTCTTTTAATGGCTGAATAGTATTTCACTGTGTATTAAAACCCCATGTTCATTAATAGATACTACACTGGTTCTATTTCTTGGCCTTTGTGAATAGTGCGGCAGTAACACAGGAGTGCAGATGTTTCTTTGATGTTCTGATTTCATTTTCTTTGGATATGTTCCTAGTAGTGTGATATCTGGATCAAATGGTATTTCTATTTTTTTAAAGACTCCACACAATTCTCTGCAATGATTATCCTAATTTAAATCCAACCATTGCTATAAATGGTTCCATTTATCCACATCATTGTCCTGTTTATCTTTAGTCAGTGTTATGATATTCTTCCCAAAGTAAGAAGATATCTTACTGTAGATTATGCCTGCATTTTCCTGATGATTGATTAATTCATTTCAGGGATGTAAAGATGCTTCAATATATGCAAATCAATAAAGGTGACTGATGATTTGAAAGAAAATGCCCCCCAAAGGGAGTGGCACTATTAGGAGGAATGGCCTTGTTGGAAGAAGTGTGTTACTGTTGGGGCAGGCTTTAGGGTCTCTTTTACTCAACTTTCCCTCAGTCAACTTCCTGTTGTCTTCAATATGTAGGACTCTCAGCCACTCCAGCACTACATCTGCCTGCATGCCACCATGTTTCCCATCATGATAATGGACTGAACCTCTAAACTGTAAGTGTAACTGTAAGCCACCCCAATTAAATGTTTCCTTATAAGAGTTGCCGTGGAAGCTAGGCGGTGTTGGTGCACACCTTTAATCCCAGCACTCGGGAGGCAGAGCCAGGCAGATCTCTGTGAGTTGGAGGCCAGCCTGGGCTACAAAGCAAGTTCCAGGAAAGGCACCAAAACAACACAGAGAAACCCTGTCTCAAAAAATAAAAAAAAAAAAAAAAAAAAAAAAAAAAGAGTTGCCGTGGTTATGGTATCTCTTCACAGCACTAGAAAAAAAACTGTAAGACAGTGACGTCACATCAATAGATTGAAGCACAAGAATGGCAGGATCATCTCAACAGATTCAGAAAAGATGTTTTGTTAGTCAACATTGCTTCTAATAAAAATGATGTCGAAATTAAGTAGAGAAGCAATGTGCATCTACAGAGTTAAAGGAGCTTGTAACAAGACAACTAGCATTGTCTTGTTAGCACTACAGAGCAAACAAAAAAGAGAAAGGAATTCAGGGCATCCAAATTGGACAAAAAGGCAAAACTGTCATTAATTTGAAGATGACATTATCTTCACATAGTAATTTCCTAAAATAATAGTCTACCAAAAAATTCAGAATGTGTGAATTCAGTCAAGTTGTTAGATGTAAAGTCAATACACAATTATCAGCAGCATTGTTATGGGCCATTAAGGAACTGAAATGCGAGACAAGAGAGCAGTCCTACTTACAGTAATTCCAAAAGTAAAAGGCACAGGGCTAAAGTAAACAAAAATATGAAATATGTCTCTAGTGAAGTCATAAAACATTGATAAAAGAATTTGAAGAAGACACCATAAATGAAAAGACATCTAATATTCATGGAAATCAGAAGAATCAAACTACTAAAATATCCACATTAGTCAAAAGAATCAAGGTTCAATGCACCATTTATCAAATATTACTGAAATTCTTCAAAGAACTAAAAAAATTAAATTTATATGGAATCATAAATCAAAACCAAATAACTAACATCATTTAAATAGGAAGAACAAACTAAGAATTATACTACCTGATTTCTAAATATACTACAAAGCTGTAGTATCCAAAACAGCATGGCATAAGCATAGAAATAGATGCATAGACTGAAGTAACGGAGCAGAGGAGTAGGAAGTAAGTCCATGTATTTACAGCCACCTGATCTTCAGAGAAGGCACTGAAACCATGTACTAGAGGAAGAGAGGCCTTCTCCATGACTGCTGTGGGAAAGATGGATATACATTCAGAAAAGTGAAAATAGAAATCCTCTTCTGGTCATATAAATAAAAAATAAACTCAATATGAATTAAAGACTTAAATGTAAGATCTAAAATGAAAAAACTGCCAGAATAAAACATAGGGGAAATGCTTCAAGACATGGGATGGGGCAAAGATTTCCTGTGTGTGTGTGTGTAAATTCCAAAGGCACAGAAAAAACAAAGCAAAAGTAAAAAATATGTGTACCTCACAGTAAAATGTTTCAGCAACTGAAGCAATTACCTAGTAAAGAGACTACCTAGGGAACACAATTATGTAAATTAAACCTCACAGGGGGAACTGATATCTGGGATTTGGAAAGAGCTCCCAAAGGCTCAATAGGAAAAGATGTGGCTCAAAAGCTGTATGAGGGGTGGAGGTGGCAGGGGGGGGGGTGTCCTAGACTTAAATAGATGACATACAAACAGACAAATGTATATGAAAACAATTCAATATCAGTAATCAGCCTTTGAATCTCGTACAAGACAGGGATCCATCCTGATGTGAACACACCTCCTCACTTTGCACAGTACACTGTGATATCGGGTAAATATTAACCATATGGTTAATCATCTGGACATGGAGATGGCATCACCAATGTTTCTGGGATTTCCTGGAGTTTGAGCAACACAATGACTTTAAATAAGCAATTAAAGCATGTAGCTAATATGGTGCATTTATTTAGCGCCAGGTTGCAGGTGTCGGGGCAGACAGATAAAATGAAGCAAAGGGAGAAATGTGCCTCCCTCAGGTCTGGGAGGTAGATGAGGTCCTGAAGACAAGGCTCTGCTGATGGAAGCAGTGACCAAGCCTTGAGTGAGTCTGCAGCTGAATGACAGGTGTGAGCAGGTGAGAGTCTGCATCTGAAAGCAAGTGTGTGAGAAGACTGGAGGGGAAGGGGGGGGACTTTCGGGAGCTCACCTCCTTTCTAGTGGTTACACTTAGTGGTGATTATTACTGATGGGCTATCTTTGTGTATCAGGTTTTGCAACCTTTTGACTTTAAACACAAGGAAAAATTGTTACTTGAAGTACAGACAAGGCTAGATTTCTGAAGTCAAAGGAGCTGATAGCCTGGAAGAGTAAACAAGTCAAGGATGGAAATACTAATAGGGATTGGTGCTTCACACACACACACACACACACACACACACACACACACACACACACACACACATTTCCAATTTACATAACAGTAATCTGTACCTGTTTGGGCCTTGCTAACTGTCTCAACATTTTCAGGAAGTGGATGCTGCTGTTGGCAGTACAGTTCAGATTTTCTTCCCCTCAATTAAAAGCAGGGTGGTGAGGTTTAATTATGCTGCATAGAGATTTAATAAAGTATCACCAAAGTTACCATGAGATTTCATTATGTTTACTAGAGAACTCTAAATATCTGGGATCATACCTCTCATGGCCAGATTCCAGACTGATGCTCCTGGACACTCTGAGATTGCATCATATAGTAAGACTACAATGAAGCTGGCACGTCTAATTGCTGGAAAATGATTTATCGTTTCTTTCCAGGTGCAACTTAAAGTGCAATTTGATAGTGATGTTCTTCAAAGAGGCCAAAAAAGAATATATGTTGCGTGAAAATTGACAGGGAAGTGGATGCAGAGAAAACATACTGATTAGTAGCTCACTAATGACATCTCTCCAAAGCACTAGCTGAAAACTTCAGCTTTTCGTTCCTTTTTTCACAAAGCACCGGTTGTTCCTCTAGGTAGAGACTGTCAAGATGAGGAGAAGGAAGCTAGCAGTGGACACAAATGATGGCAATGTCGTATTCATAAAGATTAGGTAATAATGAAACACTAGAGTTATGATATGGTGATACACACATCACTGCGACAACGGCCAGCCCTAGAGAAAAGAATAGCACTGAAGGGTCACACTGTGACAGTGCCAGGAAAAGCTCTGTAGTTCTGCCACACACGCACAGCAGAAGAACTGGATCATTCCAAGAAGGAGCGTTAGAGGACCCAAGCAGATTTAATAACTGTTGACTAACCCTGGTAGATGCTTCACACTCTAAAATGAAACTAGCATGTAGGCAGTGAGTAGGACATCTTGTCCCAAGAAGCCACCACTCATTATTTTGTCTACAGCCCTTGTGGCATGAAAACCTGCTTTTGTTTTCACCATGGAACCTCTTCTCATTTCCTTTAATTGACCTAGCTCATAATGTTGATCCTAGAAAAATCTGAGCAGTCAGAGACTTATGTTTCTTTCTAAAGATTATCCTAGCTTATGAATAGTAACAGGGTTCATTCATAACAGTCCCTGGACAAGGTCAAGCTAATGTCAGCCATCCCTTAGACTCCTGGGTGTGACACATGGGACTTTCTATGGTTCTCATCACATGCTTCTGGCTTGAAATTGACAATTTAGGATTGATCTTCTTATTTCCTTTTCCTTTATACCCATAGTCTTATTATGTGTTAATTAAGCTCTACAGATTTTATCCCCAAAAGGGCTGTAATATAATAGTCTTTGTGATGCTGTTTGGTAATGATATTATCACTCTGTGACAACTGTTATGCTGTTCTTTACTCTGCATGTAAATGAGCCAACTCAGTCAGATACCATAAATACACACACACACACACACACACACACACACACACACACAGTCAAGGTTCCATGAAGCTCATGAAAGATTAACAGAGACTTTTACTCTTTGATTTGTTACTAATTTAAGCATTGGCAATTTTGGGCCCAGGGCTTATTACAACTGTCTCTCTATAACTTTGCTGGAATCATGATCTATAATTTGGCCCATAACTGAAGAAACTGTGCTCTTTTCCAGTTCCAAGAGTAGTCTTCAGATTTTTCAAGTAATGTTAATTCTCTGTCTCAGCCTCTGAGAAGGTTCTAGACTCTTGTGCATTATGGAGCACCCACAGCCAATCCCGAAATAAGCAAGTGCTTTGGTTTTTATATTAGCATTGTAAGTTCTTGGATTTTCTGTCTGTGATCATGCTTAACTATTCATAAGATGCAAATGGCCGACATCACACACTTTCTTTGGAGCAGGTGTTCTTGGGCAATGCTTTCGAAAGGATAACAAAAAAGGAGGCTGGAAAGACCAGAGAAAAACAGCCGCAGTTTTGCCAAGAACCAGACCCATACTTCATGAGAACTAAGTTGCATTTGGCTCCTAATTTCTCCATCAGTTTGTGCTGTGTTTTCATGAGAATGAGGTAACATGTGAATCCTTGGGACATGGCAAACGCCCAGTAAATATAATTTTTACAACTATATCGAACGTTTTCTTGTCAGAAGCAGGGTTTTTTCTCAGTTGACAAAAAAGAAAAAGTTAATACTTACTTGAGCCAATAAGAATAAAAAATTTTAGGCTAAGAACGCATACTTAATGTTACCATAAAAAGTCTAAGCCTTTCCATGATCCAAGAATATCATAGTTTCCTTGAATTTAATTCCAAAGAACCCAAGCACTTCCCATTTCTCATCTCCAGCTCTCCAAGCCGTCACTCCAAATGGACTTGTCTTCAACCCTCCCCGGTTTTTTGTTTGTTTGTTTCGGGTTAAATTAAGACAAAAAATAAAAATCAAGCCAAATTCACTATTAATTTCTCCTGACACATATTAATAGGAGAATGCCAATAGAGGAAAGAGGCAAATATCCTCACTAAAAGCAGAATTCCGGATTAGGAGTTGTACACAAAGTGCTTGGTGTTCCTGTGTGCTAGCTGCTGACCTGGAGAGAGACCACCGGTCTCCTGCTTCACCATTTCAGGACGGGAATATTTGCTCCTCTTCAAAAGGTTGTATGCAAGCAACTCTGTTAATTAAATATGAACAGGTGAATGCCAAATTTTAGAGTCCAGGACTCTTACTGCCAGCCTCAGCATTGAGCACAGGTACATAAAGTATATAGAAATACTGTGATTTATACGGAAACATGCTCCCCCAAGCGTAGGTAGCCCCATGTTCATGGACTGGCTGTCACAGCTGATGTTAACTGAGTGAGTAAGAATTGAGACTATGAATGAATGAGACTGTATGGAATTTGTGCTAAATGTTAAAGCAGTGGATATGTACATGATTAATATTTTTGATACTTGCTTTTAATCTTTAATAACTTCTAAGTACTCTTTCCATTCTCCACTCTCTTTAAAAAGTTGTTAGGCAATTAATTCCCTAAAGAACAACAACCATTCTTCTTGTATAATAGTAGAGGGACCAGCCTTAATATTATACATCCCAGGGACTTAGGAGAGAGAACTGCTAACAGCGAGGACTACTTTTTGGAAAGAGAATCTCAGCACACTGAGCTCTATAGTCCACTTGCATTAATTCCTCTGGCATAACATCCTATATACACAGCTTCAGTTCTGTTCTCGTGCCTAGCTCCTTTCTTGCCTGATTTCTCTCTATATTTATCTACTGCTCCCTCTAAGTTCTATCTTAATTCTCTTATCTTAATTCTGCCTCAGCTAGGTCCTTTTCACCTTGTTCTTACCAGCTAGGACTTTCCCATCTGGCTCTTCCTCATCTTCCATCTCGTTCCTCTAGTACTCTCTTCTGGCCCTTCAATCTAGTTCTTCCCCATCTCAGTTTGTTCCTCTCAAGTTCTTACCCATCTAGTTTTTCCATTCCCTTTTCTCTTCTCCATCCCCTCGTGCCTTGGAAGTCCCGGTACATATACATTTACAAGCAGTAATCCCTTGGCAGTGCAAAGCCAGGCTTCCAGGGTCAAATGGAGGGGTGATAAGAATCACATAGAGGAGCAGTGATTGTTAATTATCATTTGCAACCCAAAAGGAAAATAACTAATGAATTAACTAAAGGCTAAATTTGAGTAATATCTAAGAAGAGAGATCTTATGTGCTCAGCTATAATCTTAAACATAATTGGTAGAAAATGTTAAAAATCTATAACTTGCTAGGTCAATGGGAGAAAATAAAACTGCCTTCATTTTTCCTGTGGCTCCTATCTGTCCAAGCTATTTGCCGTTTTCTTCTGCAAGGCGGGGGAAGGTGTGCTCGGCGCTAGGCAACCTGTGTACAGCTAGATGCCTCTGGTGATAGTTAAAGGGAGATCTGGACCTAGAGGTAAGCTTTGGGAAAGGAGAAAGTTAAGCTTAATTGGCACATCTGCCAGGCCTTCCCAAACAGGTAGCTTGGATGCTTAAGTCTGTTCTTAGAGAGTACAGAGGTATCTCTGATAAGGTACTTTCCTTCATCTGGGAATGGACCTGGCCGGATGCTGCCAGTGATGATAATTACAGGGAGGCTTGAACTGGGGTTCTGGCTGAGCATAGCTGTCAGCGCACAAGGTTATCTAAATATTCCTAGAAGTGCTTAGGTAAGGAGTTAAAGGTCTATAAAGTTAGTAAGGCTGTTGGAAAGGAGGGTCCGAGCTAAATTGTGTAAAGCTATTACTTAACGTCCACCTGACCTAGGAGACAGGTGTTGTTTCATATGGCCTTGGATGCTTGATAGGCATTTTAGATAAATACACTGTTAGGAATTCTTGGAAGCACACAAGAAAATCATTTTAGGAACCAGCTAATATATATACAAAAGCTAATATATCACCAAGACTCCTTAAGCCATGGCTTGACCTTTGGAGAAGTCCTTGACTTTTCCAAATAGCAGCTTTTGTGATAGTAGCTGATTTTCATTATATTTTCCTGTGGCTTGCAGCACATTCTTTACATAGAAATGAGTAGCAACTCTCTTCATCTAACAAGAAAGTACAGTATCTCTTCACTACTCCATCAGTTACCCTGACCTTTGGCCACATCATTTGGAGAGCTCTAATGTTTCCTTATGTCTTTGTATAGCTCATATTATTTCCTATGTTGGTCAACTGTATTAAAAACTTTCATTCTTACATTTGGGTTTTTATTTGTTTGTCTGTTTGCTTTGTTATGAGCCACATGTTCACTATATGAGCCAGTTTGACCTTGAGTCTTCTAATACTGTGACTACAGGTATTGTCAGCACACTGTTTAAAATGTCCAATTTGTTAAGTCAAATCATTGTACCTATAGGTTTACAGGACCAATTGTTTGTTATCATGAAAACATTAGTGCTTGTAATTTACACGTGGGCTTTCACATTTATTCATGGATTTACCTCCACTTATTTATTTCAGCTTGTGTAATTCTAATGTATGTCTTAAGGTAATTCTTTAAAGATCTGTCTCTAGATAGACTTCTATGTATAAATATAATAACTTGAACAAAGAATACACATGAAGTGTAAACAATTGCATTATAAACATACAACTTATTAAAATTGTATCAGGTAATCATTCATTCATTTCCATCTGGGATTTCTGTTTAATCAAACCAATCTTAAGTGACCACATTAATTCCTAGGGAAAAAATAAAACTTACAAATATGGAAGCTATAGCTGTACAAAGTACCACATTCATTCCCTACCTGACTTTTTAAAACACTGATTCTATATACACACTATTATATATCAGGTAAAATATTCATTTCTAAACCAAGTAGATTGAGACCCCAATATCAAATATTATTTGTCCAAAGAAATGATTTCCATAGCTTAACAAATATTCCTAGATCTTAACCCAGATCTCCAGCTCTATTCACTGCATCAGCATCTCAGCAACCTCTGGAACATGTAGGTCATAGAGTCAATCTCTGCCTGTTCATGGTGATTTAAACTCATTAGCAGCTAATGATTATTTGTGTTGAACAGGAGTTCTATCATGCCATAAGCTGTCATGGCTGGCATTAATTAACAGCCTTGGTGGTCACAGCAAGTTCGGGAATTGAGTAAGCCAACCAAGGGCTCTTTTTGATAGAAAGTTACCTCTCCAATCCTGGAAAGTTCTAGTGTCAGGAACACTGGCGACCATGAAGCCCTACACGTCTCTGGTAATTTTTATAGGACAAGGACAAATTGCAAACACATAAGAAAAATAGAAGTAAGACTGTGACTCCTAATATTCAAAAGTATGAGTCAAGGAAATACTGTCTGGGAATAATTGAAGGCTTAGTTTAATCAAAAGCAGATTAAACATGTCACCAGAAGCACAACTCCAATATCCCATTATTAATAGGCAGTGCCAGCAATAATAATGATGTTCCTTGATGTTTACAGTAGGGACATGCCCTCTAGGTGAATCCACAAGTAAAGATGAAAGCCCGTGTATAAATTAGAAGTGCTAACATTTTCATGAATAATAAATAATTGATTCCCATGGCTCTATAGAGAAAACAATTTACCTGAAGATTTTTATATCTTATTCCAATTTATAACTCTTCCTGACATTTTGTTCTGATACTCAAAACTATGTCAGAGCAAATGAACTATCACAGGGAAAATTGTATTAGTTTTACCCGTTGGTATAAGCAAAACATATTGCTTTTGATTTTTATGAATAGGTAATTTTGTTTTTCATAAATACCTAATGAACTGTTTTCCTCTTTTTTCCATGAAGGGAAAGAAGCTTTTGAATATACAAGCTATAGCTACAGGAGCGTCATTCTCTTCTTGTTCAGACCTGTCCACCAAGACATGTGAAATGTCCTGAAGCTGTTCTGTCGTCATTTTCTGAAAGTTTTTTTTTTTTTTTAACATGTAACAGAGCCTGTCACCATGCCATGGTTGACAAGATTTGAAAATGACTCACCCTTTCCATTCTTTGATGAGAAGAAACTACTGTTGAATCATACTACCCTGGTCCATGGGTAGTATGGATAAGCATTTAGAATGTAGTCAGGGATTACATTCATTTAATAAAGTGGCAGTTGTAGGTTCTCGAAGGTCCACAACTTCATTGTCCTTGAGTCATTGGCTAGGTTTCTAGTGCCAGCCATGATTTCGCTCTCGTTGAGTGAGTGAGCCTTAAGTTCAGTTAGAGAGATCTTGGCTACAACAGAGGTGTGTGTGTCACTACTTTACCCTACGGTCATACATACAGCCATGCTTGTCACTGCTGACACATATTAAGGACTATGAAAAAGAAGGCCATGAATTTGAAAGACTGTAAGGAGAGGTATATGAGAGGGTTTGGATAGAGGAAAGGAATGGGAGAATGATGTAATTATATTATAATCTCAAAATAGTTTTTTTAAATAGCCAACCAAAAAAAGTGAGCTAATTTCATGAACCATAAAGGAACACTAGCAATGAAGCACACTTTTCTCCACCAGGCTACCAGCCAATCCTGCTGGAGGGATTCCCTGATGCTATTATATAAAACTACTAAATGGAGTGGCACTACTAAAAGTAGCAGATATTTGTGGTGGTATTGTGTTCCCCAAAATATTGTGTACCCTAATAAACTTATCTGGGGTCAGAGAACAGAACAGCCACTAGATATAGAAGCCAGAAAATAGTGACACACACACCTTTAATCCTAGCATTCCAGAGGCAGAAATCCCTCTGGATCTCTGTGAGTTTAAAGCCACATGGAAACAGCCAGGCATGGTGACTCACGCCTTTAATCCCAGGAAGCAATGGCAGAAAGCACAAAGGTATAGAAGGCGTGAAAACCAGGGACTAGGCTAGTTAAGCTTCAGGCTTTTGAGCAGCAGTTCAGCTGAGATCCATTTGGATAAGGACTCAGAAGCTTCCAGTCCAAGGAAACAGGATCAACTGAGGAATTAGCAAGGTGAGGTGGCTGTGGCTTGTTTTGCTTCTCTGATCTTCCAGCGTTCACCCCAATACCTGGCTCCAGGTTTGTTTTTATGAATAAGACCATTTAAGATTCGTGCTACAGATATTGAAGAAAAAAATGGACAATCTCCTTAGGCTTCAAATTCCAAATCACATATTATTTATAATAATTGGGTTCAAGGTGTGTCAAGAAACTTGATTCTCCTTCCTTCCTTGCATAGAAATCAGAGCTTAGTGGGTATAGTTCATGAGCTGGAGACACCTGACCAACCCTGAACTAATTTGCCATCTGATTTTTCTCTTACCAGTCCTGGATCTAAGCATGAACCAGACCAGTCAGCAAAAGCACTTTCTCAAGTGGTAACCCAGATTAGATTTGTCAGAAGACAGCAGACAGGACAAAAAGACTAAGGAATCTCCTGGGCACAGCATGGTCTTTGAAGCCATGCCCAAGCAGCTCACACCCAATTCTCCTTGGCATTTGTTAATTTTTTCTAGCTACTTTTGAATATTCAGACACAAATAGTCCTTTTCTTGTTCTAATCTGTTAGATAGTTCTTTTAAGTGTCCCAGAGTTTGTGCAACTGGATCTATAATTAAATGCAAAATGATGGTGCTGTCCTAGAAAACACATAATTAAATGAAGGATGGATCTCCTTATACAGCCTTTTGAAGAGAATAAAGAATGTTTTCCTCCTCTAAATATTCTGTCTGTACATCCCAGTTAGGTTGATACAAAGTTTATCATTTAGCACTTCACAGAAATGCCATCTTACTCTTTAAGACACACTTGCAGATCTACAGCAAAAATAAAGTCCTTGGTTACAAAAGTACAAAGTCAATTACCTCGACAGAGACCAAATCCCTTATCAGTCTATTTAAGCTGCTGATGATAGCAGCAAGTATCTTACTCTTCTTGAGTATCAAACCCAGGGAATTAAATAATAGAATAAACTGTGCTCAAAGGATCCCAGAACCAAAATCCCAGAACTGAGGAGAAATGTTTCACACAGTACCTCAGAGAGTCAGAAAACACCTCCAGGCCCAGGGCATCCAGGCACATTCTCTTCAGTCTAGTTAGTACTAAATCAAACATTAGCTCTACCTACAGTCCTGGTCCAGGTATGAGATGCCCATAGATGACAGAAGTATCATGAGTCACCTTTGTCTCTGCACAGAAGTTCCAAGCGTTCAGTTGGTGAACCTTTAATAGGTATATTGCTCCAAAATTACAGAGTGCATTTTCTCTTTCATTTCCCAGCATTGGTCAGGTTACTGGGACAGGTTTTTGTTGTTGTTGTTGTTGTTTGTTTGTTTGTTTGTTTGTTTGTTTGTTGTAGTTTTACTGGAAGCTGCTTCAATGTCCTAAGGACATCTGTCCTGTCTGGTAAACCTTAAGAGATTAGAGATTCTGCCCCCAAGCTAAGCTGCTTCTCCCCAGAGTGGATCTGGGAAATTGCCAAAGTCTTAGACCAAAGCAATTGAACTGTTTGGCCCATCCAATCAATGTGCCTCCCACCAAAGTTGAAAAGAAAAATGGAAATAACTTAAATGGCAAAGGAATAATAACAAATTCATATATTTTGTCTAGGCCATCTGAACTGTTCGCATATAATTTTTTCTGAACAGTTTCCCAATTTTTAAATTTTTGTTTCTAGTATTGTTGACTTTTTGGTTTTGCAACTTATCTCCATTTCTCTTGGTTAACACAAGCAATGTAGTTTACCAGTCTTTGTAGAGACTGATTTTCTAAACATTTTCTTTTTGCTTTTAGCTTTTTCTCTTTTTCATTTTATAGTTTCTCCTCTTCATTGCTTCCTTCCTGTTTGTTTCCTTTGTTTACGCTCTGCTGAAGCAGGGCATTAGTTACTAGGACTTCCACATTTCTGTTTTCCTTTTGATAAACTATAACAAATTAATGTCATTTTAATGATTTCACTACAGCCACAAATTTTGGCATTTTTTTTATTCATGTATGTCATGATTTTCCATATGACTTTCTTTTTATACCAAGAGTTACATAATCAGGTACTTTTTTTTTTTTTTACACTTTGGTATCATTTTCAAAATTATTCCTTTCAAATGTATATAGTCTCTGCAATATTATGTCTATGAAATGTATCTACTTTTCTGGATAAGTATTCAGTTGGTTTTTTGTGACTGTGTTATACCTGTTCAAAAACAATGTATGATTTGTTCATTGAAATTCTATGTGTATATGCACTTCCACACATCACCTATTTCTTTTATTCTAACCTATTTTCCTTCTATATTTTTCCTCTCTGTATCCATTAAAATCTCCAACTATAATTAATCATATAATTATATTTTTATTGGTCATTTTGTAGAGTTACATATTTCAAAGTTCTATTAACAGGTACATGAATATTGATTGTCATTTTATCTTCTTTTACTTGTATTGAACAACCCAGTTACTTCCTTTTCATGTGATTTTAGATTGTAAGGGAAAGAACACAAATTTGGTAAAGTACATGTGGGATAAAAGCAGACAGGGAGAGCCCACATGCCGCTGGGGAAGGCAAACTTCTCCAGCATGAAACAGCCATTTCCAAGTTTATAAGAACACCCTGAGGCACAGCGGCCAGTCTATCAGGAAGGCTCCCAGCTCTTTCCAATTTTCCTAATGACAGCTTTGTGCTATCCTGGTCTAAAACTTAGGGGTGCATTTTCTCTTTGTCTATTGTAACATATTGGAAGCAAAAGCACACCTTCCCCAGCAGCCCAGGACCCTTGTGATTTCTCTGACTGTTTCTAAGATTTTCAACTGTCTGTCAGAGGTTGGCCATCTTCTACCTCTCTGCCAGTTTCTTGAAATTTTACTTTTCCTCCAGTGTTTTAAAACAGCTCTACATTTATTACCCTCCCCCAAAATATCTGCTTTGGTACTTTTATATTTCTAATAGTTTATTGCAGCTTATCGCCTTTGTAACCACAGAATGCTTGTTTCATTTTAAAAATCTAGGTAAGTAAATTACAAAGAAATACAGCTAACTTTTCTTCCCTTTAAGTCAGCACACGAGTGGGTTTCATCACAGCATCTCCACAGGCCTGTCCTGAGACTTCGTTTTAATCTGCCGCCCTGCCCTTGCTCTCCTCGTTTTGTGCCCCTGTGTCCTCCTTGTGGGACCCTTCCTCTCCCCAAATGGTCTTACTTCTCTTTTCACATCCTATGTGTTCATCACACACACACACACACACACACACACACACACACACACACACACACACACAATTTACATAAATTTAAATCTGTGTTCTACATATGAAAGAAGGAAAACATCTGTATTTCTCTTTCTCAGTTGTGTTTATTTAACAACATGATTTCTCATTTTATTCATTTTTCATGCAAATATAAAGATTTGATGTTTCTTTCTACTTGATCCATTCATCTGGGCATGCACACTAAGGCTGGCTCCACTTTCAAGCTGTTGTGGACAGTGTGAAAGTCAATACAGCTGTGCAAGAGTCTCTGTAGTATTGACTTCAGGTATATACCCACCATCTGCTACTTTACAGGTTTCCTAAGGGCTTGTAAAAGTGCATCACCATACTGGTTCAGCCTTTGTACTTCATAAGCCAATAGACTTGCTAAGAATTGTTTGGCTTTCTTGAAAAGACCTTTTCTATTCCTAGTGACTACTCCTGTCCTCCCAGTCCCTTCCTCCTGACCAAAGGACTTCACTAACTTTACCCGACTTCCATCTGCAGCCCCTGTGGCCACCTTCCATCACAGAAAACTGGCACTATTTCATTTGTCATTATCCAGGTCATGCCATTATTCAGTCAGCCACGTTATTGATATTTTGTTGGTATAGCTTCCATATCATATCTAAAAGACACCTTCTTGCAGCAGACTTCCTGGTCCTCAGTCTCTTACAATTATTTCCCTTCCAGGACGTTCTCCAAGTCTTAGGCACGCACCATTATGCTGTACTTGTATCAGTGGGGACCATGTGGTCAGTTTTGCTCTGCTTTGAAATCCTGATAGCTTGATGAGCAGTTCTTTCCAGTGAGATAGATGTTACAACAAATTGCTGAATTCAGGTGTACTTATTGATAAACATTGCAAACATAATCTGCATTTCTGTGTGGTAATAAATCCTTCATAAACACCAATAATCACATATCATACCTGAACTATTTCTAAGTGCTCATATGAGTAGAATCTGTCCACTGGGATCAAGTCAAGTAAAAAAGAGAAACAATTTTGTATTTTTGCAAATAGTTTGTGTTCTGGTTAAAATATAATATAATAATTATTATAATATGGACTTCCTCATTGAAACTTGGAGTAGGGGCTCTTTGATGGTGCCTAGGCAAAATTTCTCAAACAGCAGACCAATCAATGCTTATGGAAGAACAACAGTGAATTGACTTAGGAGAGGGTTAAGAGACACTGGAGATTAATGGATCCTGACTATTCCCCGCCCCCATTCTACCATGATAGCCTAGAGTTACCAGAGGAGATCTGTGGTCACTTTTAGATAATTTGAGATGATCCATTTTCTTTTTCTCTAAGGGAATGGAAAGATATGGGAATAAGTGATGCCCATGAACCCTAGGCATGGTGATCTGTGTGATGTACACCTGAACATGACTGCATCCAAGAGTAGTGCTTTTCTCTATGAACAAAATCCCAGTCCATACTCCTTTTGAAGGGTCCAGGAATATAGAAATATAAAACTATAAGCTTAAGAGAGGAAAGCTGACAGTCATCAGCTCTAAAGGTTAACTGCTAACAATGGCTGTCTGCTTTACAGCCAGCTCCTCTGTCAACAGCCAGGGGTTAACTTTTAACTCCCTTGCCCCTTATAGCCAACAACTGCCTGGACCAAAGTTAACTTTTAATAGTTGTTTCTCCGTGACTCCTAGCATGCAGCCCTTGCCTGACACCATAAGAGGGGCCAGTAATCGCCTCCATGGCCACAGTCCCAGAATTCCAACATTGGCTGTGGTCTCAGCTAGCTGATAAGCTTTTGCACCTCTCAGTGTTTTATTGGTTTTTTAATTTTTAATTTTTTTATTTTCCTGGAATAAAGTTTGATTCTGGTTTAATAGACTTTGGTGGTCTGTCACCCATTGTTGCGAGACCCTGGACCCAACATCTTTCACATTCATTTGAAACCCATTTTAGAATTTACAAGGTACTGTCTGACCTCCTGAGACAATGTCAACATTTGGGATCGGAGTTTTTAAAAGCTGCAAACCCAACAACTGAGAGTTAGTGCAGGAGCTGACTATAAGGAGGTGTGATTCCTAATCCATCTGTTGGCATCTCATGAGATGCAGTAGCACATAACATCAATGCCAGGCATCCGTTCTCCACAGCACCTGTTGTTGATAGAATGATGCTATGAAATATTCTTTCCCCCACTTGCTATCAAATGTGTCTACAACTCTCCAGTGTCTCACTCAAAAAGATAAATGAATCAATTCTCAAATGTCAGTCTATATGTTTTCCCTAGAGGGCCCTCTAAGTGTCTTCTTCAGAGTCATGCTTTTATCTGATCATTTTTCTATACCAAAAACATTTGAAAATTCAGACTATCATGGCGTACCCAGACCTCTTGACAGTAACTCAGTGTGTGCAGACTATCATGGTGTACCCAGACCTCTTGACAGTAACTCAGTGTGTGCAGACTATCATGGCGTACCCAGACCTCTTGACAGTAACTCAGTGTGTGCAAACAAGCTGACCAAATGTGTGAATCCCTGGCGTGAAAGCAGCACTCAGTTCGTTATATTTGATGATGACTAAGGGGCGTGCCCCTCTCCCTCCTTATTATTGAAAACCTAATTAAACCTAATTTCAAAATTCATATGTTAGTGGTGTTTGGAGGTGGAACCTGTAGACAGTGATCAGATCACAGATTCATCCATTCATTGTTTAGTGAATCAGTGTATCCTTGCAGGATGGCTTTGATGTAGAAGAGAACCGTGGTCCCGTTTGCTTCTCCACTGCTATAATAAAACACAGGCCAAAACCGACTTGGAGAATAAAGGGTCCATTTGGCTTATAAGTCCATGTCACTTGGGGAAGTCAGGACAGGCATTCAAGCAGGAATCTGGAGGTAGGACTGAAGCAGAGGCTGTGGAGGAACCCTGTTCACTGGCCTGCTCCCTGGGATTTGCTCAGCTTGCTTTCTTACACAACCTAAGACCATCTCCCCAAGGGTAGCACTGGCCACAGTTGTCTGGGCAATCTCACACCAATCATTAATCAAGAAAATGTCCCAAAGAAACTCCCATAGTCCAATCTGAGGGAGCCAATTTCTTAACTAAGGTTGTGTCTTCCCAGGTGACTCTGGTTTGTGTAGCATTGACAAAAACTAACCACTACAACCATGTTATGATGCAGCATGAGATCATCCATAGAAGATCAGCAGATACAAGAAACATTGGCTTTTCCAGCCTCCAAAACTGTGAACCAAATAAACTTCCACACTTCATAAATTAACCAGCATCCATCTTTATTCAGCAACAGGAAATAGACTAAAACAGCAGTTGATGCTGCAAGTAGCCCTACCTCCCTTTTCTTAGCTTCTTTACCTTTGAGAAAGAAGGTTAGAAGAAATGGTCACTGGGTTTCTTTCCAACTCTAAAACTCTGGGATTTCAAGTAAGACACTAGTCATTTCCTCTTGTAAGATTTCTCTGGCCATTCACACATTCATTTACTAAATAACATTTTAATTTTGGCCCCAACTGTTAGAGATTCTTACATATTCAACAAATGGCACAATTTGCAAGCTAAATGCTTCAGGGTTGGTCATAAATTGCAAGGAGCTGGTTATAGCCCTGGGCCTTTGAGGAGAAGACTAGGGATCTTTAATGGAAACAGACAGCAGGGCTTCTGGAATACCACTGGGGAAGGGAAACTATTCCAATGCAAAACAGGTATTACCATGGTCCTGAGAACAACATCCAGAGTCACAGCAGCCAACCTATTAGGAACTCTCTTTGCTCTTGCCGGTTTTTTTAGTGACAGTTTTGTACTGTCCTGGTCTAAAAAGTAGGGGTGTAATTTCTCTGTGTCTTTTGAAACTGCTTCAAAAGGTGCTTGGGAGCATGGGAGTAAAGGCATGCTTGCTAAAAGCCTCAGTTACCCTCTAGCTAGCCGGTGCCTGTTGTTCCAGAAATAGCCATTCTGAAGGTTGGCTGAGGTCTTGTTTAGAAAATTAATTAGTACAGAAGTTTAGGCCAGTGAAGAATGTCACTGGAGTGTAGAAAGATTCAGGAAGCATTTCTCCCTTTGGGTTTCCTGCAAGAAAACAGATCCATGGTCTGTGAGACTCATATGCCATGGACCATCACCAGGAAATGAGCTCATCTAAAAGGGTCTCCCGCAAGGTTTATCAGTAAAGGTGCTAAAGAATGGAGAGCCCAGTAAGGATCAGAGAGTGGCAGGGGTACATCATGGTCCTCAGCACAAATTCCACTTTTATTTCTTCTTTCTTAAACATTAAAAAAAAAAAGTTCTAATGGTAAGGCAGGCCTTTTCATTCAACTGCCAAGGATCTTTTAAGCAATTGAACATTCTCTATGTGTGTGATACAGGCGATCTTCAGACTATATCATACAGGACACAGAAATTAACTTTAAGGATAAGAACAAGGATCTTTCCACCTTTAATACACTGAATCACATAGCCCATTATTATCATCATTTTTACCATTCTCTTCCTTTATAGAGAACCAACAAAGACTATTTAAATGGATGGGATGTAATTTGATTGGTAAATATGTGACAGAAAGTTTGCAGAGATTCACATTAAATTATAAATGACAACTAAGAGACCATTCAAACAATCCAAACAAGAAATGATGGGAGGCTGAGTGAAGTTAGAGTAATAGGAATAAGTCCCATGTGGTAATTACCAATTATTGTATTGTGTTGCCTCACTCCTTCTCTGAATAGGAGCAGATAGCCCTACGTATATTTCACATTCCAAGAATTAAAGAAGTTTGGGAGCATACTTATAACAGTTGCTGTAGACATGAGACTAGAGTGGTTATCAAAGGAATGTATGTAGATAGAGATGAGAAGATAAGATATGAGGACCTAGACTTGACTTTACAGACCCCATCTTAGGGAAGGGCCACCATCTCAGACCACCTGCTGTACTCAGTTCCAGGGAAGACCTCAGGAATGTGCCATGACAACTCCAATGGATACAGAGCAGTATCCTCCTGAAGACATCTTGTCTGAGATTTATGACCCTTGAAGATATCTAGATAATCCTGCTGAGCAGTCCAGATAATCCTGTTCAGTGGGTTGTGGTTCCCCACCAAAAGTCTAACCCAATGGTTTCAAATGTGGTTTCGCACCCAAAGTCTAGACCAATAGTTTAAAAAAAAACACCTTGTGCCATATCCCTTCTACCCAATCCCAAATTGCCAATTCCCGGCTTGTGGTTTTTCCCTATAAAAACTCTCTACACCTGAGCTCGTGGCCACCGCCACACTTCCTGGGCAGTAGCCCAGGTTGAACCTGAATAAAAGGACCCTTATGTGCTTGAATCAGAAACCAGCTCCTGGGTGGTCTCTGGGGGTTTCACAAAATGGGTACAACAAAGAGAAGGAAACATAAGGGTGGAGAAAAAGGAAGAAAGGGGGAACCCAACAGGAGAAGAGGAATAATGTATTTTTTTTTAATTTTATCAGAGAACCCAAACAAACAAAATAGACACTCCCTGCTTTCTTAGAATTTATATTCCTTATTTTACTGATTATTTGGAGAATAAGGTTATTAAGAAAAAATTTTACACTAGCCCAGGAGTGCCTGGAATTTGCTATGTAGCCTAGGCTGGCCTCAAAGTCATAGCAATTTGCCTGTCTTAGCCTCTGAATTGCTGGGATTGTAAATTTAAACTGCAGTTTTTAATTGTAAATTACCAAAATATGCAATATGTTAAGTGTTCATGAGACTTTGCAGAAAAACTCAGCAGGAAATTGAGGTAAGGTATGTGAAGATGATTATAACTTCAGATATTATACATAGGCTATTGAGCTACGCATTGGATGAAAGCTACTTAAATAGCATCTGTGGAAAACACACTCCATCCACATGGAGGGCATCCTGAATGAAAGTCCCTGAGCACCCAGAGAGCAGACAAACATGGCTAGAGGAAGAATAAGGAAAAGTAAGAAATGAAGTTCCAAAAGAATGAAAAACATCAACAACAACAACAAAAAAAAGAAAGAAATGAAGTTTCAAGTATTGGCCTCTGTAGGCCAATACGAGTAATGCATGTTTTGCTCTTTATATTGGGAAATCAATGGAGGCCTTTCAACAGAGTATTGACCCCATCAGCTTGCTCAAGAGTGAAGCAGTAGGCTGCTGTTAGGTGACCACAGTGATCTAAGTGACAGGCCATAGTTGCCAGGGACCTGGTGTGACATGGTTACATTATGAAGTTATTTTTAAGGTAGAGACACTGGGGTTTGTAGATGGATGAGCCCCGGGCACTCCAACACAACAGTGACTGAGGATCCAAGAGGAAAGAGTCGGAGCTCTCCATGAGGAAGAGGGGCAAGGATGAAGACACTGAGTCAGGGACATCAAACAGAAGAGACTGATCAGTTCTGCCAAATGCAATGTCAAACCAAGGTCTGGGCTGTTGATGCCTGGAGGTCAGTTTTGGTAGATGCTTCTGGTTTAAATCTGGACCGTTCCCACGCGTTAAGGCTTAGTCCCTGATGTGGTATGACTGGGAAGTAATGGAAGCACCAAGTGTCTAAAGGAACAACTCTGGACACTTGTTCCCTAAGTCCCTCCTGCTTTGCCCTTTCCATCTCAGCCATGGAGCAGTTTCACTCTGCCATTGTGCTCTGCTGTTCTCCACATCCAAAGGTCTCAAAGCAACAGCAACAGCCACCCACAGACTGGGAACCCGAGACTGTGAGCCGAAGCAATGTGCTTTCTCTTTATAATTCAGTCTCATATGCCCGCTGCGATGGTCTCATAGGCCCGCTGCGATGGTCTCATATGCCTGCCACAATGGTCTCATATACCCGCTGTGATGGTCTCATATGCCCGCTGCGATGGTCTCATATGCCTGCCACAATGGTCTCATAGGCCCGCTGCGATGGTCTCATATGCCCGCTGAGATGGTCACATATGCCCGCTGCGATGGTCTCATAGGCCTGCCACAATGGTCTCATAGGCCCGCTGCGATGGTCACATATGCCCGCTGAGATGGTCTCATATGCCTGCCACAATGGTCTCATATGCCCGCTGCGATGGTCTCATATGCCCGCTGCGATGGTCTCATAGGCCCGCTGCGATGGTCTCATAGGCCCGCTGCGATGGTCTCATAGGCCCGCTGCGATGGTCTCATAGGCCCGCTGCGATGGTCTCATAGGCCCGCTGCGATGGAAGTGAGCTGCCCAACACGGCTGATAAGGTTTGGCACAAGTGAAAAGGAGCTTCAGGGGGAATCAACAGAGAATACAGAAAGATAATTTAGATCTAAATAGAATGGAGATGTTTTACAAGGGCTTTGGTGCTTGGAATAAAGTGAGCTTGAAACAAACATGCACAGAATTTGCTTGCCTTCTTGTCAGAGCTCATCCATGATCTTTTCTTTTCTATGAAATTGCTCAGTGCTCTTTGTTTCTTCTGTTATCTTCTGACTCTCACAGTGTGTAGCATCTCAGGTGTGACATAACAAAGGTTTATGCATTTGTTCTGTTTATTTTTGTTTATCAGATTAGGTAATAGTTAGAATGGTCAGAATACGCAAAATCTTTTGAGGTTAAGTGATGTGCATTCTCAAAAAACTCATTATTTTCTCAAATTTTAACTAATGCTAAAAACAAATGATCATTGTGTTTAAATATGTACATTGCTCTACATTGCTCTACACACTATGAAGGCAACACCAGGCTTGTTGGTCAGATATTGTATTAGGCAATTTTCTGTGGCTGTGAAAAACACCATGACTAAAAGCAACTTAAAGAAGAAGGGATTGTTTTGGCTTCAGTTCTAGAAGAACAGAGTCCACCACGGTGAGGAAGGCAAGGCAGCTGGTGGCGGGGTTAGAATCTGGTTGACCATACTTTGATCCACATATAAGAAACAGAAAATAAGAAGTGGGACCAGGATATCAACCCTCAAAGCCCATCCTCAGTGACATACTTCTCCCAACAAGGCTGCACCCCTTAAAGGCTCCACAACTGCGGGACAGTGGTGGCCCACACCATTAATCCCAGCACTCTAGAGGCAGAGGCAGGTAGATCTTTAAGTTTGAGGCTAGCCTAATCTCTAGAGTAAATTCCAGGATGCCCAGGGTTACACAGAGAAACCTTCTCTCAAAAAACAAAACAACAATATAAAAAGGCTCCATTAACTCCCCAGACAGCACCACCAGTTGGGGACCAAATGTTCAAATATATGAGCCTGTGAGGAATATTTCTCATTCAAACCACAGCAGATACCTTTCTCTTAAGAAATATATGGTTTACTAGAGAAGATAATGCATGTATCTCTGTAACTATAGTGTGTGTGTGTGTGTGTGTGTGTGTGTGTGTGTGTGTGTTTTGTTGAGCTCAAATTCTCACTGGTCATGGTAATCTGTTTTCAGCTAAATTGAAAAATAGGATGCCGAGGTCATCAGAGCTTTCCTTTCTTCTGATCCCTTTCTAAATTTTTCACATCAATGAATCAGATGTCATAATTTTATTTATACAACATAAAGGCTTCAGAGAATAACAGATATTCAGATGTGGGCAATAGCCTCCAAAAAAGGAATAAGATCGAATGTTTCTGACTAAGTAATAAGATGTTCTATCAGGTTCCTGGGAGATATTTGACTAGAGAACCCAGAGCTTATGAGAATGACAACAAGAATTTTGGAGTCTTTTCCTGGCCTTATTCCCTCGGAATCCATCTTTCAGTAAACTTTCTGAGTCTGTGAGTTCCTCCTCCTCCTAAGTTAGAGGCTTTGTGCTGTATGTTATGAAACAGTACTGGGTATACCAATCATCTGATACCCATTTAATTATATAATGTATTTCAAATTGGAAATTGTTGGAAGTTAGTTCGCCAGTGAGGAATTGTGGCTTGGTTGTGCATGCAATATGGGAAACAGCTGCAGAAGCCTCCAGGAGATTCACAAAGTTGATAAAGAACTACCAATAATAGATCTTGCAAATGTCAACAACAGGGAAAAATTCTTATGGCACCTGTCACAGAAAACTTCTATTCTCCAAAGAAACCAGTCTATGTGTCCACAGAAGAAAGCTTGAATGTTTAATGCCTCTACTCCACTACCTGTGACTTGAAGCTGGAAATGAAATATAAGCTTCTGACTTATTATTTTTAATAATTTTAAAATAATTTGGGGGCATAAATCTGCCTTACTGAATCATTTTCTCCACAGGCTTGGTCTTCTTTAGCTCTGTGTTTAGGGTGAAACCCACAACATACACTAAAAATTCCAATGGCCAAGACCACAATAATTTGCTCTAAATTATAATGGATCCTCTAACAACTAAGACGGGCTTTACTTCAAGACCTCACGCAGTCTCAATACAATAGTGTCTATCTGTACACCACATGTTCAAATACCAACTGGCACTATTGGAAGCCAGACTGTGGAAGCAGAGGAAATGTGCTGAGAAAGAGCACTCAGATGATGGCTTCTGTCCTTCAGATTCTTATGTTTCCTGAGCTGGACCTTGGTTCTACAGGCGTGTGACATGTGTGAGTTCTCCTTGTGCTTCCAATACTTACTCTGAAGGCTTAAATAACAACTACATATGATAAAATCACTGTCTTCTGTACGGGAGCAATGCTGCTACAAGGAAAATGGTCTCAGCTCAGCAAAATTTACATTTTGCACTTGAGAATGTGAATACAAATGGTAGACATATCAATCAGGGTCCTACCTGAGAAACAGAACCAATGGGAAATAGACAGGCAGACAGACATTTATTTCAAGGAATTCTTTCAAGTGACTGTAGAGTTTGGCTGGACAAAGTTTGAAATCTGCAGGAAAGGCCAGTAGGTTGGGAGCTCACTCAAGTCCACAGATAGAATTTCTTCTTTAAGGAAGCCTTGGTTTTGTTCTGGGGACCATCGGGTAATTGGATGCAGAGTATATATCACGGGTAATCCTCTTTACTTAAAGTCAGCAGACTTTCAATATGAATCACATATATAAAAGTGCTTCTCACAGACACCATGAGAGATGTTTGATCAGCGAGCTGAGTACTCCGGCTTCGCCATGTTTCACAGGCCAGACTGACCATCATGGTGTGTTGTGTGAGACTTATAGGCTCTGTTTAAAGTCCTCTTCATTTTGTCCAAGCTTTTTTGTCTCACTGAAAGTCCTGGAAAGAAGAGGCCATGAAATAACAATTCACAGGTGGGAAGAACACTTTCTGTTTTCTATGTGCGAGCTCCACGCTCTCTCAGCCCCTCCAACATCGAGGAAGACGTTCTTTACCCTTATTGTTTGTCAGAAATGGATTGCATTTAGAGAGGATGAAGAAACCTATTCAGTCATGTGGAATGACACTAACATTTGAACAAGTAGAAACTGCTTTTTACCAGCATTGAGATTTGCCAGAATTTATGTATATGTGAAAAATTAAAGGAGTATGAATTTTAAAATTTCAGACTTGGCACATCTACCTCTCCAGTGAGGCATTTTGGGCTTGTAGATTTGTGGGGGCTGGGAAGGGAAGGGGAGAGTCACACTAGAGTGACGTTTTTCAGTAATAAATGTACTAACGATTCTGTTTATGTCACCAACGTACAGGGGCATGTATTGCTATGTTAACTTTTTCTCTATCTCCTTCTCCCCCCTCCATCTTTTTCTTCTTCTTCTCCTTCTCTCTCTCCTCCCTTTCTCCTCTTCTCATCCAATCCTCCTCCTTTCTCCCCTCCTTCTTTTCTCTCATCCAATTTTCTAAGATTGGTCCCAAGCAAGGAGGACTAAGATATGCACATCATTTGGTAGACCTCAATCAATGGTGTGTTCATCCCCCAAGTCTTTACTTCTCTTTACTGACCAGCTTTGTTGGAATAACATCTCTCTAGGTTAATTGTAGTCACACCAGCTTGTAAGCACTGAGCTCTTATGTCACTCTTCTCAGCATTTTATATATTCACTCATATAATCTTCTCAATAACTATGAAATGGGTGCTATTCTTTTCCCTCATTTCATAGTTTAGAAAACAGAGGCAGAGAGAAAAGGAATGTGTGGAAAGTCACATGGTGAGGTGTCCCAGCCAAGAATTAAACCCCAGCAGCCTGGCTGCAGGAATAGGCTGTGGACATTAGACTAACTCCCTGGAATCACCAGGAATGTGCTTGATACTCAGGCACATGTTAGAAAGTTGTTATTCTGAAAGCCATTAACTCTTAAAACAATCTTCCCTGTCTTCACCAACAGCATTAGAATGGAATCTCTACTAAATATTAACCTCCCACCCCCATAAAGTCCTTAATGAAATCCACCCAAACAAAGGGGCCAAAGGGAAACTAGCTGATAATGCCACCAATCAGAGTGGGGCCAGCTTGCTCTGAGTTTCCCATGGGTGGGACTTCCTGAGACAAACACGGTCCATTCAAAGTCTTTTATTTGGATTCCTGCCAGAAAGAAATTACCTAAAAATAACCACTAGGTAAATAATTATCCATTTCTTTAGTCCAGAATTCTTTGAAGCAAATAGGTAGGGCTTTTGTTTTCTAATTGATTAATTTTTATTGTTTCATAAAAAGCTGTAGGATACACTTATCTGGAAGAGAATTCATAACTTGTTTTTAGTGAAATTCCATTTTCTCCAATATTTTGTCTCTAGACCAACAAAAAGAGCAGTGATAATATCTTTTCAGAGGCAAAATTGGTGTGGATTTTTTCCTTTTAGCAGAACTTTCGACTCTGAAGCAGTATTTTGGTACACTTATTTAAAGAACAGATTTACTGCCAAGTAGCTCTTCGTGAAAGACATATGTAAATAGAGCAGAGTAAATGAGACAGTTCTACTGCATTTGACAAACGCTCTCTTAATTATGTGAACTTGTTTGAAAGAATATGAAATGTTCTGCATTTGGTTCTATGTGGATTTGGCTGTAATGTTTCTGATGTAATCATAGTGTAGTTGAAAATTATACTAACGGTAGATATGGAATTTTTCCCTCTTGTATTTTAATAAAGGAAAGGGCTAATTAAAATATTGATTATAAAAAAAATTCTTCTGGTCCTAATAGCTGTCTTTAGCTTTATCTTATTTTAATACATTAGAAGTTATATTTGCAGTGTTCTAGAAACCAGTTATATGAAAAATTGAATTAAATATACTCTTTTATCAAAGGTAGCAATAAAATTGACAAAAATGTTTGCCTTCCTTATGTCCATAAAGAAGTCCATCAAAAAAATTTATCCCGCACTTATAGATTCCACAGAAACCGCATGTTTTGTTTCAGCTAGAAATTGGTCTGCAGAAGCTGCTCCATATCAGCTATCTGGTTCAAACCTGAAGCCCCTGTGGAGCAATTGGAAGATGATCTTATCTATCTTTCACAAATAGGGACCGAGACAACAAATAACTACCTGTCTGGCCTCAAATCTTGCTGCTAATGAGGAACATCCATTCCAGGATATTAGCTTCCAGCTCTTCAGTGCTAAGCGCATTTCACTCCAGCAGGCTGCCAGCTCCACCCCGAGTTAAATACTGAGCCTTCCTGTCAAGGTTCCCCCTTTGCTGCCCTTCACAACATATTAGAGCCCAGACTATGTTGGAGAGCACATGCTTGGGAAATGTAGATTGGACACCATTTCTTTCACTGCCCTGATCACTGAGGGGTTGGGCTGGCTGTACATGAGCTTGGAGGGAAATCTTGAAATAGGTCTAATCATTATATCTCCAAATCCAGCCCCAGAATGCTAGCTTATTTCAACAATTATCACACTCTTTGACCTTAGTATACCAATTTATTCCATAAGATTGGTTCTAGATCCTGCCTTTTCTTCTGCCTTCTACTAATATATCAACTAAATCCATAAGAATGGTTCTAGATCCTGCCTTCTCCTCTGCCTTCTATTAGTATACTAACTAAATAATATAAGAACGGTTCTAGATCCTGCCTTCTCTTCTGCCTTCTATTAGTATACTAACTAAATAATATAAGAACGGTTCTAGATCCTGCTTTCTCCTCTGCCTTCTATTAGTATACCAACTAAATAATATAAGAATGGTTCTAGATCCTGCCTTCTCCTCCGCCTTCTATTCAAGGCACAGACGTCTTTACTTCCCCTCCTCAATATTGATGGAGTCAGGGTGCCATCCTCATTACAAATCTGACTTTGTTAGGTCAGGCTGTCTTCTTTATCTGACCTAGATGTGATTATGACATTGACTTCCTATGTTGTTTTCCAACCAAGAATCTTCTTTTTCCAGTTAAATTACTGCCAGAGAGCTTTCTGTCCATCTCATGACACAGCTGCTTCAACTCCACCAGGGTAGGGCTAGACTCAACAGTGGAGTGCATGTGGTGATCAATCTCCAGACATCTCAGCCTCCTTCAGTCTCTGCTCCTCCCACACCTCCTTGTTATGTAGCTCAATCACATAGGCCTCGTACAGTCCTGGTCCACAAGGTCTCTTCTTCTTGGTGTGGCCCATACACACGTATTGTCCCCTGAGACTCCCCGTCCCCACCTCACACAAAGGGAAGAGATACACAGATGTATTAGCAATGCAAGAAGCACCACAAGAAAGAGGCTTAGAATAATAAGCCTGTCAAATGTCTTCACTAGCTCCCCAGAGAATCCACCCTTCTGTTTGTCTCCCTCCCACGCTACTCCTGCCGGTTCTTCTTCTGTTCCTGAACAAAGCTTCAGCCATGTATAAGAATGGTCAAATTTTAAAAGTCATTTGTACGGTGGGATAGAAGGCCAGTACTCTGTGGGACAGATACAAAGTTCTAAATTCCATAGTCTGAAATTCTGTGCACACTGTACCTAATGAAGGAAGAAACATATAATGCCACAGATATTGAGGTAAAATTTTCCACTTTAATTGCTGTATAGATGATAGCAGATTATAGTTTGTCAAGGTTGGTGCTACCACAACCCACCAAAATCTACTTATTATGCACATCGTTCATAGACGAGTTTAAGAGCCTACAAGAGACATCCAATCACAATTAACTAGGTGCTTTAATGATAAGCACTAACCTTAAATAATACTTTTAATGAGTAAATATGGGCTGAGAAGATAGCTCTGTTAATAAAGTGCTTGGTACACAGAGTGAGGACCTGAATTATTCAGATCTACAGCATTCACATAAAAAGCCAGGAGCAGTTGTATATGCCTGTCATCCCAGCACTGGCAAGGCAGAGACAGGAGCACTCACCAGGCACTCACTAGCTAGTCTACTTGCATCATAAGCTCGAAGTTCAGTGAGGAACCTTGTCTCAAAAACCAAATAGGGAAGAGAACACTACACAATGACACCTGACATCAAACACACACACACACACACACACACACACACACACACACACACACACACACACACAAACGCACACACGCACAATGGCTAAATATATAGTAATAGTAATGGTGAAGGAACAGATTCTGTGGAGTAAAGAAGGAAATGATACCTTCAAATTGCAGAAGACCTACAGTTATAAGGAATCATCACTACGTATTGCCAGAGATTTCCAGAAGACACATGCTACTAATTATAGGAATCAATGAAACAATAGGACCTCAGCTGGCATAAAGCTGACCACGCTCAAATGAAAAGAACCATGCATAAGGCTTCAGTTATATGAAGTAAGTGAGTAATGTTAGAAAATTAGCATTTCAGTATAAGAGTTAAAACGTTAAATCAGTATCTCATGAATAATGCAAAAATTCAAATCAACAATGGATAATACAGAATCCAGGAAATCAAAATGAAAATTCCAAAAGAGAAGTAGAACATTAACAGAAAAAAATCAAGATACGATTATAGAAAACTTTTGAAAATTTAGATGTGAATTTGCTGGGCACATAGAATTGCTATCTCTCTGAATGACTGGGGGATTTTTGGTGAAAATAAAAGCTAATTATCTAAACTTTCTTGAAAGTTTGAATTATAAAGACAACAACTGTATAGACAAAAAAATGTGCTCAAAAAAGTTTAAAATGTGTACATGAGAATACAAAATGTAAAAAAAGTAGAATAGTTAATAATTGTGATTGTATTAAAGTAGTCATTTTAGATGAATGAGACAAAATAATGATGTAATATATGTAGGAAGTCAGATAACAAAACACACTCCTCCAAGAAAAATAAACAATAGACCAGTAGATGGGAGGCATTGGAGCAATGAATCAAAATTAAAAATTATTCTAAAATATGAAGCAGACAGATTTTCTTAAAGGAAAAAATACTTCCCCAAAACCTATACCCAGCTATGATATGGACTTATATGCTAGCAATGAAATTGAGCTTCCTATTTATATAGCTATGTATATGTTCAGTTTGACTGTATAGACTCACAAAAGGGACATGACAGACTAACGGGGAAATAAACTATTGCTCTACTAATTCAGTCTACTAAGAAAGATACCAAAACAAAAATCTCTAGGGCAGGATTCTGATGTCTACTGGAACCAGAATAATGCCTTGAAAATGGTTTAATATAGTTAATAATGAATAGCTGTTGCTGAGAGTTGTAGAGATGAGTATAAATGTCAGGAATGATTACTTAATATAGGACTATGAAACCAGTTCACAATTATTTGACAGGAATGTCCTACAATAAAGCTCAAGATTAGTTTTAACAAATTAAGTCATTTTGGAAAAATAATCTGTTCAAAACAGTATTTTCTTTCTAACCAAATGGTAAAGCCAAATAAAATACTGAATATAATGTGTAAAATTTTTTAAATCTACACTAATAACAATAATAATAAAGGCTGTAGAGGCAAACAAGGGGATGTGTCTATTAGCAGGCTAAAACAGAGAATGCAGCATGAGATAAAGTGATGCTTCAAGTTAAGAATGGAAGGACAACCCACTTAATAAATAAGTCAGAAATATCTGTTTATATTGGTTGGGTGGCATGGAATTCAGTTGCTGTCCTCAGGAAAACCCCAGAAAGATGGAAAAGATTTAAGTGAAAATAATGAAAGAAAATACTTTGTAAAACATTTAAAAGGGATATTTTCATGAACAATATGGATAAAGACTTTGTAGGTATGTGGTGCTTTTTCTTTTACTCCTCAGTTTCCAGTCCATGAGAAATAAACATTGTTGTATGAGACACCCTGTCTTTGGTATTTGTTACAACTTCTTGTTATGCTTTGCATGCAAAATGTATCCTAAAGACCTATGTGTTATTGGCACCAGTTGGTGACGCTGTTTTGGGAGTTTGTAGAACCTTTAGGAGGTGGGGCCTAGCATAGTCTTCAGGGAGTGAATTTTGAGAGCTTAGCCCCATCTGGCTTCCATTCTGAACACTCTGCAGCCTGATAGGTGCCATGTCACAAGAAGCCACTACATGCTCCCATTGCACAGAAGCACACTGCTCCCCACCCCCACACAATGGACTACAGCTCCCCAAACTAAGAGCCAAAATAAACACTTCCTCCCATAAGTCAGTTCTTGTCTGGTATTCGATGACAGGAAAAGTAATTAATCACATTGCCCAAACGAAGACAAGTGTAATTTAAAGTGCTTTCAATGTGGCATACACGGAATGGATTAGGTTTGTCATTTGAAGCTATGCTAGGTAATTATCCTTGGAATGCCTTTGGCCAGGAAAATGTATATGAAGAAGACAATAAAACTGCAAATGACTGTGTTCAGGAAAGGAAAATAAAAAAGGAAGAAAAAGAATAGAGGACCAATCTAAACAGGAAAATGTAAACAGGGAATTTTTTAATAAGAAAATGGGCAAAGTGATTAATCTGATCTCCTTTCCCAACATTGGCACAAACAGGAAATTAGCCTCATTGGAACTGCCCCTCTCTGTGCAATTACTGAAGAATCCAAAGAGTAGTAGATTCAGTGTGCAGGGTGCCTCCTGCCCACCCTGGCACACAAATTTACCCTTGTCCTCCCCAAGAGCAATGTCTATGGGAGTGAGGTACTATTCTCCAGGTTTGAATCTGTCTGTGATGAAGAGAATATAGCAAACATATGCTTGGTTTAGTTTTAGAATGATGCATCTAATTGGTCGTCTTTTTAAAAGAGGCTGGGTGTCAAATACACTTGAGGTGTCTATTCTTTATTGTCAGCTCAACTGGAATCATACCCCAGTGAGTATGTCTGGGTCCATGATGATATTTCCAAAAGTATTTAACTAAGGTGGAAAGACCTGTCCTGAGTATGGCAGCAACATCCTGCAGGTTGGAGTCTTAGACTGCATAAAGAGGAGAAGGGGAGGAAAGCAGATGAGCATCAGCCTCTGTCTCTCCCTGCTTCCTGCCTAGGGAGGTCATGTGACAGGGGTCTCATATCCCAATACCAGAGCTATAGCTCCTCTCACCATCATTGTCTCCATATCACACTGGGCTGCACCCTCATCTGTGAGCTAAAATAAACCTTTCCCTCCCAAAGTCAATCATGTTGTCTTTGTTTATTTATTTGTTTGTTTGTTTTGTGACAGCAATGAGTAAAGTCACTAATACATGCCTGAGTATTTATGAGACTTATGACACAGTGTTACTAACAAGAAAGATTCCTTCAAAGGGGAAAAGGAAGGAAAGAAGGAAGGAAGGGAGGGAGGGAGGAAAAGAGGGAGAGAGGGAGGGAGAGAGGAAGAAAGAGCCTTAAAAAGGAGTCAGGCGTAGTGACACATGCCTTTCGTCCCAGCACTTGTGGGGTGAGGGGAGAGAAAGTCAAATCTCTATGAATTTGAGCCCAACCTGGTCTACACAGTGGGTTCCTGGGCAGCCAGTGCTATGTAGAAAGACTCTTGACTCAAAAAAAAAAAAAATCCAACTAGAAAAGAGGACTTTTCAGCTGACTGTGACTGCACAGCATTGACACTCCCTCCACGTCTTCGCCCCTAAACCCAGAGAATCAGGTATATATACCAGTGGATGTACCGGCAGCTTACTCTTTCAGTAGAACCTCAGCATAAACATGATCTGTAACAAAACTACTGCCATTTTCTCAAGTGCCCGTGCTCAGTTTTCATAACATATCTGACTTATCCATGGTACCTGTTTGTAGTGTGAATTCTAATTGGTCTTAATTGATGGGGCAATGTCTTTCTGTATGCTTTGTATATGTGTTGCTCTGATTGGTTGATACATAAAGCTGTTTGGCCAACGGTGAGGCAGAATAGGGTTAGGCGGGACATTCTAACTACAGAATAGGAAGGCTGAGTCAGGAGACACCAGTCTACCATCCAGGGAACAGCATGTAATGGCACACAGGTAAAGCCATGGAACACGTGGCAACATATAGATTAACAGAAATGGTCTGAGTTTAAGTGTAAGAGCTAGTCAGTGGTAGGCCTGATCTAATGGCTGAGGAGTTTTAACTAATATAAGCCTCTGTGTGTTTATTTGGGTCTGAGTGGCTGTGGATCGGGTGGGACACAGAAAAACTTCCAACTACAAATGGCACCCAATGGCTCCAGTCCACCTAAAACTTGAGAATACTTAATAAGCAATTCTAAATGGAGCCAAAAACAGGTTCCTGCTTCATGTCTCATGCAGGCAGCAAGACACCACAGCATTCGGACTTGAGTGCAACATGCCAGATTGCCATTGAGTTACACAGAGGTTTCTGCAAGACTTGCAATGTGGTATATGATGGATATAACTTTTGCTACTTTAAAAAAAAAAAAGAAGAAGAAGGTTTCTGAGCTACACGTTGCTGGATGGAAGCATAGACACACAGCTTCCTGGTGTCAGTGGTGAGTATGGTGCCCAGAGCTGGCTGTAAGCATAGTTCCACCACACTGGGAAGCTAAGGTGGGTGGAGCCAGCAGCCAAAGTTGCCATTTCAATCCTAGTAATGCTGCAGTTTAAAGCAATAGATTCACAATAAGGCAGATTAAGATGAAATAAGCCTCTAAACAATTTACAATGTGTGTAAAAATGTATGTAGACTTGGAAGAAAGAGGAAAAGGAGGATAGACAGTTATATAAAGAAATAGAAAGTTTTTAAAAAATAAAATCTTTAAAGAGAAAGTAAAAGTAATATAAAAAGTCACGTAAAGATGGAAATCACACTAAGAGTCTGGATTATATTGTCTTTGGGATTTTTAACTACAGAGAGACATTTGATTGTAAAGGCTGCTCAGTTAAACCAGTATGTATATTTTAAAGGTATCTTGACTTTAAAATTTGATTCTAGGGATATGTTGTTTTGGAAAGGAGGCTCTGTTTTTATTTCCACAGTAAGCAAGAGGGTATGGATTTGTTCCAGATTAAGAAGGATCAGATTTGATCAAGCCAGATCTCCTGAACCTTAACAGATGGTACCTATCAACAAAGGTTATAGCTGGTCTTCCCAAGACTTGAACATTATCTCGAATTTCTCAGGACCCCCATAAGATGACCAGTGCCCCCTATTAGCAGGAAGTACCCTAGAAAACTACACCCACATTCCCAAAAACTGGACTATGGATGTTTGCCTTTGTTTAAGTTGTTGGTTACAAATTGTTATTGGTCATAGTCAATATATTTCTAAAAAAAAGGGGGGCATATGATGTAGAAATATAGGGGCTGGAGAGATGGCTCAGAGGTTGAGAGCACTGATTGTTCTTCCAGAGGTCCTGAGTTCCATTCCCAGCACCCACGTGGTGGCTCACAACCATCAATAATGAGAACTGGCACCCTCTTCTATGTACATAATAAATAAATAAATCTTAAAAAAAGAAATATAGGATATTGATATGATAGAACAAAAGAGTAGATCACTGAATCTACTTTTAGAGAAAAACAACTTGTTTGAAATGTTTTATATTGCTGTGGATTTTAGTTGATTGATAAAATTTAAAGTTAATTTTGTTATACTGTATGTATATTTCTATTCTTGTTTAAAGTATTTTGCTTGTGCAACTCATTTGAAATTGTAGTGTGTAGTTGAAAAATAGATTAATAATTAGTCATCTATGATAATCAAACTTATAGTTATGTTAGTTTTCTAGATATACATAGATATATTTCAATTGGGTAGATAATCTTCAAACACTTCAAAGACCTATAGAATATAACATTTTAAATGTTTTAAAAACTTAGACTTTCTGGACAGTGACACATATGTGCTCCTGGCAGCACCAATCTATGTCAGAGAAGATAATGGGCATTGAAGAAGCTCATTATGGATTTTGCTTTCTTTGTGATAAAAGTTAGCTACTGGGCAAAAAAAAGTGGCCTTGCATTGACTGCTTGATGATATGTTGTATAAACTGGACATGCAGGACCCATAGGACGGTGATCACTGAACTTTGCAAGGCGAGATTGTCCTTCAGGTTCCTGCTTCACAGAAGAAACTGCCAGACATTCTGCAGGACACAGAGAGAAGTGACTGAGAGACGCTAAGCCTATAAGCTGAAGATGGATGCCCCAACACTGCAGAGGAACTGTGGATGACTGTCCAGGCAGCCAGCTTTCTCTGTCATTCTAGATTTTTAGAAGTTGGTTACAATGCTCTTCCTGTTTACTTAGGTTATATTATATCCTTTTGGGGTCTTTGATGTAGTTGAATACTAGATAGTTATAATTTTCCTCGGTTATGATAAAAGAGGTAGGGAGCCGCTATTCAAAGATGGCGCTGGCTTCCTGGTAGCCTAGCTGTAAACAACTCCATATTTGGCTATGATGCACGAGTATGGTAATTGGCCTTATGTCCTCAGCCTATCCCGTGGCTCCCCGTGCTTGCCTTCTGGCGGGACCCAATCACAGTACGGCACGTTTGCCTGATTCCCTATATAAGCAGCTGCAGTTTAGTCCTCGGGGCCCCTCACCTCCCGCTCTCCCTTAATCAAGAGGCGCTCCAATAAAGTGTGTTCTGAGAAGGATCCTCGCATGGTGGTCGTTCTTCCTCGCTGGCCGAGGAGCGCGCCGCAAAAAGATAAGTTAGATATGAAACCTTAGACTTACAAATATAGAATAGATAGAATATTTTCTTTAATTTTGCCAAATACAAATAGACTAGATATTGTAACTATAATTCTTGCTTGATAAGTGTTTTTGTTATATGTAATTTTACTATGTTAAATTAAAACTTCTTTTTGTTTAGAAAGAAAGGGGGGAAGAGATTGGGAATGTCTTTCTGTATGCTGTGTATATGTGTTGCTCTGGTTGGCTGATAAATAAAGCTGTTTGGCCAATAGTGAGGCAGAATAGGGTTGGGTGGGACATTCTAACTACAGAAGAGGAAGGCTGAGTCAGGAGACACCAGTCCGCCGTCCAGGGAGCAGCATGTAATGGCACACAGGTAAAGCCACAGAATACATGGCAACATATAGATTAACAGAAATGGTCTGAGTTTAAGTATAAGAGCTAGTCAGTGGTAGGCCTGAGCTAATGGCTGAGGAGTTTTAACTGATACAAGCCTCTGTGTGTTTATTTGGGTCTGAGTGGCTGAGGATCGGGTGGGTCTCAGAAAAACTTCTGACTACACTTAATAATAAAAACTTGGAGTCAGATATAGGAGTAAATGCTGAAAAATCAGAAATCATCCACCTCTTACCTTGCCAACTCCTCAGCCTGAAAGGGATCAAGTTCCTGTCTTCTCTCACATTATATTCTTCTCTCCACCCAGCCATATCACTTCCTGTGTCTGCCTCCCTAGTGCCAGGATTAAAGGCATGAGATCCCAAGTGCTGGGATTAAAGATGTATGCCAGCACTGCCTGGCCTCTATGGTTAACTTGTGGCTAGCCCCATACTCTGATCTCCAGGCAAGCTTTATTTGTTAGAGCACACACAAAATACCACCACACCTATTTGTAATGGTTATGTATTTGTGAGCAGTAGAATGTTATACTATAAATTCTATGTATTAATTCTCTTGTCTATAAAATCAGATTCACTCCTTCATCAGGTGGAAGTGGGCATATGGAGAGAAATGTACCTGATCGTGCCCATTCTTGCCTGAGGTGATCAACTGCAAGTGATCAGTTGGGTGTGTATGTGTGTGTGTGTGTGTGTGTGTGTGTGTGTGTGTGTGTATACATACACAACATGTGTGTGGAGGTCAGAGGACAGTCTTGGGTCATCGTCCTGAAGTACAGTCTACTTTTTGTTTAATACCTGGTGTATCAGTGGACAAGAGCCCCCCATGTAGGGTAAGTGAGCTAGCTTGTAAATGCCCAGGGATCTGCCAGTCACTCCACCCTGTGTAAGCATCACCATGCCCAGCTTTTTCTGTGAGTTCTGGGGATCCAAACATAGGTCCTCATACTTTTGTGGTAAACACTACCAACTGAACCATCTCCCCAGCCCATCTAATACCCTTTGTACCAATCCTTTTGTTCATTTGTTCAATTTCAAAATAAATAGTTTCTATTGCTTTCAACTAAGAATATTGACTACAGAATTGTTATTACCTATTCCTAGTGTACAAACTATTTTTCTTATTTGTTTCAATAAAACAGCTTAAAGCAATAAACATGTCATTTTTGCCAGTGTCTTTGAGTCAGGGACTCAGGAGCAACTCTTCTGGGGGATTCTGGTCAAGGGGCTCTCAGAAAGTTAAACTAGATTGTTGGTCAGTCTGCAACATCTACAGACATGGTTAAAACTGTAGGACTCTCTTATAGGTTCACAAAGACGGCAAAGGCTTCATTTCTTCCTCCTATAGATTTCCTCCAATATATTTCTCCACACTCACTTTCTATTGCTAAAGAGAAAGGAAGGCACTTTCTGGAAGTATAGTCTTTTATAATCTAACATCAGAAATGATATCTCATCCCTAGGAGCAAGTTAGTAAGTCTGGTCTGTGTTCAAGGGAGGATAACTTAGCTCTGTAGCTTGATCGGTGAAGTATCAAGAGCCTAAAAGTATGTCTTTAAAAGCACAATATATTCATCCACATAGATATTAAAAGTACTAGATACTTGAAATATTTCATAGTAAACATGGAGAATAAAATAAATGTCATATAATGCCATTCATATTATAAAAAATTGTCCATAATTATGAATGACTCCACATGACATAATAAGATGCCACCAATATCTGCTCTGTCCTGCAAATTCTAGTGAATATCAACAGAGAAAAGACACTTCCAGGAAGACGTCCATTTGCACTGTGGAGACCCAGGCTTGTACATTTGCACCTATAAATCTCAGAGTGTGGAATGTGGAGCCATGGTTATCTGAAGCCCAGATTTCAGAGTAGAAAGCTTGGTAAAACAAAATGGTGATCTCTCAGAGGGACTGGTTCTGGGTTCTATGGGGTGACAGCAGTCTACATCAACCTCACCTGCTAGGTTCATTGGAGGGAAGGGTCCTCTGAGGTTGTTTCATCTCAATACAGCACGGAGGACAGCTGCTACCTCGAGATGTGTGGGTGGTAAAAGTGAAACCGATTACCATGCCATTGTGAGAGTTGTCTGTAAATAACTGGGAGGAACAGGAATGGAGACAGAACTTCTCAGAAATATGATAGTATACAGGTAGTGAAATTTTGGAATTGAGAGCAGTGTGACCTCATTTTGCTAAAAAAAAATATATTAATAAGAGGCAGGTGCCACTATCTTTCTCAGACTGGCTTCAAATTTCTGAGCTAAGGAATCCTTCCTGAATCACTGTGACTGCAGGCACTCCCAACCATACAGAGATCTGCTGTGACTTCAGTTCTAGCCAAAGGCCATGCTGGAGATGAATATTAAATGGTCACTGGGGGCTTCATTTTGGGTTCAGAAGAATCGAAGAGCTTAACAAAGCATACCTCTGAATGTGTCAGTAAGGGAGTTTGCAGAGAATATTAGCTAAGGGTCAAGACTGCCCCCCCCATGATAGCCCCCTCTCCGAGGCTGGAAGCCTAAATGGATTAAAGGTGGAAGATGGGAGAGGCCTGCAGCCCTGAGTGTTCTCTGCTTCTGAGCTGTCGTAGTGAGTGGGCTAGGTCCCCCACAGCCTCCTTTCAGTAACTCACTGAAACTTCTCAAAAAGGGACAAAGGAAATCCTTCCTACCCTGAAATTGCCTATATCAAGTATTTTGTTACAATGACAATAAACTTATGAATACAGATATTAATACACTTTTCCAGCCAATGTCTCTCAAATTTTCTATAATTAATGCAAGTCATTCAATAACAATGAAAACGTAGATTTTCAAAAACACTTGTTGAAAGATAGAGGCAATACAAATGTGGAATAGGACACAGAGCACAACTGAAGTTAATGTTCTGTGCATACATGTTTGTACAGACATAATAACTCTGTTTTCTTGTCCATTTCTCTATCAGGGAGGGAAAACATATAAGAGAACATAGCAAGTGTCTAATTGTTGGTTGGCCTTTTTCATGGATTATAAAAATATCTGTCAATGTCTTCTTTGCATTTGTGTTCTATATTTTCAAATTTCTCTAATAATCAATGTTACAATCAAATAGAGTCAAAAACTAATATTTAAACAAATGTAACAACTTTCAGTTTCTGTAACAAAATACATGAGCAAATCAACTTACAAAGAGAAAAGCTTTTGGACCATAGTTGCTTGGCACTGTTGCCTTGGATCTATGGCAATGCAGAAGATTATGGTTGGAATCACATGTCAGAGAAGGCTGTTCACCTTATGGCAGACAGGGAACAGTGAGAACAGGAGAGTCTGGGCTCCCAATGTCCTGAGTCAAGGGCACACAACTCTTCAATAACCCAACTTCCTTTCAGAAAGTCCTCGTCTCCCATAGTTTTCACTATCCCTCAGTAGCACCATTAACTGGGAATCAAGCCTTCGGTACATGAGCTCTGAAGTTCATTTAATATCAAAACCATAAAAGAAATGTAAAAGGAGCCATTCGTGGTAGCTCATGCCTTTAATCCTAGCTATCGGGAAACAGGCAGACAGATCTCTGTGAATATGAGGCCAGCCTGGTCCGCATAGTGAATCCTAGGACAGCCAGAGCTACATAGAGAAACCCTATCTCAACCTCCCCGACACAAAATAGATGATAGATAGATAGATAGATAGATAGATAGATAGATAGATAGATAAATGGAGATAGAGAAATTATAACAACTCCATTCAATAAAATAATATGGTAATCAATACTATATTTTTTTAAAAAGTACATAATTACACAATTAAATGTGTGTGATACAGCAGTGGTTGAAAATGGTAAAAGCACTTCATAATAGATATGAAATCAACTTTATACATGTTTGTGAACTCTATATAATATATATAAATATATATAAAGCAGGAATTTGAATAGGACACTTCCTGTTGTCCTAAACGTTTGCCTGAAGTCCCCAAACTAAGAACAATAGGCTATAAATACCTCTACAATCTAAAGAGATGTCAGACCTTTCCACAAAGGGTGCGGGGAAGAAAGCAGAGTACATCCAGCAGCTATCCACCCCACCACCCACCTCTAAGCTTCAAAATTTAATTATAGAATGCCTTTAAGGAAAAAGAGCAGTTGACCTTGAAGAGAGTCCAGAAGCATTCTCCCTTCCCTTTCAGCCTACCCTCTAATTCTCTAAAAAGAAACAGCCATCGAGAGGCAAAACATTCATAAGGCGTCACTCACCAGCCCCAGCCCTGTGAAGTGACAAGCCCATGGCTGTCATGGGACTAAAATAGAGTGAAAGGTCTTGACAGGGCCTGATGAGTGTCTCCTTTGGAATCTGGGGCAATGGGATTGGCTTTGCAGTCATAGAAAGTAAAAGCCAATGCTGGGCTGGAGTTGCCTGGGCTACTTTACTGGAGTTACTTGGTTAGCAAGCTAAGTACAAAGGACAATTACTTCCACTTGAACTAAAGACATGATGCCTAAGATTCCTGAGGACTGAATGGTACCATGGCTGTGTTCTCAATCAAGAGAGAGAGTAGGAAGTTACTGGGTGTTCCAAAGTGGCCTTTTCAATACAGAGAGAATGGAATCTTAAGAAGATTCCTGAGAAACTCCTGTTTTTTAGAGTGGTGTCAAGTTTTCTCATCAGTACACAGGTTAGCTGCCTTCTAAAATAGAAGACCTAACCAGCCTGGCAACTGATATCAGTCAAGAGAGAACTAAAATAGTAGCAGCACCTAAGATTCTCTTTTCCACATCCTTTTGGTTAGTTCAAAATAAGACAGAGTGAAGGAGATGGATGACATCATGTTCTCTTTCAAATTTCAGGTTCTTATGTCATAATGAGTCAGACATAAGCTGAACAAAAAGGAGAAACTTCAATCTGGAGGAGAAGCTAGAGTTGTGAATTAAGCATTATTGGAATTTTAGGACCTAAAAGTAGATATTATATTTCAAAAAGGAATATATTATATAATAATTGAGAATATATAAGCAGGGGATACATTTGACTGCTTAATTCTATTTAACAAAATGTGTATATAAGTGCATGTGGACAGTTGTATGTGTATTGGGGAGCAGACAGATGGGTAGATGTGGACAGACTGGTGAAGACACATAGCTATCCATACCTATGCATAGAATTAAGTGTAGCATCATACCAAAACGCTTGTAATGACCATCTTGAAGAGATGGAGCTGAGATATTTTTCATGTATCATGAACATCTTTATTTTCTCCTGAGTTTTACACCAGCACTGTGTATTTTTTTTTAAGTTCTGATGAAGCTTATACTACTACACTACATTCCAATGGACTGACATCCTCATGCAAGTGACAATTCTTTATTCATTATTCTGCCTCCCAAAAATGGTATCTGTGTTCTAGAACAGGCTAAATGCATACTGCATTCATTAATGGATTAGGTAAACACTTCAGTTTAAAACACCATTAAAATTAAAGTGCAAGGAGAGGCTATAGAATAATAACTATTATCATTGTTATTGTTACATGTGTACATTATGTGTGTATGAGTACACATGCTTTGGGATGCCTGCGGAGGTCAACAGGCAAATTGTGGAGTCAGTTCTCACCTGTCTTTACATGGATATTAGGGATCTAACTGTTTGCCAGGATTATAAGGCAAGTCTTTACCTTAGCTGCTGAGCCATCTCACAGGCCAAGGAGAGATTTTTCTATGCTACTTAGTAACTGTCTTTTTGTGATTGTTAATGATAAGCAAAGATTGTCAAAAAGGGATGCAAAATATAGTCTAAACCCGATTGTCTGCTTAATGCAGCCAGGGATATTGGTAATGTAAAACTCAACCTACCTCACAGAAGCATTGCTGATCATTGAAACATTCATCATTCTTTGTAAAGAACCATTTTAACAAGATTTAAAAAAAATTGTCAGGAATATATGGATCTCAGTTTATGCAACATTTTAATCTTATCTTGATTATTCTTGCATTTTGTAAATTTTTACATTTTATTTCACCAAGTTTCAGTAAAGTTTTCTAACCATATTCAGTCCCCAGATTTCAGCACTCACTTGCCAAGCACCATATTAGATCACTAGCCTCCTGCTGTGTATCATATTTCCATCCACAGTGATTTCCCTGCACCTGCTCAGCATTATCTCTGAGAATTGTTCTCTTCATGGTGAGGAAGGGGAAAGATCTGGGCTATGAACTTGGAAGTTGTTGTGGAACTTCCTGCACTGAAGTGAATGCCAAGTTGTTTGGCCTTTCCTAGGTCTGTTCCCCCAGATCTGAATCTGTTTCATTCTTTCACACTGTCATGTAGGTGGGCTCCAGGTGGCCCTCAGGGACTGGACCTTCCAGGGGTGACTTCTACCCTTTGGTTTAATTTCTGCCAAGGATGAATCTTAGATACCATCTGATACTCTGTCTATTCTATGGTGTTCTTCAAGCAGAGTGTGTAGTTGGAAGGTTTCTCCTCCAGTTCCACCAAGCCTCCTGCAGTCCCATGGCCCACTTATAAAATAATCACTCAGAAGCTTATATTAAGTATAACTGCTTGGCCATTAGGTCAGGCTTATTACTGATTAGCTCTTACACTTAAATTAACCCATAATTCTTATCTATGTTTAGTCATGTGGCTTGGTACCTTTTCTCAGTTCTGCCTTGTCATCTTGCTCCCTCTGTGTCTGGCTGGCAACTCCTGACTCAGCCTTCCTCTTCCCAGAATTCTCCTTGTCTGTTTATCCCACCTATACTTCCTGCCTAGTTACTGGCCAATCAGCATTTTATTTATCAACCAGTCTGTGCAACACACATTCACAGCATATAGAATGACATTCCACAGCACTTCCCCTTTTCTGTCTAATCAAAAAGAAAGGTTTTATCTTTAATATAGTAAAATTACGTATAATATAATAGTTAACAAGCAAGAATTACAGTTACAATATCTAGTCTATTTGTATTTGGCAAAACTAAAGAAAATATTCTATCTATCCTATATTTGTGAGTCTAAAGTTTCATATCTAATTTATCTTTTATCATAACAAAAAAATTATAACTATCTAGTCTTCAACTACAACAAAGACCCCAGAAGGATATAATATTACCTAAGTAAACAGGAAGTTCATTATAAATAAGCAACTTCAAAAAAATTCTGGAAATGACAGAGACAGCTGCCTGCTTGGACAGTCATAGATAGTTGTAGTTATAGTTTTTCCTTTGTAAGAAATTCAGAAAAGTAACTCATTAAGAGGTGTTAAGTGTATAAATTTGAAAGACATCATAAGATAGTTTTCTGTTGGAAATATAAGATAGGATAGAAAATGAATTAAGAACATTTTGGACTCACCAAAATAGGATAGATAATGAATATTTTCTCTGAATTTGTCAAATGCAAATGGGCTAGACATTGTTGATATATTTATTGCTTATATATATTGTACATAATTATTGTGCTTATTGTATATAGTTTTTCTTATATTAGTTATAGCTTTTTTTATTAGGCAAGAAGGGGGAAATGTGGTGGTATTTTATTTGTGCTTTAATAAATAAAGCTTGCCTGGAGATCAGAGGAAAAAGGCCAGCCATTATAAGTAAACAAAGAAGTCAGACAACAGTAGCACACACCCTTAATCCGACCACTTGGCAGGCAGGGTCTGTGAGTTCAAGGCCACACTGGAAACAGAGCCAAGTGTGGTGACATGTGCCTTAAATTCCAAAACTAGTTAACCATGGAGGTCTGTAGTTCTGTACAGATAGACAGGAAGTGACAGAGCTGGGCAGGTAGAGGAAGTGATGTAGCTGAACAGAGAGAGCAAATCAGACGGCAGAACAGCCAGGCATATAGACTTGGGTAGACATGAAGTAACTGGCATTTGGAAGCTGCACAGTTGGTGAGGTAAAGTTAGCTGGTAGCTTTCCCTATTTCCCTCATTTCTCCCCTATATTTGGCTCTGTGTTTTTTATTTTATAAGACATTTAGAAATTTATCTACAGGAGTGGAAGGAAGCAATGACATGAGCCAGACACAGTCAGAAGTCTCATTAGAGCCTACTAAAACAATTTGGTAGCTCCCCTTTGCTTTCTGGCTCACGCATCTATTTAAAATTATGAACCTGATATTTCATTCATGAAAGGAACATAATCTATTCTGTAAGAGTACTCTTGGTTTTAAGGTTTGTCTGAGCTGTCCTAGAAATTCCCAGGTCAGAATCCATGCACCTGGTGTTTAATATAAACCTACAAGATGCTTCAGCAGGAAACACATCTATCATTAGTTTATAGTCATTACATGACTTTTATTTTAATATGTTACACACACACACACACACACACACACACACACACACATCCCTCCTTTAAAGAGCCCATTTTAACGCATTACCCAGACACGTGTTTCTACTGGCTAAGGCTTTGCTTTCCTTCATTTTGTTGAGGCTTTCCTTTGGTAGACTGCCTTCCACCTTGGAATTTTATGTTAAAAGCCAAGGCTGCCTCTCCTATGGTAGCTTTCATAAATGCTTAAGTTCCCACAACACATTGAAAATATTTGGCTTATTGAGTCAACACTTGTTCATTACAGTCCAATTTTTACCCAACTCACAAATCTGTCTCCAAAGGCATTGTGAGGTGTCCAGCACCCTAGCAGCCTTAATTAGATCACACAAAGGCTAGTCTGTTCAGTTTTCATAAGTGAAATCACAATGAAGTTGTATCCATTGGCAATAACTAGAGAAAATGGGGTGAGTGAGCTCTTCTCATCAACTTGTTTTCTCCAACCAATAAAGTGTCAGAATGTGCCTTCCTCTAACATCAGATGACCCAGATGTAGTTCCTTCCAGGAATATCACAGCACCTGTTTAAAAGTCCTTTCTTGAAAAGCAAATTGAGAGGTCCCAACAGCTTCATTGGGCATTATCATTTCCAGTTCAAATTTGCATCCTCACCTGTGGAAGCTTAACTTTCTGCAATGTTAATTAATGGTGTCAAAAAAAGCCAAAGCAACCGTTCCAGTTCATGTGACATCTGCTCCCACCAACTAACCACATGTGGTAGGCATTCCAATGACCCAAGCAGCAGGACTCTGTGAGCAAGGTTTCTGCAGCCTCTGACCCTAACTTAGTGGGAACCTAGTACCTGATTGCTGAGGGGCATTTCTTCCTTTTGGGGGAATTTTGGAGCTGGCAGAATGTGAAGCACTCTGGGAATTTTTTTTTTCTCTTTGAATCTGTTCAGGCTTATCTAAACTGTCATAAACCAAAAGCCCTAACATCTTACAACCAGCCTTCACTATCTCAGAGAATTCTGTTTTCAGCTAAATAGATAACAGAACATGCTGTAAGTGAAATCACTGTCTGTGTTAATACAAACATGTTTATTTTATGAAATTGCTAATTCTCTCTGTTGTTTCCTCATTGAAAAACTATTTTACACATATCATGTACTTTATCCTTAATGTTCATTCAGGTTTTTCTGAAATAGTTGGACTGAGTATTGTGTAGACCCCTCATGAGTATTTTGCATAGAAATGACCCAAACTGACAAAAATGTGAAAGTATGTTATAAATGCCACCTTTCACCTTCCCAGGGGCCCTCTATTTCTCCTTTACAGACCCCCCCAAAGGAAAACCAATGTAAATTTTGATTGCTTTAGTGTATGTATTCATTCATAAAAACAGGTATATAGGTAAGCAAATGATCTTCATATTTGAAAATTGCAAACTGAAAATCACACCACACATTTTTCTGAAATATAATTTTTTCCACTTTATTAAATGTCTTCCAAGTACTTCTTAATTCTTTTTAACTATGGTTGTCAGTGAACTATTTAACTAGGATGCCAATTAACTATTTTACTATTGATTTATACATAAACCAGTTGGTGAGATCTTGATTGAAATTCTTTGGTAATAAATTTCCCAGTACTTGAGTCTATATCTACATGAATAAAAGTGTACTCTGTGTGTGTGTGTGTGTGTGTGTGTGTGTGTGTGTGTGTGTGTGTTTAAAAATTTGGCTCATTTTAAATAATTAAGGAATACTTCCAAAGAACCTTAATCAACTTGAATTTCCATGAGCAATGTAGTTATCATGTCTTCACAAATCCATCAGGCCTGTGTAGCACCAATTCCCCCACTTTTCCTAAATTGTGGGAAGAAATTAATTGATTTCACTTCCTCTATCCTCATCATACAGTCTATGTCAGTTCAAACCTGTTTATTTGAATTTCATATTCTTATAATTTTCTTACTGACTTATAAATGGCTTTTAAATGCTAAAGGTATTTTTTGTATGTACATATATTTTTTTTTCCATTTTTCTTTAAGAAAATTTCTACTCACTCCACATATCATCCACAGATTCTCCGTCCTCCCTCCCCCACCCCCTCAGCCCTCTTTCCCAAGCCACTCCTCAACCCCACATGCCCCAAATCGAGGTCTCCCATGGGGAGTCAGCAGAGGCCAGCACACTGAGCCTAGGCAGGTCCAAGCCCCTTCCCACTGCACCAAGGCTGTGCAAGGTGTCACACCACAGGCACCAGATTCCAGAAGCCTGCCCATAGACCAGGGACAGATCCGGATACTCCTGCCTTGGTGCGCCCCAAACAGTTTGAGCCAAACAACCGTCTTCTGTATCCAGTCTCATGAGGGCTCCTAGCGACCAGCCCACAGTTCATGGGCTTCCACTAGTGTGACCTGTCATCTCTGCACGTCCTCCCATCATAATCTCGACATCCACTGCCTACAGTATCTCTCCTCTCTCTCATCAATTGGATTCCTGGAGCTCAGTCTGGTGCCTGGTCATGGATCTCTGCATCTGCCTCCATCAGTCACTCGACAAAGGCTCTATGATGACAGCTAGGTTATTTGCTAGGCTGGTCACCAGAGTAGACCAGTCCAAGCACCCTCTGGATCACTGCCAGCAGACCAAGGTGGGGTCAACGTGGATTCCTGAGAGCCTCCCCAGCACCCTGCCTCTTCCTATTCCCATGATGACCTCATCTATCATGGTATCTTCCTTCCTGCCCTCCCACTCTGTCCTTGTTCTAGCTTGATCCTCCCATTTCCCTATGTTCTCATCCCCCACTCCTCACCCTCTGCCACCACCACCACCCTAGTCTACTTATGTAGATCGCATTCATTTCTTCTTCACAGGATCATCCATGTGTCCCTCCTAGGGTCTTTTCCTGTTAGCTAGCCTCTCTGGAGTTGTAGGTTGCAGTCTGGCCATCCTTTCCTTCACATCTAGTATCCACTTATGAGTGAGTACAGACTATGTTTGTCCTTCTGAGTCTGGGTTACCTCACTCAAGATGATATTTTCTAGATCCATCCATTTGCCTGTAAATTTCATAATATCATTGTTTTTTACTGCTGAGTAATACTCCATTGTTTATATGTGCCATATTTTCTTTATCATTCTTCAGTTGAGGGGCATCTAAGTTGTTTCCAGGTTCTTGTTATTATGAATAATGCTGATATGAACAGAGTTGAGCATATGTCCTTGTGGTAAGATTGAGCATTCCTTGGGTATTTGCCCAAGAATGGTAAAACTGAGTCTTGAGGAAAACTTATTGCCAGTTTTCTGAGAAACCGCCATACTGATTTCCAACTGATTTCTCAACAGTGATTTCTCCAACAGTGGAGGAGTGTTCCCCTTTCTCCACATACTCTCCAACATGAGCTGTCTTCAGTGTTTTTGATCTTAGCCATTCTGGTATGTACATATATTTATTCCAGCCACTCCTGATCTATTAAATTTGTCCTTTGTCATCCTGAACATCTTTATTTACTTAATTGAATTTTGAAATTTGAATTTCTTGTGTTTTCTTTTTTCCCTTTTAGATGATAGGTTTTCTTCCTTGTTTGGGAAAAAGTCTTCAAATAAATTGGAACAACAACTTTATCATATATTACATTCTTGTATTCATGTTAATCTATTTTAGTAACATTGGAGTAGCATTGCTCTGTCCATTCCTCTTTGTATCAGTGTTTTATATGTGTGTGTACATATATATTACTGATACATGGATGTAAGTAATATCAGTGTAAATTATAATGTTAACATATAACAATATTTACATTTACAACCACTTTAATATATTAGTTAATATTTTGTTGCTATGACCAAATAACTGACAGAAGCAAGTGAAGAGAGGGGAGGTTTATTCTTCCTGGTGGTCCAGGGAATGGTCCGTTACAGTGGGAAAGGCGTGACAGCAGAAGCGGCCTGGCTCTGAGGCAGCAGGAACATGCAGCTGCATATCACACCTCAGCAGAATGGGAAGCAGTCAAGTAGAGTCACAGAAGTCTGAAGGATTTCACCTTTGTCTCATTTCACTAAGTGCAGGACCCCAGCCTACAGAATGGTAGCACCTACATTCAGGATGCATCTTTCACCCTCAGTCACAGACACACCAGAGTGTACCTCATAGATAACTATAAATCCAGATGACTGAACAATGAAGATTACCCATAATGATTAACATATAACATCTTACAAAATATTTGTGTAACTCATATGTGTAGTAAGAGTACATAATTAGGATGATATAATGAAATGTATACATTATAAAATTTGGTATTTGTATTTTTTTTTTTAGTTTATTAACTTGATCAAGGTGTCTCAGACATTATAGAGTACTACTAGTTGTAGTGAATGATTTTGTTTTGTGCTTGGCCATAATGTGAACACAAAATATTTTACCATTAAATATGATCCATGCTTGAGGCTTTCCAAATTATATGTTAATTAAGAGATTCTTCTCCTTACTTCTATCTTTTAGAAGATTTCATAAATTAGATTTGATTTTTTGTTTTCATTTTTTTTTTTAGTGGATTGAGTTATTTTCCCATAGCCTTTAAAAAATACTAATAAAGTGAGTCTTGATGCAGCTTTTCTGCTAATGGTGCTTAGAAACCTATAGGAAAACTGGCTTGCTCATGGTATCTGGTGATCCATTGCAATTTAGAATGATTTAGGAATATTTTTTTGTCATTGTGTAGCTCATAACAAAGTCATGATCTTTCTACCTGAGCCTACCAGGTACTGAGATAATAATCACGTGCCACTCTACCCTATATGTGAGTGTGTGTGTGTGTGTGTGTGTGTGTGTGTGTGTGTGTGTGTGTGTTAAAGTTGTAAGTTACCATCTTTGGGTTATCTTTTCTTGTTCTTCCTCTCTTTTTAAAAATCTGTATGATGACAAGATGGCAGAGTCTTACCATCTTACAGAATAGGTTGAAAGGCAAACTAGTTATGAGCACTGGAATAATTAGATTACACAGTAATTATTTGTTCCTCGAAGATTCAGTCAAATCTTTCTTGCGGGCCACAAGAATATATCATAGAGATTCAGCTGTGTATTAAAGCTGAACTTTGACCGGCCAAAGGTCTGTCAAAAGGCAAAGCCATTTATTATGAATATTTGGTGTTATCCAGCCTTTAATATTTCAGCTGTCTTCTGCTACAAAATCCTTGTGTGCCCAGACCAGTTGATAAACAGTTCAGCTCCCCAGACCTGCTGAACCTACTAAGTTACTAACTGTCCTGCTGAGCTTAGGAGACAAGCCAGTGGGAGATGCCTAGCTTTGTTTCCTGTGATAATGAAGCTCAGACCAGCCCCTGGCCTTGAGGAGGCCTAGTGGTTCTCCAGAGCACTTTGAGTGAAAACAAAAGAAGTTTTTACATATCAAGGCGAGAGATAAAACAACATTCCCGAGGAGGCAGGGAACCAGTGCCCAGGGAAAGAAAAGGCAGGTATGTTTTGTAGACAGGGACTGAACAGCAGGGCGAGAGAGAAGAGAGGATAACAGAGGTTCCATAGAGGGTAAGCAGATCTCAAGTAGAGTTTTCTGAGTGCCAGGAGTAGAGAGTAGCAGAGATGGAGAAAGAGGATACAGAGGAGGAAAATGAGGCTGAAAGCATAGAAGTTAGTTGTTAGCTGGACTATGAGCTGGGGAACTGAATGGAACTGTAGTTATGGAGACAGGATTTCATCCCAGAGAAATAAAGTAGACAGATATAGAGCTTGGTATGTCTAGAGTTGCTCCTGCCTTGAATGCCTGGTGGAGCTATAGCTGAATTGATAGAATTTTGTCTTAGAGGAATAAAGTTAACAGACATAAGAACATAGTGTACATAGATTTTTCCCCCTGATATCCCACACCAGACATAGCAAAGCCCCCTTGGACCTTGGGGAATCGATAAATCTTTATATTTCTTTTCTTACTACCATAAAGTTGATCAACTGTACAGAAATGTCTTTGATCAGTACTCCAACTATATAAAAAAAAGTCAACATTAAGAAAAAACTTGAAGGAGAAACCAGAAAATGGAAAGCTATTCCATCCTTATGAATTGGGAAAATATGAATGTGAAAACGAATGCCATGCCTAAAGCAACCCACAGGTTCAATGCAGTCCTGATCAAAATCCCGTGTCATTCTTCAGAGAGACAGAACAAAATCTTAAAATCCAAATGGAAGCACAAAAACTCCAGATAGCCAAAGCAATTCTGACCAAAAAGAACAATGCTCTGCATATAAACATAACTGTTTCCAACTTATAATAATACAGAGCCTTACTAATAAAAATAACATAGTATTGGTGAAAAAAGGAATATGTAGACCTATGGAACAAAAGACCCAGTTTATGCAATCATAGCCACCCCACTTTTTACATAGATAGCAAACAAATTGAAGAAAAGACAGCATCTTCAACAAGTGGTGCTAGGAAAGCTGGATGTCCACATGAAGAAGAATGAACTACATTCTTTTTTTTTTTTTTTTTTTTTGGTTTTTTCGAGACAGGGTTTCTCTTGTGTAGCATTGTGCCTTTCCTGGAACTCACTTGGTAGCCCAGGCTGGCCTCGAACTCACAGAGATCCGCCTGCCTCTGCCTCCCGAGTGCTGGGATTAAAGGCGTGCGCCACCACCGCCCGGCAATGAACTACAATCTTATTTCTAACCCTGCAGGAAAAAAGATGAACTCCAAATGACCCAAGAATCTCAATGTAATTTCTGTACCTCTGGAGCTGCTGGAGGAAACAGTACAGAGTACCCTACAAGATAAAGGCATAGGTAAGGATTTTCTGAACATGACCTGATCACTCAGGAAACCAGGCCAACAATTCATAAATGGGCCCGGGTGATGTCAAATAAGCTGGTGTGTATTAAAGGAAAAAATCAAGTGGAGAGACAGCCCTTAGAATGGAATAAAACATTTGTTGGCTCTACCACCAACAGAAGTTTGATATCTAGACATTTAAAGAACACTTAAACAGCAAGAAAACAAATATCCCAATCAAAAATTGGACTATAGAATTAAGAGTGCTCAAAAGTGAAACTAAAATTGGCTGGTAAATATTTTTTAAAGTGGTTAACATCCTTCAACAGAGAAAGGCAAATCAAGACTACTTTGGGGTTCCATTCCATTCTAGTAAGAATGGACATATCACGAAACAAATGACAAAAAATGGCAAGGGCGTGGGAAAAGGAAGCTCTTATACTCCGCTGATGAGAATGTTACCAGGTATAGCCACTGTGAAAATCAGTGGAGCTGTCTCTCAGGAAACTAAAAACAGAACTACCATATGACCCAAACATACAACTCCTTGTCACACATCCATAGAACTCTATAACCTACAACAGAGATACCTGTACATCTATGTTCACTTCTGCCCTATTCACAATAGCTGAGAAGTAGAATTAGCCTAGATGTCCCTCAGCTGGTAAACGGGTAAAGAAAACGTGGTACATTTAAATAATGGAATTCTATACAGTACTAAAGGAAAGTAAAATTATGAAATTTTCAGGGAACTAGGACTAAAATATATTATACTGAATGAGGTAGCTCATGCTCAGAAGAACAAATACTGTATGTGCTGCTTTGTATGCAAATCCTAGATCTGAACATTTAGATCTCTGTATTAAGTTGGAGGGAGTGTCCACAGAGGCAAGAAAACAAGAAAGGAGCCATAAAAGGGGTTGGCGTGGGAGAAGAGGACTTGAGAGGGAAACACACTGATAGGAAAGTGGCAGGAGACACTATGGGTGGAAACATTTACAAGGGGATGGGGGCGGGGAAGTGTGGAAAAGATGGCAGTGAGTGAATAGTCACAAATGAACCTACTACTTTATAAGCTAACTAAAAATGAATAAACAAACAGATTTACTCAGCATGTAAGTGGGCAACACTGATCACGGAAGGCACAAGGTATTCAAATTAAAATCCCAGTGCCAGGTGAGGGATACCCTTTTATAAGTTCTGGCCATCTAGCTCCCAGAGACTCCAAAAACAACACGGCTATTGTTACTATTCTTGGATGCCCACCAAAGTAGACAATAGGTCTTATTGCTGATGACATTACACACTTCCTGCAGGACACAGAGAAGTGAAACTTGAATGGACTAGAAGCAACCTCTCTGTTGACTACCATTCATAGCACTGGAAGGCAATGTGTGGCCTGTGGTAGAGAAGAGTCATCAAGGACCACACTGAGCTGTGGATCCATATGCAATAATACTGAACCGCCTGTCGGGAGATGCTCAATGGTGCAATGGTGGTATTAATGTAACCAGCCACTCCATATTTCAATTTGAGGCCTGCTCCATGGGAGGGGATACATGGCTTGTACCATAGACCTGGATAAAGCCTGTGCTAGGGAAGTCACAGGCACTGTAGGGGAATCTGATAATTTGGTATGAACATGTAGTTAAACTGATTTATAAATATTTAAGCTTATAAACATAGACTAATGCAGCTCTCAGCTTTTGTCAGAGAAGTCTCTTTTGACAATTAGTGAAGATCAAAACAGAAACCCATAATTAGTCAAAGTGCTGAGAATAAGTAATCTATAAGTAAATGCTTGGCCCTAAATGGAGTATATATGTCACCCCTTCAATGTCCCAGGGATCACCATGAAAGAGAGAGTGGAAAGACTATGAGAGCCAAAGGATGCAGAAATTAAATGAAATTTAATTTAACAGCCAATGGAATCATGTACACAGTAGATGGGACTGCCTGTACAACATACATACATACATACCCACAGTGTGGGGGGCATGAGGATGGGGAGTGCTGGGGGCTATCTTTCTGTATGCTGTGAATATATGTTGTTCCCGTTGGTTAATAAATAAGCTGCATTGGCCTATGGCAGGGCAGCTTAGAGGCAGGTGGAAAATCCAAGGAGAGAGACAGGAAGGAGAAAGGCAGAGTCTGGAGAGATACCAACCCACCACTCAACAAGAAGCAAGATGCCAGCAGACTGGTAAAGTCACAGGACACATGGCAAAACATAGATTAACAGAAATGGGTTAATTTAAGATATAAGAGCTAGCTAGCAAGAAGCCTGCCATGGGTCATACAGTTTGAGAATAATATGGAGCCTCTGTGTGTTTATTTGGGACCAAGCTGGTGGGAGAGATTTGTCCAACCGTGGGCTGGGTGGAATATAGGAAATCTGCTACAGAGGGGTACTACATGGGAAGGAGGAGGGCCTCAGCAAGAGTGGAAAAGGGATAAGAGAGGGCACTGAGGGGTGAATGTGATCATGGTATAAAGTATGAAGTTGCAAAATTAGTAAATAAAAAGTCCACATCATTGACATGGATTTTTTAAATTTGTTTTATTTTCAGAAGTCAAGTGTACATACATGGCATAAATCAAAAACACAAAGCCACATTGTGTTTGTACAAATGCCCTAGGGTTCCAGAACTGCTAATCGCAGCTAACAAGAACAACCAAGATTAACAACACCTGCTTTGGAACTTCACCTATTCTATAAAAATATCAATAATAATATAGGAAAGAATTTAATCTAGAAACATTAAAGAATAAGAAATTACAGAGTAACGGGATACAAAATATACTTTTAGAACTCTAAAATTGATTATGTATTTTTATTTAATTATAAAAAAACATGTTATACAGTTAATTTATCCTCTTTTCTATCCAGTTCCACCTCTTAGGAACTGACAAAATCTTGAGTGAGATGCATTAGATCATATTTAATTGATTCTAGATGTTCATACACAAACTTTCAGACTCTTAGTTTTCTGGAATTCATTGTTTGCTTACTGGATTAGTTAGGATAATGACCACACGTGAATAATAGAAACCTCAAATAACAGTGCTTTAAATACACTCATAGCTTACTTGTTTTTAGGCAAAATTTGAGAGGTAAACAATCCAAGAGAGTGCTATGCATAAGCATTCTTAGAGACTTAGGTCTTGACTGGCTTTCTGCCCTAGTGTTTATGGGTTTGGTCTTCACTTAGGCTCTAAGGTAACATGGCAGCCATTTCATACATGTGTGCAGGAGGCAGAAGGAAGGATTGAGAGGGATCAATGGCTGCATGCCCACTGAAGGATCCTGAAATGTCACAGGGCATTTCCACTTACAACCCTAGAAAAACAAAGAAATGTCACACTTTACTACAAAAGAAACAAACCAGTATACTTTAAAAAATTATTTGGGGGAGTCATTTAGTGGTCTAAAATCCATACTGTAAGACACCTAAAAATAGCTATTAAGAGAAAGCTAGCCATCTCTCTCTTATATTTTTGGTTGTGAGCCTAGCCTTTAAAGGCTGAGCCATCTCTCCAGCCCGCCATCTCTCTCATTACCATTTCACACATACTCCCAGACAGTCTGCTTATGTTTCCTAATGTTTGCCCCTTGAGTGCAAGACCCTGGTAACAAATGCAATATACAAGTAGACAGATCAGTACTGGTTGTGGTAGCGTGAATAAGAATGGCCCCCACAGGCTCATATGTTCAAATACTTGGTCCCCAGTTGATCAAACTGTTTTGGAAGGATTAGGAGGTGTGTCCTTGTAGAAGGAGGTGTGTCACTGGGGGCAGGCTTTGAGGTTTCAGAAAACTGGTACCATTCCCAGTATGCTCTCTGCCTCCTGCTTGTGGATCAAGACATGAGCTTTCAGCTGTTCCTGCTGCCATGCCTTTTCTCTGCCATCATGAACTCTGACTCTCTGAAACATAAGCCAAATTAAACACTTCTTTTATAAATTGCCTTGGTCATGGTGTTTTGTCACAGCAATAGAAAACTAATACATGGGTGAGGAAATAATGCAAAGGGCATGTCTTATTACCTGTGTGTTGGTGCTATACTGATAGATAAAACCCAAATAGTCCAAGAATTAAGAAACTATAACCCATTCACTAAATCAGCAATATATTCTGGAAACAAATATATAAATCTCACTTCTCTGCTGCCAATCAGGTCACATTTGGGCAGTTTATAGTTCCACTGGAATGATGGCATAGATGCATAAAATATTATGCAACCTCCAAATTATTAATAATAAAATAATAAATTTGAAGTCTGCATAGGATTAAATGATATTCTGTTAGAGTAGACACTAAAGGGATTTCTGTTTTGGCTGTGCTGGCTAGGAAACTGGAGGGACTCAATCCTTCTGAAAACTAAGAATACTCAAATATATAACTGTCACTTTAAAAACATTGATGACATGACAAAATAGTAAAATGGTGTCAATCAGAAGTCAAGTGGGAAAAGACTATAAATAGAGCAGAAGATTGGTGCTGCCCTTGCCTCAGAAACTGTCTTCTGAACCAATACACTGGGATTCATTTGCACAGCCTGAAACCATGGGGATTAGAAGCAAAGCACAGAGTTAACTCAAACTAAGTCACAATAAATGCTTCCCAACTAATGACCAGGATCTTGAGTGGCTACACACAGTGGGAATGAACCCCAATAGCAGTCTCTCCCACCTCCCCACACCCCCAGGGGCTGCAAGGAAACATGTCTTGATGTTAAGGAGAACAAATGTGATAAATTGTCTCTGAGAAGCTGTAATCACAAACCAGTGCTGGAACAGATTTATGGCTCAAATTCACATCACTTATGTGGACCAAGAGACCTTACACTATAAATTTAGCTGAAAATGGTCCTGGACATGGTTCCCTTGGTACTTGGAAGAAACAAAGAAAACTCATCTCTGAATTTTTAAAATAATTCATCTTCCTCTTTATTTTTATCCTAAGCATCAAAAAATTTTCCTCTCAAAAATGTCCTATAGGAAAATGAACAACTAGCTTTATACACACCAAGAATAATAACAAAAATTCAAAACAGAGTCAGACAACATATTCAAGTCATTAACTGTTAACTGCAAATGCCTATTAAACAGAAAATCAGCATGTCTGTCAAGAGCTATAGCAATGCGTGCAGCAAATCTGTGCAAGAGCGAAATCAATATTCCAACCATCAAATACTGTTATTTTATATTGTCTCAAACTTTAAAGCTAGCATATTTTAGTCTTATGATGTTCTTTTTTTTTTTTTTTAATTAAAAGACCTGTCATCCCTGTTCTAGCACTTACTATTCAAATTTTTAGCTCACCTCTAAATGCACTGGATGAAAGGTTTCATGTCAAGTATCAGGGTGCCACTGTTCATCAGTGTCAAGTGGGGAGACCAAGGGATCTGAGAGTGCACACTGTCTCTTTCTGATGGACTCACTCAAGAGAGCTACAGCCAGGCAAATTTCATAAACATGTCTCAACATCATTGAGGATTTGAGAAGTTTTTGCTTAAATCTTAGTTTATACAAATATTCCAGGACCTGCTAAAAGGGAGCTAAATCTATGAATAAAATACTATGTGATTACACCTGAAGGCAAGTGTCTTTCCCCAACTTCCCAAGAATGTATCTGGAGACACCCCAAGGTAGAAAACTTAAGTGATGGAAGGAACTTGAGAAATTCAGGTGAAATGTATTGCATTTCATTTCATAATTGTCATAAAAAAGGACTGAAATAATTAATATAAATTAAAATCCTTTAACTCCAAGCTAGAGCAACAAGATTTATCTCTGGGAAAGAAAAGGAAAGACCAGAACTATACAGGGAGACTGAACCATTCTAGACAGATGAGGAATAACCAAGGATCTTAATAATAATGTGCATCCAGGTGCTTAAAATGTGGACAAAAGTTAGCCTGTGTTTTAAGAGTATTTTAAATTTTGAAAACACTTATAAAAGAGTAAATAAGTTTAATAATTTTAAAAGTGTTCTAAAAGTAATCTGTGGAACCTAAGCAAATCTGTGTTGAACTTTTATTTACATGAAAACTTACAAGTGCAAAGGCTTTTGGGTATTGGTACCAGCATGCATTGATGTATTGATAATGCACTTCAGCTTTACATTGTTTTTCTAATTACCCCAGGGCAAAAGAAAATAATTGTTAGAATTAGTGTAGAGTGGCAGAGTTAACTTCTTCCTTCAAAGCTCTTGCTCTTTAAGTTAAAATTCTTACTCTCCTCCTCCATCCATCCCCCCAAAACAATCCCTCCTGTTGCCTTCCCAGCCTTAATAGAAGGGGAAGAGCTTAGTCTTACCTCAACTTGATGTGCCATGCTTTGTTGACACCCACAGGAGGCCTGCCCCTTTCTGAACAAAAGCAGAGGAGGAGTTGATTGGGGGATGGGCAGAGAGGAGGGAACAGAAACTGCAGTCAGAATGTAAAATAAATGAATGAATTTAATTAATAATAATAATAAGTTACTTTTTTTTTTTAGAGATTTACTTTACTTTTAACCAAGTGGGGTTTTTTTTTTTTTTTTGGTTGGGGGGCCGGGTATGTGCATGGGCATGTATGTGCACATGCCCTGGAGTCCAGAGGAGGAAACTCTCTATGGAGCTGGAGTTACAGGTACTGTGAGCTGCTGATGTGGGTACAGGGAACTGAGCTCAGGTCTTTACTTTCCACCTCTGGTTCCTCTCTCCAGTCCAACTGACAATTCTTAGAAACAATTAGAAGTTAATCACGTCTCTGACATTTAGGATGCATAAAAATTCTATGATCCATTTGTTATTTGTACTATATTTGAACAAAAACATCACTGGTAAAAACAATATTTACAAGATACAAATAAATAAATAAAAACCTTTGGTCAAAAACATTTTTTTTTAAATCACCAAAATTCTAGACTTTATGTTATTTGTCTTAAGGTTTAAACAATTAAACTAAAATCTTGAAAAAATATGGTCACAAAAGAAACAGGAAGAGAGAGAGAAACAAGGAAACTAAAGAAAAGTGAGGAGAAAGCCCTAGGAAAACCAGGCAGCAAACTTGAACATCGTGTCTGATTGTATTCAGGAGAGAAAAGATGGGGCTTCCAAAATGCTAATATTAGTACAGCTTTCTGACTCATCCCTTTACCCCACAGCACCTGGCACATTGCTTTGCATATGTACATAATCAATATTTAAATGAATGGATGCATGCATATGAAGCTCAGAGTTCTAAAATGCTATATTTCAATTCTCCCCCTCAAATCTCACACCATACACTCATCATAGTTTTAAAAACCTGATAGAACTGAAATTAAAGCAGGATTTGGGTCCAGGAAGAGCACAAATTGCTTCATGTTTGGAAGTTTAATACAATAGATACCCATCTCTGTGTGAAGGTGCTTTGCTAAAGTCACTCTGTAATTAATTTGAAATACCATTCTGCTATCCATAATAAATTTATCTAAGAACTTAGGAGCCTAAAGCAACAATTTGTTATTATTTCCTGTGGCTCAATGGGGTGGCTGGGTTTCTGATGTGCTAGCATCTGAGGCTGGAAACATGTGAAGCCCTAGCTGGTCTGCTTATCCAAATGACTCTTCTCATGGGGGTGGCATTTAATAATTGCTACCAACTGGGCTCAGCTGGAACTGTCAAGTAAGTCCCCACATGTGGCTTCTCTCTGAGTTTGGATTTCTCACAGTAAATGTAATTTTAGGGTAAATATCCCAAAATTATCAGCAGAACAGTTATGAAACATCTCATAGCCTGGTCTTGGAGTCAGAGTGCCACTCTGCCAGCCTTCTATTGGTCACACTTATCATCAAAATCAGCCCAGGTGATGTAATTAGGCTCCACCTCTCGGCGCAACCAGCAGTATATGAGTAGAAGGAAGGAAAGAATTATGGTGGGCATCACATGGAGATGCCACAATGCCTGCTCTCCATGGAATCTTTAGTAGGTTAGATGTGAACTGGTCCAGCTGAACTTTGTGTTGTATTAATACTCACCCTGAAATCATTTTCATATAATTTCGAGTTGAATATTTATATGGCAAAAAGAATATTTAGATCATACCAAAATCTTGAAAGGGGGACTAGAGAGACATATCTAAGGTTAAGAGTACTTACTGCTCTTGCACAGGACATGGATTCAGTTCTCATCACCTACATGGCAGCTCCCAACTGTCTGCAACAGTAGACTTGACATCTTCTTTTGGCCTCTGAGGACACTAGGCATGCACAAGGTGCACATATATACATGCAGGCAAGCATACACGTAAGATAAAGTTAAATAAATCTTTTATTAAAATCTTGAAGCAAGATTTCAACTCCACTCATGATAACAATTTGTCAAACCCCAGCAGTTTTGATGGACTTTAAAAGAATATACCTGTGTTGTTTTTGAGAAAACAAAAGAAATAATATTATCATTATCTCTGTAAGATAAGTCTTATTCCATCTGACTGTCTTACACAGTCTAGGAATAAAAGTACAGTCTTATTATTTTTCTTGGTCTTAGTAGAATGGTTTGCTTTGCACTGCTAATGTAATCAACAACTGAAAAGCAGATAAAGTGGCTCAAAGTTTCTATTCTCTACAATCTGTCCAGGTGCTTACATGGTATATTAATTTTATCTTCATAATAATCCAAAAAGCAGATATGACTGGCCCCATTTTGCAAATGAAACTGAAGTTCTTAATTTAGAAACTTATCCAAGAAAATGGGGGAATAGTTGTGGGATTCCTACATTTTTTTCCCTATACTATCTTATCTCATGAGCCAAAGTTAGTTTCTGTACACATGTAAATTTATAAATATATACATATGCATATATAATTTTCCCATTTTATTTTTTATTATGTTTATTTATTTATTTGGTTTCTCAAAATGAGTTTTCTCTGTGTGACAGCTCTGGCTATCCTGGAACTCACTTTGTAGACCAGACTCACAGAGATCCGCCTGTCTCCCCAGTGCTGGGATTAAAGGCATACACCACCAAATCTGACTTGATTTTTCCCATTTTAAAACTGATGTATTTATTGTGTATATGACAAGATGCCACCTTGGCCATTAGAGGACTTGGGGAAATTGGTTCTCTCTTCTACATGAGGTTGTGGGAATGTTCCAGGGATCCAACTCGGGGCTCAGGCTTGGCAGCGTGTGCCCTTCCCCTGCTGAGCCCCCTTTCTCTATAACATGTATGTATCACAGAAATGACAAACGTTATCTATAGATTGTGTATATTAGATGCTATATATCACATAATATGTATATTATACTGTATATTATACAAGCTCTCTCCCAAGAGGTGATAGTATAAAAATACATGCCAAAAAAGAGGGTAATTTTTGAAAAAAAGAAAATACATTCTAGTCACACTTCAGTTTATCTGATACATGAAATAAAGGTGAAAACTGTATTCATATAGATTTTAACAGGGACAGGGATGGCCTTACCTTCCTCCATGTGGAAAATGAACGTCATTCAAACAGGTGGGAATGACATGCGGTAAATGAGATGCCATTTTAGGCATATATGCAATGCTGTGCTTCTATCAGATCTACAGGAAGAATAATCCAGGGAGCTCCTCCTTGCAAAGCATCTTTATGATTAAGTTGCAATCTAAACCAATTAACAAATTCTTGTATAATATTAGAGGGACCAGCCTCAATATTATACATCCCAGGGGCTCAGGAGAGAGAACTACTAACGGCGAGGACTATTATCAGGAAATATAATCTCAGCACACCAAGTTCTATAGTCCACTTGCTTTAATTCCTCTGGCATAACATCCTTTATACACAGCTTCAGTTCTGTTCTCATGTCTAGCTCCTTTCTTGCCTGATTTCTCTCTATATTTATCTACTGTCCCCTCTATGTTCTATCTTAATTCCTTTGTCTAGTTCTGCCCCTTCTAGGTTCTCATCCATCTTGTTCCTTCCCATATCATCTCCTCTCCCGTCTCCTTCTCTCTCATCTGGCTCTCCCTCATCTTCCATCTCGTTCCTCTAGTACTCTGCTGCAGCCCTTCAATCTACTTCTCTCCCATCTCAGTTTGTTCCTCTCAAGTTCTTACCCATCTAGTTCTTCCATTCTCTTCTCTCCTCTGTCCTCCCCTGCCCTGGGAGTTCTGGTATATATATACTTACAAGCAGTATTTCCTTAGCAGTGCAAAGCCAGGCTTCCAGGGTCAAATGGAGGGGTGATAAGAATAGGCTTAATTGACACATCCGCCAGGCCTTCTCAAACAGGTAACCTGGATGCTTAAGTCTGTTCTTAGAGAGTACAGAGGTATCTCTGATAAGGTACTTTCCTCCATCCGGTGATGGACCTGGCCGGATGCTACCAATAATAATTACAGGGAGACTTGAACTGGGAGTTCTGGCTGAGCATAGCTGTTAGCACAGAAGGTTATCTAAATATTCCTAGAAGTGGCTAGGTAAGTAGTTAGAGGTCTATAAAGTTAGTAAGGCTGTAAGAAAGGAGGGGTCTGAGCTAAATTGTGTAAAGCTATTACTTAATGTCTACCTGACCTAGGCGGTGTCCCCTTGTGGAATTTATCTTAAGGCAGGAGACTTGCATGTGGGCTGTTATCACTGTTAATCCTCGGAAATTGGGTGACCACCTGGGTGATGTCTCCTTTAGTCCTTGAAAGTGGCTAGGGGAGATATCTGATTCCAGAGAAAGCCTTTCCTGAGGCTGTTCTCCAAATGCCTGGAATGTGTATGTCTAGAGAGTGATCAGTCCACATTGTTAGCCCTTCTTAAGGAAAAATCAATTGGGAAATCTATGAAGGAACACATGATTTTCATAACAGAATACAGCTGATATATAACAAGCCAAGTAACACCAAAAACTCCTTGAGATTTGGCTTCCTCTGGAGGAATTCCCTGATTCCTCCAGGTAGTGACTTTGCCATAACCAGCTGAGTTCTTATGATATTCCTGCGGCCCGCAGCAACAAATACCTAGTAGAAGAGTCTCAGGTAACATTCGCATATGGTTGTTGCTCTTTCAGGTAAACAAGAATTATTAGAATACTTTCACTTTTCTGGTAAAGAGAGGATTAATTTAACATATTCTTTATTTCGGGGAAGGGTGGGTTACATGTGTGCCAAGGTCAGAGGACCAGTTTTTAAAGGTTGATCCTCTCCCTCTCTATGTGGGCCCCAGGGAGCATCAAGCTTCAATGATCTTTACCCCCTGAGCTGTCTCACAGGTCCTGAAGACCACATGACAGCTTTCTGCAAAAGCCTAAAACCAAAGACAGCCAAAACCATTAAATCAGACTCTGAAAGATAGATGCATTATTTAAATATTAGCACAGAAGCACTCGTGAATGTGAGCCATTGAAGTTTAAGTTGTTTATCTCTTAGACAGATTTAATTTAATATCATGCAAGGCAAACAGACCTTCACTTACTCTAGTCAAAGAAGATTGAGTCAGTAGCAGCTACTTCCTATTAAAAGAGAAAAGACAAATGGAGCAATAATCATCTGTGTGTGTCCACAGAGCAGAAATGACTTGAAATGTTTGTGAAACGGTATTCTTATTTCTTGTGGTTAATAGCTTAAAAGTGTGCAGGTGTCTTGGGTCTTGCTATGATAAACTCACGTTCAGAGTAGGTAAAGCAGTCAGACACAGCAGTCAAGGTCAGGTAATTCTGCTTTGTTTTGTAGGATCTGTTTCAGTAGCTATGCTGTGGTTGATAAATGTTCTCTTTTTACTAAAATTTTTCCCCAAAACTAATCCTAGTCACATGTGCAATTTCAGATCTAAATAAGGACTTCACAGAAATCTTGGGAACAAACTGAGTGTCTCCGTATTGTGCAGGGGACAGACATTATTCATCTGTTAGTGTGTTTATTTTGGAGCAGGGCATGCATGGCAAAGCACACATGTGAGGCCAGAGGACAACTTACGGGAGCTGGTTCTCTTCTTCCACCAGGTGGGTCTCAGAGACCAAGCTCAAATCACGACCTTTGGCAGCGAGTGCCTTTACTTTCCGAGCCGTCCCACCTGCCCAGCATTACAATCTTAACAGTGATTTTCATGTTGCTTTTTCCCTGAACAATTTCCATATATAAGGCATCGTACAACTTCTGATAATGTTTTTCCTGGAAAGTTGACATAAAATTTACAAAGAGTGTGAAAGAATGCCTGCTTCCTCTTCCCTTCTGTGCTTCAAGCACAAGTCTCAGCACTTCCATGCTTTACAAGCACCTGTGAGTTTAAGAAAGGCGTCTTGTCTTTCAAATAAATCTCTTATCTTGGGCCCTGTTCAAGGTTCAGTTCTACTGCTAGGGTTGATGCCACAGTGTCATAGCCTCTGAAGTGGGAGTCAATTAAAGGCTTGACCACACCCTCCTGGGAGATAAGTTGGCAGCACCAACTTCATGGGTAGCCAATAAGGCAGTAATCCCCAAACACCATGTCTCTAAGCAATAGCAATTAAAGTAGGGTGGCATTTGGTAGACCTTCCCAGTTTACCTAATCAAATATTCTGTCTCTTATAGTGATCAACCCAAAAGTGTCCCTGAGGAATGGATCAAACTTTTGTTTTCTTTTTCTACAAAAACACCCAAGTACTCAGTAGGCCTGACCCTGGCTAGCTTCTGAGATCATACTAAATTGGGTTTATACAAGGGAGTATGATGGTAGACTAGAAAACGTTTTCATATCCAAGCCCATGTGTCCTATTGATGAGCATTAAATAACCTTTGCTCCATGGCTGGCTACCATAAAATACCATAAAATTATCTAGTTAGGACTTTTGAAAAGTGGACACAATGACTGTCTTACTTGATTCCACTCAGGTAGGTAGTATATCTTGTTCACTGTTTCAACCTATAAATCCACTTTAAAGACAGGCACGTTGGCTCATGCCTATAATTCCAGCACTTGGAGGGCAGAGGTAATTGGATTGCCTTGGTTCAAGGCCAACCAGGGCTGTGCTGTGAGTCCCAGGCCAACCTGACTACGGAGCAAGACTCAAACAAAAGCCCACTTTTGTCTTCTAAAAATGATTCTAGTTTATAAAATGTGGTTTCTTCAGCCAATAGGCTTCCAGTGAATTCTTCAGCTTGACTAATGCCTTCTTTCCATATGAAATAAAACATGAGCAATCTCTTTTCTACAGGTACAGGTCAATTCCATGCACCCTTGTTTAAACCCAGCTAAGTGAGCATGTTGACCAGGAGAACTCCTTTATCTTAGAAGTGGTAGATGTGCTCAGCCTTGGGATTCCTCTAAAGACTTTTAGGGCAGAAGAGGTTGAAGATACCTAAACACATGGCTGATAAGGTTGTCTGGTTGCCAATTTAAAATATTCCTGGGGCAGTTTGACTGAAAATACTTTTCTTTTATAATCTGGCAATATTCCCACTGCATTGCAAAAAATCCTTAGTAATCACCCTCTTGTGCATCTTGGGAAAATCATGCACACTCGGTATCTTGTCAGCAAGTCCTTTACAACTGAGCCGTATTGTCTAGGCTATTTACACTCTAAAGGGAGCCCAACAATGAGGCAGCTAGTTTTCTAAACTTAAACCTAAATGCTGTTTAACACATTTTGTCTTTCAACAACCAGACAAATCTCTAATATTATTTCATTAAACTTCAGCATTTATGTTTTTTTTTGAAAAGTATTTTGTTAAAAAGAAAAAGTGCTTATGCTCTTGTTTATATGAAACTGGGGTGTCTATGTATTGAACTGATTCTTCAGTAGCAGTGGAATTACTGAGATGTGTAAGCAGAGAAGATAGTGACACTAATTGACATTCAAATCTTCTCTCTACTCCGACTGGAATTGTTCCTTGTGTTTATTGAAATGATAACATCTTGCAACAGGTTATGAGATTAAATAAGAAAATGCATTAAAAAAATCTCTAGTAAAATATCTAACTCATACAGAGCTGCGATAAGCATTTATTTACTGGCATGACCAAACATGAAGATGGAAAAAAATATTTGCAAGAGATTATGCTCACTCCACCCAGGTGACAAGGCCAAGCTCTTAGAGAGCATGTCCAGTTTCATTAGCCAGAGATTTGCCTGTATTGCTCTTGTGGAAAGATTTCCCACCACAGAATAAGATATGGGTGAGTATAAACCCCACTCCTTCATCCTGAGGAAATGTCCTTAGGTTTACTTCCCCTCTGGGAAACGTATTAAAATTCCATATTTCTCTCTGAAACCTTACTCCTGGTGAGTTAGTGAACTTGTCATCTGTATATAAAGAAGATTTGCTTTCAAGGAGAATGAAAAATGGTTTTCTTCTATAATCAGGGACTCACCTCTCTTTCCTCCCTGGCAACATATGCCATCGTGCCTGGCTCCCTAGCAACCATGTCTCTCTATCAGACAGCTTTATTTGAAGCAATCTTCACTGAAAAAAGGGTAGCACAAAAAAGCGTGGATATAAAAATAAAAGAAAAATGTCTAGGCTTACTTTTAAATAATCTATGCTTCCTTGGGATGCTAAGCACATTTTTCCTTGTATAATTTTATTGAAAAAAATTAATTTAAAAGACCATGGATTTATCACAGGGATGAAGAAATAGGCATCTCTTCAGGAAAGTGGTATGCTATGTTGAAAGAATATAATTGGTAAATTATGATGGAACAATAATAGAAGGAGCAATTCTCTTCAAATAGAAAGTTCTCAAAAGCAGCATGCCAAACACTTCACTAGAGCATTGTGTCATATGTGACTAAATGCAATTTTGACACAACAATCTGTACTTTGAGTGTATCCGTCCTGCAGCCTAAGGGCTCACTCATTTCTATATTGAGTTGGTTTGCCGCGTCAAAGGTCTGGCAGAACACGGGGAGGTTTAAGCAAACAGCTCACTTTATTTGAAACAGATTTACTGCTGTCATCAGGAACGCTGTGTCCTACAGAGCCGCGTTTTATGGCCCATGCACCTGAAGTTGCTCGCCATTGCCTAAACCTGCCGACAGGCTCTCATCGGCCCCTACGGCGACTAACCTAACCAAGTGACCCGACAAGGTCATCTATGTCCAAATGAGGGAACAATAAAAATAAACCCGCAGATTACAAAGATGATTGATATTCTAAAACAGGAAATATTTTCTATGGAAGATAGTCACAATTTTTTTCATTTTAAAGTGATTTATTTTAAGGGAAATTATATCTAACTATGAGAAATTTACTTGATAAATGAATAGTTTTTTTGTATTTCTAAAGATGTATACTTTTTAAAGTATATCTTTGATGTCACTTATCTGTAAGCAAAGATTTATTCACTAATTAACAAGAATTAAACTATTAATCATATACTATTAAATTAAAAATTTGTACACTGCACCTTTAAATTCATACATAAGTATATGGTCTCTTAGGGAAAATACTTTAAAATAAATGCTTCAGTTTTAAATTTTTATTTAAATGTATTTTAAAGAAATACCTAAAATTGTACAGGTTCATGGAATATATTATTGGCTTTTTATTTGAATTTACTTTTATCTAACATATAAAATATTATACACATTTCAGCCCATAAAATTGGAATGAATACATACGAGGTAAAAAGTATAGAATTTTATGAGGTAAAATATATGTAATACTTATGCATGTGTTAGAAATAAATTTATATTTTAAAATGAAAATACAAATGAAAGCTTTGATAATAATGTATTCACAGATATATAGAATCTTAAGCTTCTATTTTCAATATATAGTGTTATTTTGAAAAGTCTCTAAGACAAAAGTGAACAGGCATTATTCCATTTATGTGTATTATATATGTATACATACATATACATATATATGTATATATGTGTGTGTGTGTATATATCATCCAATCCCATAGGCAGCAAAACCAAGATAACTGTTCCACCTCATGTTGTAAGTTAGAGCAAAGTGTGCTATCGCTGCCTGTTGGGGGAAGTCTGTGCATTTTAAGATCAGCAAACAGCTCTCTGTCTTCCTGTCCCTGCTAGTCTCTCCTTGGCCAATGCTCTCCTTGCTCTTTCAACAGAGGCCCATTACACTTGGACCCATTCACAGGGAAACAAGAAAGAGCATGCTAATTTAAAAACTGGCTTTGCTGGGCTACATGCAAGAAATCTGAGAGAGGCAGAAGTGCTAGCTTCCTATCACAGGATGCAAAGCCTGGGGTAACTTGTCAACAGAAAGCTTGTTTTGGTCTCAGTGAGGGTGAGTGTTCATTCCTGATTGATTGGTCTTGATGACTCTTGGAAGCAGCATCTGGCAGCTGCCTCTTGGGGAAGAAAGCCCCTTACCTTTGAAGTGAAAATAAAGAGCAAGTGAGGAAGTCTTATACCCCTTCCAGGGCATGTTCCTAAAGATTTGAAGACCCCCTACCCCAATTAAGGCTCTCAACACCTCCCAACATTGTCAAACTAAAGCATTACCATATGGGTCTTGGAACACTTTAGATCCAAATTATAGTAATAAATATCATATATACGCCACTACTAAAGTATATATAGACCTAATTTAAGTAATAGTTACTCAACACTCCCTAATCTCCAACCACTGTTGTAAGGATTGTGTCTCTCATAGGACTGTGACTCTAGGAAGACATTGAACCATGCACATGATTGTCATGGTTCAAACTGGCAATGTACCCTTCTTCCCAACAGATTCCTGATTTTTACTTAAATGTTTGGTCTTCAAATGGTGACATTGTTTTAAAAGGTTCTAGAAACTTTGTTGGGAGAGACAAACCAAGAAAAGTGGGTTTGGGGGTGGAGTGGGGTTGATGTCATGGCCTCCCTGATTCCTGCCTACTAGGTATTAAATTATGTTTGCTTCACTGTTTAGGTTTAAAGTTTCCCGTATTTCCTCAGGTCATTTATCATCCACTGCTACCTCTACAAGACCCATTATGGATGAAAGAAGTTCTTTGATGAGGATGTATCTGTGGAGGCAGCACACATTCAGTTCTGAAGCAAGGTTGGGGTTAATTCCAGGTAAGCTGCTCTCTCTCTTCCTCATTACCGTGGGGCTTGTCCAAAGGCTCTTCTCCTGAGTTGATGAGTTAGGTTCCTCTTGCTTTTCAGCAAGGCTAGTTTTATCATTTATTATGTGAGTAACCAAACATGTTGGTCATTTTGTATGTTTTTCTTTCTATCATACCTCTGGATATGGCAGGCTCTGTCCTATCCAGAATGTTCTTCCCTTCTTTTCATTCTCTGTTGATCCTTTTACTCTCTACTGATCAGTCTGAACATTCTCTTCCCATATTTATATTTGGGTAACTCTTCCAAATTTACCTAAATTGATTAGCAGTGATAAATGTTCTACTACTGGTATTTGAAACATGAGAGCTCTTGGATAAAAATCGCATCTGTGTAGGAACTATTTCTCCATAATGAAGGTTAACTCTCAGTGGACAAGCAAAAACAGAAAGTGAGCAAACGCCACAGAAGCCAACTGCTTCAGTTAAAAACAGCCCGAGCACCCAGTTATAAGTCAAGCCTCCTCTGCTATCTTGAAATTCTGCAGCCATTATCAAAAAGGCAGAAACAGACTAAAAAAGTCGAAATCTGTACCACAGACTTTAAGGAAAGGAATTTAGCGGAAGATGCGCCAATGGGAAATAAACAACAAACTATTAAACATCTCTAATTCTGAAACTTTGGCTTCAATATATGAAAAAGAAGCAAATGTATGCAAAGACTATTTTATAAAAAGGATCAAAGTAACAGTAAATATTTGTGAAGATTATTTTAAGAATGTTTTTTCATTTCTAAATATAAAAAATGTTTTAATATGGATGAACTTATATTCCAAGTATAATATTAATATAAAATTAAATTGAAATAAGAAGGGAAGTCATATGCAAGGTAAACTGCATTGTATATTGAGTTAAATCTGCCCAGCTGGACTTCACCACTGGATTCTAGCTCTGAGAGATGGATAGTCATGGGTAAATCAACTCATATCTCTTGTTGCATTCTGGCAAACACCTTGGTTTTGGAGTAGGAAATCTTCAAGTTGCCTCCAGTTTTGAAATTGTATGGTCTTTGTGTGGTTTACAATAGCAGAGAGAATCAGGAGTTCAGTTTTTTAAAAATATTAAGTTCTAAAATCAGAACCATCTCTATTATTTCAGTGTGAAATGGTTCATCATATAAATGGAAACATTGGTCCTACAAAGTAAGCACAAAATTAGGAATTCATAGTATTTAAAAATAGGAACCTGAAATTCAGATTATTATAATCAAGCATACTACATCAAAACCAGTGTTCTTGCCGGGTGTTGGTGGCGCACGCCTTTAATCCCAGCACTCGGGAGGCGGAGGCAGGCGGATCTCTGTGAGTTCGAGGCCAGCCTGGGCTACCAAGTGAGTTCCAGGAAAGGCGCAAAGCTACACAGAGAAACCCTGTCTCGAAAAACCAAAAAAAAAAAAAAAAAAAAAACAGTGTTCTTTAAAAAAAAATGTGGTGAACTGTTGTTCACATAAAAATTCAACTAATAAGTGCCCCAAATTATCTAAAAAATGTATACATTAAGACTATTGTCTTAGTATTCTGAAAAGAAAAATAAATATCTTGTGACTTGTCTTCATACTTTTTCCCTGTGTTTTAAGCAAAATTTTAAAGAAAACCAGTAAAATTGTCTGGCTTGTAGAAGACATAAATTCAAAAGTATCTAATCTTAATTTTTATAGTTGTGTTGTTTGAATCTAAGTGGAAAGAATTTAATTATCCATATTTTCTGAGGGTTTTCTCAGAGCTAAAAATTCTAAATAAAATGGTCATATTGAATTAGAAAAATGACAGGAGATATCACTGAGATATGTCTTAAGAGTATAGTGATTGTCCTTCCTACATACACCAGTTTTCCAAGTATTTCATATCCAAGACCAAGACTAGTAGATATAAATTAAGACTAGTGAGCATTTTTCTAGTCCTTTCAATTTTTTTCACTGGCAAGCTGTCTCTAGAAATCAATGTAACCAGCTCACTCTTACTTGAAATGGTAAATTGAAGTAAATCTGGGACTAGTCTAGACTGGACTAGACTGGATCATCGGCAAGAGGTCCTTTGACATTGAGAACTCTACCTAAGTCTATACAATAAAAATACCAAACTTGGCATCTCTTAGAACTTTTCCATACCTTATATCATCATTTATTCACAATTTTCCCCTTGAAAATTATTTTAGACACTTGACCTTTGTGTCTTTGCCAATCCTACACTCTTATTTTGAGAGACAGACACCAGAAAATAGACCTCATAAGCAAGCAGAACGTATGGTATAGCAGAAAATGAAAAAAAGCTACAGGAAAAATAGTAGAGTAGAGAAAAATGCTTGGAGGGTAAACCAGGATGAAGAGGATCCAAACAACGTAGAATTTGCTCCAAGGTTTGCATCAGAGTACCTGGAAGGTGGTCGTGTCAACCATTAGTGCTGAAAAGACTGGTTGGGCATTTGGCTTGGAGCTTATGTGCTGAGACTGAGATGTCCACTAGAAATGCACTGGCTTGATACCTTTCATTCTGCCTCATAACAAGATGGAAGAGGAGCAGCGTTTTGTCACTCACGTTCAGAGTTCTGAGAGAAACTGGAAATCTCTAAAGAAAACAATGGAATAGATGTTCAAGTGACTTGCTATCTTCCAATAAAAAGTACAAATAAATATCTTAGGTTTTGGTATGAGTAAATTTAAAAATATTTTCATATGCCTTTAACCTCAACATTTGGGAGGCAGGGACAAAAGGATCTCTGTGAGTTTGAGGCCAGCCTGGTCTACATAGTGAGTTCTAGGCCACCTATGACCACATAGTAGGAGCCTGGCAAAAAGAGAAGCAGAAGAATGTAGAGTCTGCCCAAGGCTCTCTTCCTCTCTGGTTGCCCAGAGACTGATTCTAAAGGAAAAAGTGATGAGACAAAGGAAATGCCACTGATGGACTTTAGCCCAGTATTAAACTTATAAGAAGGTTGCTCACCAAAACACTTCATAAAATATCTGGTTTAGGAGCTAAGGAGTGGCTTGGTTAGTAAAATGTTTTTAGAGCAAGCATGAAGAGATAGACTGCGATCCTTAGTGCCCACATAAATGCCAAGTATAGGGCTTGCACTCCCACAGTCCAGGAAGGCAGAGACACCTGGGTCCCAGGGGCTTTCTGGCCAGCTGGGGCAGCAGAATTATGAGGTCCAGGTTCATTGAGCCTTGAAAACAGAAGTGAAGAATGATTTTAAGGAAGACATCTACTGTTAACCTCTGGGCCCACACCTACCTGTGTACACATATACAAACACACACACACACACACACACACACACACGCACGCACGCACGCACGCACGCACGCACACACTTGAACACAGACCTGTACATATGCACATACACACAGAAATATCTGTTCATAAAATCAAGATTGTAAAAATATGGTCTCATGGCCTCTATTTAAAAATGTTTCTTTTTTTAAATTACATAATAAAATTTGCAATGCATTGACATTTCAAAGGCTTCTCTCTGGAGACTGAGGATTGCTGTTCCTGTGGGTACAAATAGCCTGACAGAACCCCCCACCCCTCATCACTCAGAAGTTTCTAACTTGAGCACTTTGTCTGCTTTCAATGTGTGTTTTAAACAAGCATCTGGAGAAAATGCAGACAGACAGACAGACACACACACACACACACACACACACACACACACACATCCTGTTTCTCCTATAGTCTTTGCATTTCATATGTCTAAGGCACTAGACCCATACCAAACAGTTTATGAAAACATAATGAATAAGAAAACAGTATAAAATATAATCCACATGTATTCCCACTATACATGTAAATACAACATACATGTGCATACATGTGTACCAAACATTTGTACAGATAGGTGTTTCTGTCCTTAATGCCCGCCCAGGCTCTTAACATCCTGACCTGGCTGTGGCAGCAGACACTCAGCAAATGCTGATTGTTTCTACACATCTTAAACTCACTTTAACTACTGAAATCCTTGTAGAATAATCCCAGCTTTCCTCTCATTTTTCTCCACAGGAAAATGACCAAAATGTTGGAAGTGATGAAAGAGACTAATTTTCATGCATTTTTCAAAAAGTATTCTGTCTGTTCTTCAATAACCATAAGTGGAATTTTAAAGATAAAATGTATAATTAGAAAAGAAAATTCAATTCACTTCGTAACTACAGCAGAAGCAAATCAAATTATTCAGACTTGGTCAAGATGGACATTTGTGATTCATATAAATTCTAGAGCAGTGCTATCCCAAGCCTGAGCTGATCTGCTAACACTGATACAGCCGACAAAGGATCGTTTGGTGTATTTTCATTTCTGTAGAGCTTTAAGTAATGTTTGAAAAAACAAATTATATGTTAATGATGAGTAAAACTTGTTATCAAAAGAGCTGCCATTATGTTGCCTTAAACCTGTTTATTGGCGTATAATCCCATTTTCTAGCTTTTAAGGAGTGGAGACAGCTCTCTGGAGTTAATTACTGTTTCATTGCTAGTACCCCAGAGCAAGCACAGTTAAGTGTTCAATGTTCCAAAGTAATTGGCAAGGACTTAGAAGAACCAGGACATATAAATTTGCACTAACAACTCAGGCTAACTGGCAAAATGGAAATAAATACAAGAATTTAGTGATTACTACACATCAAAGCCAAAGAAAGGGCTGATAGAAAGCACAGTCCGAGAACCCAAGTTCAACTAAACCTTAGCAAGATACGACACACACTGGGATTTCCAATGAAGCAGTGTGCTCAGCAGCCTCTGCTTAATCAATGAAAACATGTACCTGACAGGGAAATCTATGTCAATAAAGGGCCAGCATAGTGGCAATGCTTTATGACTTACTAAGATATATCAGTACACTAGTGAAATAGAGTCCTCACCTTATAGGTGCTGCGAAAAAATACCTCAGTTATTATTTGTCATACAAATTAGAAAAATGCAGCAAAAGGTTGATCCTTTTTTTCTGATTAGAAGAGCATTCTCGTGGCATTCACAAGGCCATGGGTTCAGTTCCAGTAAAGGAATAACCGAGACTCCCCAGATATAGCAGACTGTCCGCATGAACTGCTTTGTGGGATGTTTCTACCCATTTGATACTGAAACATTAATATGCCAACAATATGATAAAACACCACAGATCACTGGCAGTGCTGTAAATGTCATTACAAATGTATTTTCATCACTATTGTGATGCTTGTAATTTGATTGCCTAAATCATTAAATAGTACATAGATCAAGCCCTGTGGAGAACATGGGTTGGGGGTAGGCCTTGTTTTTCTTAAAATGTTGGCCAACCACTTCAAATCATCAAAAGCTTCTTCTGGAACGTTAGAGGTGGAGCTCAGTAATAAATGGAAACAGATGCTTTGCAGTGGGGCAAGGACAGTGCATGGGCCACATGTTTACAGGGCAAACACTGTCAGGATGGCAAACAGCCTGTGTGCTTGACAAGAACTCAACGGTACCTAGAAATCCCCATGAAGCAAACACTAGCGAAGAAATCATATGCAAAGTCAATATTGTAACTTTCTATTTTCTTTGTTCAAATATGCATCTACAACATACTTTACCCCTAGCCTCAAATATACCATCAACATTTCTATATCAACTGATGTTCACTTTCTGTCCAGTACCAGAGATCAGAGGCTACCTTTCTGGACTCATTTTCATCCTTTACCCATTTTGCCTGGTTATTTCCTGTTGCTCCAACCCAGTGAGCTATTCTTCATCTCCCGGTCCCCCGTGTGCCTGTGTGCCTTCTTCTCTGAGCATCCCTTAGGGGCTGAGGTCTGCTCCTCCAAGACCAGAGCACCTCCTCCCGAACTCCCTTGTCACCTAAAAAAAGCAAAAAATAAAAAGGTTTAGAGCAAGAGACACATGCGTGGAAAAGCCAGTTCCATCCCTCACAAGGGGTACAACTCCTGTTTGACAGATGGACCCTAGTTTCTCATTTATGAGCTGAGAATGTTACCATGTGTCTCTCAGTATTGGCTGTGTCTCAGGATTATTACTAAAATTAAATCTTTAGCACAGTGCCTGGCACTAAGTAAATATCTATAAACTACTGCTATAATTATTATCACCTGTTCTCCCAGAAGTCCTTGCCATAATTCTAGAATAGTGTTTATCCAATTGTATGCATGAACACTGGCATTTTCCTCAGCTAGATAAGCTCTGTTCAGCTCTGCATCCCCAATATTTAGAGTGTAATCACATATGTGTGCTTAATTAATGTATGCAGTGGTAAGTAAATCACTAATCCAGCAGACATCATTAATGTTATTTGTATTATTGTTTTGAAATAATAGTCTCAATGTGTGCTTTCAAATATGGTTATTACCTTTCCATAACTGCATGGACCAAATGGGAACAGAAGAATTTCACAGGAGCCCAGAGGGAACTGAGTCTGGTCCTAGGAAGACAAAAAGACATGGATTTGTTCCTCTGCATACCAAGCCCAGGGCTTGTGTTTGCACAGTAGATGAAGTCACAGGCAAACGTCACCAACCTAAAGGACCAAACCACTACAGGAAACAGCTGGCTTCTTGCAAGGAACGTGTAATTCAGAGCCTAAGAGTTACATATAAAGCACAACCTAAGATTATATAAATGTCAAATTAAATAAAAGAAACCATGCTATCTAGATAACAAAAGCAAGAAAAGCTGATTTAAAAGACAATAAATATTAGAAGTGAAAATTATAGTGAGTGAAATAAAGCCTTTTGTTGATTGGATTAAGAAGTGTTCTAGGGCCAAGCAGTGGTGGCACACACCTTTAATCCCAGCACTCAGAGGCAGAGGTAGGTGGATCTCTGAGTTCCAGGCCAGCTTGGTTTACAAAGTGAGTTATAGGACAGCCAAGGCTACACAGAGAAACCTGTCTTGAAAAAACAAACAAACAAACAAACAAACGAAGGTGTTCTATAGATAGATAAAAAAAAATTAATGAACTGTAGGATATGTGTAAAAAAAGTAACCTGTAACATATACGGAACAAAAATCTTGGCTTAACTGTCATTCAGTACTTAAGAAGACACTTAATATACAGGGATGCTAAAAGTAAATTAAATATGCAATAAATTCTTCAGTCAGACTGGCTCTAATGTCATATAACATGGTATATTAAATTATTGTACTTTATTATTATATCTTGGACATAACTACTAAATTTTTTCCAGTGACTAATAGTTATATGAATTAGTTATCTATATTTTGCCTGGCATTAAAATTGGCATACCTTTAGAATGGTATTACAAAGTAACACTTTTCTGATTACAAAGTACTTCAGAATTTAGGCAGAATGCACAGCTGAGTCAGATTCTCAAATGAGAAAAACATTATACACTAAATGCAGCATAAAAACTTTAGATAACCAGAGTTGTCATCTCTAATTTGTGATTTATGTTCAAATCATCAATAAAAACATGAATAATCATTAACTTCTCTTTTATGCTGGATAACTTTCCAAACACATGATAAAAGGAAATTCTTCATTTATTCCCTTAGACATACACTATGGTTTGAGTATTCAGTGCCCCCAGAAAAGCCTGTGTGTCAAAGGCTTGGCCTGCAGAATGGTGGACAGGGAGATGGGGATGGTAGAACCCTTGAAAGGTGAGGTCCAGTGGGAGATTGAAGTCACTGGGAGCACAGCTCCAAAAGGGATGGTAGTTCCCTGAGCAGCCTCCTCTTCTGAGCTGGGAACTCACATCACAAGTTTGTTCTTTCATATGCTCCTAACATGATACAACCTTCACCAAAAGTCTGAAGCAATATGGTTGCCTAATCTTAGACTGAAATTTGTAGACTCAGAAGCCAAAATAAACCTTTCTCTTTATAAATTTGTCTCAGATATTTCAAATACAAAACTGGCAAAAACAATATGGAACAAATAAAATTTTGATCTCGTCATGTAGCAGTGCACACAATGTTCTTCGTTTGACAGAGGAAAGACAGTGTGTTAGAGCCATCTGGTCTTGAGATATAAGGAGTTCCGATTCCCAATAATTCTCTGGTGGGTGGTCAGGGCTATGTGTACAATGGGGCAGTGGAACCCTTTATACAGCTGAATCCCACTTCAGCAGAACAGAAAGAACAGAGTGTTCAGGAGCAACTTGCTGGGAATACAAATGAACCTGAATTCCAAACAACAAAGATGAAGGGGTAGAGATGCCATCTCAAGATAAAAAGGAGGTGGGGAGGGTCTGACCCCAGTGCTGTCCACTGACTATCAGAAACGCCTTCATACAAACGAGATGTTGGAGATGCCTGCCAGTCAGCATCACTTCACAGGGCAAGACGTTGAGTTTAGTGGTTCACACTTGCCTCATATTGCCCAGTGAGTGGACTTACAAGTGTTCTATTTCCCCATTCATTCAATCTTTTGAAATTCTCCTTGCTTTCAGGGAGATATGGGGGAGGGCAGGAAGGCTGCCATTGTAAGAAAGCTGTCAGCTGCGGTGAGGAGAGTTCCATCCTCTTGGCATTCAAATCAAAGTCACCACCTCCCTCCAGAGGTCAACATCTGCCTAGCTGCTCAGCCTGTAAGTCTTGCTCACTTAGAGGCTAGCACTGTATTCGGGAAGTTCGATCTCCTTGTTGTCTCACTATACCTCAAATCTTCACCCCAGTGCCACTAAAGCAGTCACCTAATGCATCTACTCTTCGTTATGGTTCACAGGGTACTAAGGACAGGATGAAAGCCTGGTACCTGTGGCTTCCTCTTGTGTGTCTCTCTCTGTCTTCTTGCCTTTGGCCAGAGGCCCAGAGTTCTTGTCTAACCTGCAGTCAGTTGCCTTGTATGCAAGGAACGGTGGAACCTTGCAGGGCAGACCACCCCATGGATGAGGACGATGGCCCATGGAAACCAGGCTCCCTCTGAAGTCACAGTGGCAGTCTCCTGAGAATCAACATGTTCCCGCAGCATAAGGACTTCTGCCCATGCGACAGAATTGTGATGATGGACAGGACTGCACCTTGATTGTGGCTGCCTAATTATGTGCACCCCTTACCTCTTGCCCCAGTTTATCCTCTAACTGAACCTAAAATCCCTTGCCTCTGTTAGTTCTCTGTTTAGCCCAAAGTGTATGTCAGTATCCCCCCCAAAAATAAAATCACCTTTCTCTCTTCCCCTTCCTACAATGAATGGTGACATTAAATAAAACTCTTTCATCTGCTTTTAACTGTTACTTATATTTTTAAGTAGAACATTAGGGATGGGTGACAAAGCCTAACTTGTTGAGACTGAGAGAGTCCAGGTTTTCACCATAAAAGCCTGGGTACTCCACCCTCACAGCTGCACATCCACGACCTCTTGTGTGGATTAGAGACAAACTAGATTCCAGTCCTGCCTTCTGCAATGGATTTCTCACCCTGCAGTGACTAGTTTTCCAGGGAGCTGACCTTGTGCTCAGCGTCTGGCATGGCCCCAGCTCACCATCCATTCTCACGTGCTACTGCTTGTTCATTCACTCATTCTGTTACCAGATCATCTTGGTTCCTATGTCCCTCTGAGTCCTTGCATTCTCCTGAGCCCAATGTATTTTTTTCACTCACACATAGTACCCCTCTCCATCCCTCATACTGTTGAACTTGTACTCACATTTCAGAACACACCTGAGCTGTTCTCTCTTTCAGGAAATCTTATAAAGTCATAGTACTCAACTTTGTAACCCCTACCAGACTATATATATTATAAAGTAGAAATAAGTTGCCACTACCTTAGGGTTTTTGACCATCAGAAATTTTAATATAATTTTAAAAACTTTTATTTGAATAATAGTTACAGGGGATGGAGAGATAGCTCCATAGTTAAAAATACTTTCTGTTCTTCCAAAGGACCTAAATTTGATTCCCATCACCCACAAGGTAGCTCACAACTATCTGTGACTCCAATTTCAGGGGAGACAACACCCTCTTGGACCTCTCAGGCATTTCACACTCATGGTATACATACATAAGTGCAGAAATGCACTCATACACACAAAATTTTTGAAAAATTATAAAATGTACCCAAATCATAAGAAAACAGGTCCACTGACATCCAAAAGTTGAATACATTTTGTCCTCAAAATTTAGACTAAGAAATGGGACATTGGGAGAGGATTTGTGTATCATGTATGAGGCTCTGTATTCAATATACAGTATCAAAAAAAAAAGAGTTAAAATGAAATAGAACTTTGTGCACTAGAAGGCTCCCATATTGCCCCTTCTAGTCCATTCACAACGACAGGTAACCAAACTGGTAATTTGTTATATCATAGAATAATACTTTTACTTTATGGAAATTACACTGTGTATTTGCTATTGTGTCTGGGTTCTTTTAAACATTGTTTAAAAAAATAAGAATAGAAAAGAAAGAAGGAAAGATGAAAAGAGGGGAGAAAATGGGAGGAGAAGGAAGAGAAAAAGAGAGGAAAGGAGAAGATGGGGGGAGAGAAGACCAAGGATGAGGGGGAAGGGAAGAGAGAAGAAGAGGAAGAATGGAAGGGAGGGTAAATGGGAAGGGGCGGGGCAGGGAGGAGAGGAGAGGAGAGGAGGGGAAGGGAGAAGAGGGGAAGGGAGGGAGAGGAAAAGAGAGGAGAGGAATAGAAATATCCCCATGTCACAGAATAAAGGAAAACTCTTATCCAATTTGAGTCCCCTCAAGCTAAGGCGATGGGTGCCCTCCCCTCTCCTGTGTCTTAATAGTGAATTGAACCAGCAGCAGCAGGAGGTGAGGTCTTGTCCATTGTTTTACCTGTAAGGTGTGTCCTGCCTCTCTGTAATTAGAATCACAGAGCCAGGTACAAAGGGCATCCTCTGAATTGAACACTGATGACTAGATCACAGTAAGCAACCCAGATGTTAAACACTGAGTTGTTTCCTGCTTCTTATGCTTTACAGTATGCCTTTTCATATGCCAAGCAGCCCATGAATCCCATCTGTTAGGAATTAGAGATTTCAAATGCAAGTAAAAGGGGCAGTAAATTAGAAGCTATAAAGAGGGGGCTGAACCCAGGGACAGAGGGAGGATGTTCTGAGGGCATTAGGTGGTGAGGTTAGGAAGGTTTGGGGTTCTCAAAAATGGGGCTTTGAGGAAAACCACTTGGAGAAAATATTGGTGATGAGGCTCCATCTCTAGCTAATTATTTCAAGATGGCTAGAGGTGAGGATCTTGTGACTAAGCAAAAGAGCCATGGATTTAAAACAAAACTCAGGGGAGAGGCAATAAACAGACAAGTTTAAAGAGTTTCCCAAACTTCATTATGAGGAAAAGTTACCCAGAGAACATGTTTAAATTGTGCATTTGCTCAAAACCACTCTGTACTAACACCAGGAGAGCAGGTTTGCTTAGCCTGGGTGAGCCCCAGCATGCTACACTTCACAGTCTTCTCAGGGTCCCAAGGGAAAAGATGGTAAACACGGATGAAGAAAGGAAAAAGGAGGTGGACAGAAAACACACTTGCCTGGTCCAGGCACGAACACACTAAAGTCCAGTCCTTTAAGAAGTACAGTTTTTCTTTTCTTCCCAAGTGACATTTCACTAGAATAAGAGAAACCACATGTATTTATTAAGATTTAATTTGACCTTAAATTTAGACCTCTCTCAAATCATTTGTTACTGAATGAGCCCCAATGAGGGTTTTGTTTTATTTTGTTTTGTTTGCCTTTGTATAGCAGCAAACCCACCATGCCTTCCTGAAGAAGGCACATTATAGAGTTTGTTCTATAACACACAGTCTTTGAAGCCAGGAGTGTGCTTTGAGAGGACAATTATATAATACTTTATAAGCATCTTTTAAAATTAACACGAGATCACTCTTAGGAAAGCAGTGCAAAGATTTTATTTGAATGACCAAATGAGAAGGATCCAAGAAATGGCCATTGAAGTTCTTTTCATTGAAAGAGATGACAAATTCAGTGTGTGGATTTCAATTCCCAGCCCCCCACCACCCAACACCTGCTAAATCATCTGCTTCTACATTCCAAGAGATCTCAATGTAAAAAAAAAAAAAAAAAAAAAAATGCTACAGAAGGCAGCTATTGCCCGAGATCTTTCGGAGCAAACCTAAAGTGTGTACCTTCAGGTCCAGCAGGAGAAGTAGACAAATCTCCTTGCTCCCCCTGTGTGGAACCAGCATGTCACTCATGGGCGTGCATTTCATTTCCTTTAAAACAAAGCTTCAGGATAGAATACTGTGGATGGTCTCTACTGTGTTCTCAGGCTCTTTGGAACATTTCTCTTTTTATAAGTCTATTGGACAGTATTATCCCAGTTTATAGTTGAGGAAATTGGTGCTTCAAGAGTCTAGGCAACAAAGCCAAGCTGAAGGCTCTGCCTGGCAGAACAAAGCCTGTTAAACTGTTGTTAAAGCATTGGAAGGCAGGGCCTGTGTCGTGCTCACTGTTGCAGTACTGGAGTCTAGTGTGTAGAAGGAGCTCAGGGCATTCCTCAGGTCCCTGGAACAAGCCAGCTCTGAATTACAATCATTTCATCACACACACATCAGGAAGTGGTTGTTCATATCTCAAAATACGAATCACATGGTAGGATTAGAAACATTTGCTAAGTTGAATAGTTTGCTTCCAGGGCTTGCATGGGCAGGAGGAGTGGAATTACTAGGTGGTTGTTTGCTACAGTTACTGCAAACAGAATGGGACAAGAGTCTAAACTGACTTCACATCTTAGATGTGTGACTAATGTCAGCTAGCAAACTCAGTTTCCTCATCTGAGAGAGGCAATGTGAATCCAGCAATCCCTAAGGCACATTTAAATGTGGAAATGTACTGTACACATTCTGTCCTATCCACATCTTTTATTGTAAATACACCCCAAACATTTATGCACTTAAAAAAAATCCATCTAATTGGTGGATGGGCATCTGATCACCGAGTTGACTGTTCAGACCTTTGATATTTTATTTATCCAAGGATCTGCAGTTCTGCTCCACTGTATTTATCTTTAGTCTGCAGGTAATCTCTCTTTCAGATGACAGGGAGTGGAAAATCAAATATTATATTCAGAGTAAGCAAAATACTCACTCTCAACACTCCTTGGGTTTTCTTGTTACCAAATTGAGCCCACAGAGCATTGAGAAATGGTTCAAATGGAAACTTGGTGAGGAAGAAGCATATTCAGGAAACAGGAGCCAGTGAGTCAAACACTTCTACAGATGTAGAATGTTCTACTGGATAATTATAGGATTGTGGTGACCACATCATATTTCTTAGACCAGTCAGATGAATAGAAAGGGGGAATCTGGAGATACCCAGGCCATCTGGGAGAGGGAACAGAAAACAATCTTAGATCAGAGGTAATTCCTTTGCCATCTGATTTTAGGAAGGAAATTTCCTTGAAATCCATCCAATGATCTGCTCTTTTCATTCCATGTCTTAGACTTTCTACCTACCACCATTGCATACCTACTATGTACACAAGGTGGAGAAGAAACAATGGAAAAAGGAACTAAACTTTTGGAGAGATATTATGGAGATACACAAGCATTAAGTATTAAAATACTGATATCTGGGCTGGAGAGATGGCTCAGCCGCTAAAGGCTAGGCTCACAAGCAAAAATATAAAATACTGATATTGATTCCAAAACTCAAACTTTATAAAAGATATACCTGGTTTTAATGCCAGCTTCATTAGCCATGGTCTTGGCCAAGGTCTTATACCTCTTCAAATATAGTCTCTTTATGTCTAATAAGGACATGATAACATCTACTCATAAGCCTATTGTGACTTAGCAGATAATATGTATAAAGGTTATCATAGCATGTGTATATAGATATTTCAAAATTGATAGCTACATAGGTAAGTAAAAATTAAATGATATTGCCTTTTACCCAGAATTTTAATATAAGTTTCCTATAATCTTAATAGGCTCCACTGATTTTAACACCAGAGAGAACACTTTTGTTATTAAAACTCACTTAACTTTGCTGCTATCACAGTAGCCTATGTTCGTCTTTTGAAGTCCTTGTAAAATCCTCTGGTTCTTTGTTGACTTTGCCCTATGTTTCTTTAAGATCTTCTCTACTTCAAATATATCAGTCTTGAATTTCACACCCTGATAATTGTCCCTGTCATGGGTCAACTGTCATACCTGTGCTTCCAAGTCAATACCTCCATAGCTGAAGGATCCCTTAACCTGGGAAGGCAGAGTGGCAGCACAGGCATATAACAAGCCAAAGAACCATCACAAGCAGTGTTTAGCTTCATTTCAAGCATAGGACCTCTTGGTTAAGGGTTACTCTTACATCAGCCTTCCTGCACTGGAGAGTCAAGGTCATGGACGTATTCCCAAAGCATTGGCCACGTTGCTCTTCCTTCTCACATCTGAATCTCCCTGTAAATGATCATCTCAAACATAAATGCAAGCCTCTTTGTGGGGATCTTTCTGTGTGCTCATCCTCATAGTATCAGTCTCTCCAGTGTAATACCTGTCAATTCATCTATTGCTCAGGAATTTGAAAGCCTAACTTTTTACTCAAGGTAATAATACAAGTAGAAGTTTCTAGCATTTTCCTAGTAACAGACTGTCTCAATGATCAATTTTAGTGTAATTTTTAGGGGCCACATAAATGATTTCATTAGCACACAGGTCATGTGGCAGGCATATGGTAGACATCTGTTTCACCATCTCTAAGTGATGACTCCACATATACCCTCCTTCGTTCCCACAGAAATCTGCCGGAACGAAGCCCACTCTTCTCTCCCCTTTTAAGGAAGAACAGACTTGCCTCTCACCAAGAGCCTCTAGACTCCTAATAACCAGAGGATGAAAACAGTTGCCACTGAATTGTAGCTCGGGATATGGGACATTTCAAGTGTGTTATATAACTTTCACAGGGACCCATGATAAATAGCAGTGATATTCCAAACAGTAAATTCTGTTTTTGTGTATGAAAAAGATGTACTTGTATCACTCTGCCATGTCTGGGTCTCTGGATGGAAGGACAATGTGAGTTACCATTCCTTAGGGACTGGATCTTCTTAACTGCCAAATCTCAGGCCCTAGCCCATATTCATAGACAGTAAAAGTTCATTCTTTCAGTGGTTCAGTGAATATTTGTTGAATTCATTTGGTGATGATAGCTCTATGCTGAATACTTGTAGGCAAAGTCCCAAGTCCAGTCCTAAGTATATGAATTATGCACATAACCAACTCCTAGTAAAATAAAGAGAAATGGCAGTTATTATAAGTACCAAAGAATGCAAGAAGTTATATATGTTCGGAAAGATCCTGGTATCTTTACCACTAGACTATTGCTTGAACTAGAACAAGAAATAAGATGTGGAGAGGTAGAGACCAAAGAGAGTTCTATACTCTGAGAGCAGCAGGGAGAGAAATGGAGCATGACATCCTGCATAAGGAACAGTGAGTGGCCTGGCACAACTAGGATGTACACTGCTTATGAGGATGAAAGCAGACAAGTCTAGAGAGGCCGCAGTTAGAACACGATAGCCTCAGCTGGAGTGCTCAGACAGTGGGCTTTGGTTAGGTTGCAAATGAAGATTCCTTGGAGTTTTGTCTGCAGTGAGCTTTAGGAAACTAATCTCTCAGAAGATCTTTAAAACTTGCCTGGGAGCTAGTTAAGCTCCTTGCCATTTATGGTTGAATTTCTTGGCATAGTCACTAGTCTCTTGTCCAAAACTAACTCCCTGTGGGGTATTCATGAACAATGTATGGTCTGTGACATGACAGTGCCATTGTTTAGCCCACAGAACCTTCTTATGAGCGTGTCTTTACCAGTTTTTCTTATTACATTGTGAGCTAATTCATTGCAGAGACCATACCTCTATGTACGTAAGCTTCTTAGCATGATATAGGTATGTAATGGGTGCTTTAGAGTTTTGCTTGCAGAGTGAATTATGAGAGTATTTTGATAATTGACCCCAGACTGAACTATGTGCCATATAATCTAGAGCTGAATCTGAAGTATTGAATGTGGACATGGTACTGTGTAGCCCCTGCACTAATGTTAACTCATGAACATTTTTTAACTGACAGTGACAGTCTTTCTTCTCTTTTATGAGTTACAGGCTACCATAATAAATGGTGGTGTATGAAAAGATCTATCATTGTGCTGCATGTTTAGGCTGATACTGTGTAAACAAGTGTGTGCACTACATACATACACATATCATCCTGGATTTCTGGCTTCACCACCAAAACAAAATAATAACAATGACCAAGAACAAGGGAACAAATAAATATCAAGTTTGTTTTTTCTTTTCCAGAACTGACAAGACCTTAAAAACAGCAATGAGTGAGGTGAGGATAGATTGTCGCTTAGCTGGTAGAATGCTTGTCTTGCATGCAGGAAGCCCTGGGTTCAGGCTTCAGCACCCAGCACCAAATAAACCAAGTTTGGTGGCACACATCCATAAGCCTATTATTTGAGTGGTGGAGGCAGGAGAAGGTCATCCTCCTGTACATAGAGAATTTAAGGCCAACCTAGGATAAGATACCTTGTTGAGAACCTTAATAGTGATAATTTAACAAAGTGTGCTATGGTGGTATTTTATTTGTACTGAAATGTGATTTTAATTGTATGTTAATAAATAAAGTTGCCCTGGGGTCAGAGCTATTAGAGCCATAGCAACTTGGTAGAAGAGCTAGGTAGATCTCTGTGTGTTCAGAGATACAGCCAGCATTGGAGACATATGCCCTTAAGACCTGGAGGGCGGTACTTACAGGCAGTCATGTGTTTGGGTTTACAACCAATGAGAAGGCAGAACAGAAAGACTATTTAAAGACAGACACAGGAAGTAGCTCTCTCTTTCGGGGAAGCTAGGAGCCCTGCAGGAGAGATTTTAGCTCTGAGCTCTGACCTCTCAACTTTCTCTTTTACATTGGTTCTGTGTTTCTTATTTTAATAAGATGGTTGGTTACATCTACATCTGGTGCCCAACGTAACAAGAATCCATTAAAAACCACTTGGGGCTGGCTCCCTAGTCTGAGCAGCCAGCTCCCTAGCCCGAGCAGCCGGCTCCCTAGCCCCAGCCCAGGTCTGCTTGGCCTCAGGCTGGACTAACCGAGAACTGCTTGCTTAAAGCCAGTGCTACAAACAACTCAGGCCTACCCTACCAAACAGGGCCCCTGCCTGTGAAGCCAAGCCTTGACTCAGCTCAAGAGGGAACAAGTGGCTGGATTTAAGCTTTAGCCAGCTACGCTTTTGCTTTCGCTCTCTCTCTCTCTCTCTCTCTCTCTCTCTCTCTCTCTCTCTGGATTAAAACCTAGGACACTAGGTGGCTGTTTTGAAATTTCCTCGGATTTCTACTGTTCTATGCAGATTTGGTAAGTCATAAAGGAAACTATTTAAAAGACAAATTTTTTCCATATTAAAAAAAATGGGTTTTATGTGTACATTGGAAGAAAATTGCGTTTTGTTTGAAATTTTAGGCAGTCTGACAATGGAACAATTATATGAGAAGAGTAGTATTATGCAGTTTATCACTATGCTTATCCTCATTTTACTATTTAAAAAGATAGTCAATTTAAGTGCCAGGATGACAGCTTTAGAAAAACTTGTTAAACCTGTAAAAATTCAGACAGAAGAAATTAACAGTGAAGTTGTTTCAAGTTTGGATCATAAGGTTACAGAAAGAAAGCCTGTTTTCACACAGTCACCCTTAATTTATCCTGTAACCATACAGAAGTTGCCTGATCAAATGATTACACAAAATATTTGGGCTCCAATTGAAATGTTGGATTTAAAAAGGTTTAAGGAGGCAATAGTATCTTATGGCATGCATTCCCCATATGTAAAGCAAATGTTAAACTCTTGGTCAACATATAATAGGATTGTACCACAGGACTGGTGGGAGCTGACACAAGCTGTTCTTGAACCCAGCCAGAGGCTGCAATTTTTAATTTGGTTTAAGAATAAAGCTAAAAACAAAGAAAAACAATGGAGGGATAAAGGAATACAAGTTTGCCAGGATCAGCTTATTGGAGAAGGCCAATATGCTTCAGTACAAACACAATGTTTATATGATATCCAAACCCTAATTTTATGTCAAACAGCAGCCTTGAATGCATGGGACAGAGTTGAGGAACCAGGAAAAAAAACCCAAGTCATTTACAAAGGTTATGCAAGGCCCAAAAGAATCTTTCACAGATTTTTTTACAAAGACTGGCTTCAGTAGTAGAGAATGGTCTCGGATTCAGAACCTAGTAAGGCAATAATTGAATCTTTGGCCTTTGAGAATGCGAATGCAGCATGCAAAAGAATAATCAGGCCATTAAAGGCAAGATCTGCACCTTTGGAAGATTGGATTAGAGATACAGTTAATGTTGAGGCTGATGAGCATGATGATGTGTGAGTAGGAGAAGCAATTTCAAAATGTTTGAGGAGTGTTAGATGTTTTAGATGTGGAAAGCAAGGACATTTGAAAAGGGACTGTAAACAAGTCATTCCTAGAAACAATGTTTCTTCAAGGAACAATGGCAACAGAATGCCCCTTCCTTCTGGAGTATGCAGAAGGTGTGATAAGGGAAAACACTGGACCAACGAATGTAGATCAACAAAGGACAGACAGGGTAATCCTTTGCCTCAGTTTTCGGGAAACTCCCAGAGGGGCCTCATGCAGGCCCCCATAGCAAATCCAGTTCAAACCTTTCCTGCAGCTGTAGAGGAAACCCCTGCTCAGAGCGATTAAATAACCAAATGCCTATTGGAATAAATCATGCTGGTCAGGATGATGAAACACAGAGAATAGAAAATTCAGGAGAAAACATAAAGAAAAATTTTTGGCAAACTTCCATTAATGAACAGAGACTAAATTTAATGATAAAAATAAGTGGTGTTTTGTTGTCTGGTCTGGTAGACACAGGTGTGGACGTTACCATAATTGCACCAGAATTTTGGCATCCAACTTGGCCTCTTCAGGAGGTAAACGTTCAACTGTTAGGAATTGGGGCATTATCTCAGGTGAAACAGAGTACAAGATGGCTGGAATGTATAGGTCCTGAAGGACAGAGAGGGAAAATTAAAACCATATGTGGCTAACATAGCTATGAACCTGTGGGGTCAAGACTTATTGCAACAATGGAATACTCAGATTAACATCCCTCTAATCTCAGAAACAAATCATAAACTAGCACATGTTTCTGAGAGAAATATTAGAAGGCATTATTTTGAGTGGTCACCAGCCATCCATATTATACAAGAACAGGGCACAACAACTGATGATCTCCCAAAGACACCAACAGCTCTACCTTTAAAATGGTTAGCAGACAAGCCTGTATGGGTTCAGCAATGGCCTTTAACAACAGAGAAACTCCAGGCTTTAGAAGAGCTGGTAGAAGAACAGTTAAATGCTCAGCATATTGAACAATCAACCAGTCCTTGGAATTCTCCTGTATTTGTTATTAAAAAGAAATCTGGTAAATGGAGAATGGTAACAGACCTTAGAGCAATTAACAAAGTAATTCAGCCAATGGGCTCTCTACAATCTGGAATTCCTTTGCCTACTCTGTTACCAAAAGGATGGCCTCTCATAGTTATTGATTTAAAAGACTGTTTCTTTTCTATACCCTTACAAGAAAAAGACAGAGAAAGATTTGCTTTCACAGTGCCTACTTATAATAATTCTCAACTGGTTAAAAGATTTCAATGGAGGGTCCTCCCACAGGGAATGTTGAATAGCCCAACTCTGTGCCAATATTTTGTACAACAGCCATTGGAAGTGATACGTAAAAAATTTCCTAAATCTATAATTTATCATTATATGGATGATATTTTACTAGGTGACTCAAATGCCGGTACTTTAGAAAGAATGTTTGAAGAAGTAAAGAAAATTTTGCCTTGCTGGGGATTACAAATTGCTCCTGAAAAGATACAAAGAGGAGATTCTATTAATTATTTAGGATATAAAATAGAGCTACAAAAAATTAGACCCCAAAATGTGCAAATTAGGAGAGATAGACTACAGACTCTTAATGACTTTCAAAGATTATTTGGAGATATTTCTCATCTAGGAACTATTGTTGGGGTAAAAACTGATGAACTGACTAATTTGTTCAAAACCTAAGAAGGTGACAAGGACTTAAATAGTCTAAGAGAATTATCACCTGAAGCTGAGAAAGAATTGGCCTTGGTAGAAAAGAAAGTACATGAAGGGCACGTGGATCATATTGATCCAAAGCTGGATTGCATTTTGGTTATTTTACCTTCTAGGCATTCTCCTACTGGAATATTAATGCAGAGGGAAGATATTATATTGGAATGGATATTTTTACCAAATAAACCAAATAAAAAATTAAAAACTTATGGGGAAAAAAATCTCTGACTTGATTTGGAAAGGAAAATTGAGACTTTGTCTATTAGCAGAAATTGTCGTACCTTTAACTAAGGAGGACATTGAAAAATTATGGACAGAAAGTGAACCTTGGCAAAGAGCTTGCAGTAATTTTTTGGGAGAAATTAACAGCAAATATCCCAAAAGCGATAGAATTGATCTTATAAAGAGAGCTGATTGGATCTTGCCTCAAATTGCATGGGAAAAACCCATATCTGGAGTTTCTACATTTTATACAGATGCCAACAAAAAAGGAAAGGCAGGTTACAAATCAGAAAATTTAAGTAAAGTGTTTCAAAGTCCTTATAATTCAGTTCAAAAATCAGAATTGTATGCTACTCTGTTGGTATTAATGGATTTTTCAGAACCTCTCAACATAGTAACTGACTCTCAGTATGCTGAAAGAGGGGTATTACATATTGAGACTGCAGAATTTATCCCTGATGCTTCAGAATTAACTTCACTATTTATTCAATTACAAGATACAATCAGGAAAAGGAGTCATCCTTTATATATAACTCACATCCGATCTCATACTGGTCTGCCAGGCCCTCTAGCACAAGGCAATGATGAGATTGATAAATTATTGATAGGAAATGTGCTGGAGGCCTCAGAATTTCATAAAAAACATCATGTCAATAGTAAAGGTTTAAAAAAGGATTTTTCCATAACCTGGCAACAAGCCAAGGAAATAGTAAAGAAATGTCCTACTTGTTCCTTCTACAATCCAACGCCATTACCAGCAGGATGTAACCCAAAGGGTACTCAGAGGAATGAAATCTGGCAGATGGATGTGTTTTACGTTGCAGAATTTGGAAAATTGAAATATGTACATCACACCATCGATACTTATTCAGGATTTTAATGGGCAACTGCTTTGAGTTCTGAAAAAGCTGATTCTGTAATCACTCATTTGCTAGAAGTTATGGCCATCATGGGTATACCTGCACAAATCAAAACTGACAATGCTCCATCATATGTCTTTGTTAAAATGAAACAGTTTTTTGCTTATTACAAAATAAAGCATATTACAGGTATACCACATAATCCTACAGGTCAAGCAGTTATAGAAAGATCAAACAGAACTATAAAGGATATGCTAAATAAACAGAAAGGAGTAACAAAAACCCCCAGAAATAGACTGCATAATGCTCCATTAACTTTGAATTTTCTGAATGCCAATGAGAAAGGAACAACAGCTGCAGAGAGACATTGAATAATAGAAAAAAACTACAGAATTAAATCAGCCTATATACTTTAAGGATGTGCTGACCTCAGAATGAAAACCAGGGTATGTATTACATCGGGGACGAGGTTTTGCTTTTGTTTCTACAGGAGAAGATAAGCTGTGGGTACCATCAAAATTGATAAAGGTTCGATTTGAACAAGAGGACCCTCTTAATTAGAGGAGGTGATAGTTCATCAACCAGCATGAGCATCCAATTTAAACTAACTTGTACCAGTAACACATGCCTTTTCATTTAATCAGATAATAACTTGCCAAAAAGGAACATCCCCAAAATTAGTCTTGGGGAAAGGTTTTTGTTTTTGTCTTTTAGGAGAATGAAGGTTAAGGAATCTGAAGAACACAAGACAAATGAGACAGCTGAAGAAAAGGGACAAATCATCTATCCCGGGAAATAGAGTGAAATGGCATATGGGTATATATTATCTAAAAAATTTTATGTCTTCCTAAATGTTTGTTTCTGCTTTTCTCTAAAGATTTAACACTATTGGTCTTCTAACAGTCCCAGTTCAATTAAAATTTAAAGCTGACTTTGGAGTTGGAGAATGGCTCTCTCCTTCTTTAAACTCAAGCATGTTGTTAAAAGGAAAATGCAAACTCCCTGTATCATGCCAGAATAAAAGAGCCATCTTCTGCTGTGGGACAGGACAAAAGCCAAATTAATTAAGGGACTAATCTCAACTCTTTGATTCTATTCTGATTCTTTAAACTTTTCTTAAAGTTTAAAGTATAAATTTTATATCAAAATTTACAAGATTAATATAGATATATAGATATATATACATTTTAAACTTTGTTAAGATATGAGTGGTCATATAGAGTACTAACTAATTCTAGAAAAAAGGCTTCAATTAGCTGCATATATATGTCTTTGTGTTTGAGTCTCTTATCAGTTTTCTGCAGGAAATCACGGCCAGGCCTAACATCAACTGAAGTTGATGAAGAAGATGGGGCCCCACAACAACAACAATTCCACGTGGACAATAATAATATCACTAAGCTGACAAACATCATCTACAGATCAACTTTGAACTACAAGGTGCTCAGAGCAATTTTGAGATGACTAGCTGAGATGATCCAGTCTCAAAGACTACTTGAATAAGGACTTGAGATAAACCCTGAACTTTGGCATTATACACAGACTGGATAATGAAGGATATAGTTACCTTTCCTAGAATTTGACAATTAACCTAAAATTTTTCTTTCAGGATAAAGATAAATTCACCCATACCCAGCAGGAAGCAATTTTAAGAATACGATGCCCACATTCCCAAAGAGGTGGTGTGGGGTGGGTGGTTTTTTGGTTCTTTTAATGGATTTTGGGTCTGGGATAATTTTCATTGTTTAGGGGGGTTGGTTACAAGTTGTTGTCAAGGGTTAGGAAAAAGGCTAAGCAAAGGAGATTAGATTTAAGGTTCTTGTTTAAAAAAAGAAAGAAAAGAAAGGAAAAAGACAATTACTAGTTTTAAATACTTTACATTATTACTAACTATTCGGATATAAAGAAATGAAAGTAGATAGACATTACAATAGAAATTGTAGTCATATTAGATATGTTTTAAAAATTGAGCAAATATATTCAGACAAGTCATCTTCAAACCCTTCAGAGATCTACAGAATATGGCATTTAAAATGTTTTAATAACTTCGAAATTTTTCTTTTTTGAGACATGTCGGCTCCTGGCAGTACCAATCTACTTCAGAGAAAATATGGGCATTGAAGAAACTGCATATGGAGTTAACTTTCATTGTGGCAAAAGTTAGCCACTGGACAACAAAGTATCCTCGAATGAACAGGACAAAATGGACAAGACAGAACATGAAACAAAGGACTACTGATTCCTGCCAAAACAAGTGTGGTTATGGCTTTTTCAAAAGGCATCTTCTGAGGCCAGGACAATATAGTACCATCCCTGAAGTGGCCTCCACAATCCGGAAAAGGTACAGTGCCCTTTTCTTTGAAGGCAGCTGAACAGGCAGTGGGCCGATGGCTTCTGTTGTGCAATGGAACAGCAGCTGAAAGCTCACGCCTCTCAATAGTAGACTGGCATTTAATAGAAGGATGTGGAGAAGAAGGGGATGCTGAGATGAAGCCATATATACACAGCCAAGAAGAATGGACAGCTGAATTAAAAAACCGTCAACAATTTCCAGAATTTAAAATCCTGAATCATGACATGACACTAGTGGAATTCAGGTGTTTCTGGTACATGGACTGCTCTCACCCAATGTGAGGTTGAACTGTTGACCTTGTGTACATCCTACTTCACAAATGAGTCTGTCAGATACGATAAGCCTATAGGCTGAAGATGATGCCCCAACACTTCGGAGAAACCTCAGGTCCAGGCAGCTGGCTGTTTCTGTCAACTCACAAAATTTTTGGAAGTTGCTTGCATGTACTTCCTGTTTTTATTTTTGTTAGCTAATATTATTTCCTTCTTGGGTCTCTGAGGGAGTTGAAGTTTAGTTAGTTATAGTTGAAGGTTAATTAGGATAGAAAGTGAATTAGATACATTTTGGACTTACCAAAATAGGATAGATAAGGGAATTATTTTCTCTGATTTGTCAAATACAAATGGACTAGACATCATTTAGGTATTTGTTACTTGTATATATTGTATATAGTTATTGTACTTTTGTATATAGTTTTTCTTTTGTTAGTTATAACCTTTTGCCTTTTTTCTTTTTATTAAAATAGAAAAGGGGAAATATGGTGGTATTTTATTTGTACTGAAATGTGATTTTAATTGTATGTTAATAAATAAAGTTGCCCTGGGGTCAGAGCTATTAGAGCCATAGCAACTTGGTAGAAGAGCTAGGTAGATCTCTGTGTGTTCAGGGATACAGCCAGCATTGGAGACATATGCCCTTAAGACCTGGAGGGCGGTACTTACAGGCAGTCATGTGTTTGGGTTTACAACCAATGAGAAGGCAGAACAGAAAGACTATTTAAAGACAGACACAGGAAGTAGCTCTCTCTTTCGGGAAGCTAGGAGCACTGCAGGAGGTAAGATTTTAGCTCTGAGCTCTGACCTCTCGACTTTCTCTTTTACATTGGTTCTGTGTTTCTTATTTTAATAAGATGGTTGGTTACATCTACAGTGTGTTCATACATGGTTAAAAGACAGCCACGGATGGAATCCTTTCACCACCAAAAAAGAAAAAAAATCAGCAGCAACATTAAAAAAAATCATTAAGACAGCTAAAATGTGAGAAATACTATAAGAATACAGAATGGTAGGAACCTTCATTCATTGGGAGTTATATCTCATGGTACAGACACTGGACAACCGTCAGTTTCTTAGAGAATTATATATACACTTATCATGTTATTCAGTAATTGTCCTCCCTAATACTTATGCAAGAAACTAAAATGTCCACACAAAAGCAGGCACATAAACATTTACAGCAGTTTTACCCATGATATCCAAAGCTTGGAGTACCCAAGATATTGTTCACTATATGAACATATGAACTCTGATCAAGCCTTATGATGGAATATTATTTAGCAATAAAATAATGAGCTACCAAACCACAAAAGATACAGAAGTAACAAATATGTATTGCTATGTGGAAGAAATCAAAATACAAAAGCTTCTGTCTATATGGAACTCTGCAAAGGTATAATTATGAAGACACTAAAAAGATTAGAAACTGTCAGGAGTTCAGAAAAGAGGGAAAGGACACTGTAATATGAATCTTAAAAGGTTTTATTAATTAAAAAAATGGATCCAGATATTGGGGTGAAAGCTGAAAGATCAGAGAAGCAGAATAAACCATAGCCAACCTCAACTTGCCAACTCCTCAGCCGATCCTGTTTCCACGAATCCTCCCTCAGATGGAAAAGCCTCTGAGTCCTCACCCCTGAAAGTCTCAGTCAAACTGTTGTACCCACTAGCTTACCTCTACTTCTACGAAATCCTCAGTTTAAAGAGCAAGATTTCTTGTTTACTCACACCTTATATACCTTTCTGTGCCCAGACATCACTTCCTGGGATTAAAGGTGTGTGTGCTTCCCAAGCAAAGGCATAAGAGCTCTAGTGCTGGGATTAAAGGTGTGTGCCACCACTACCTGGCTCTGTTTTTCTCATGTAGCCCAGTGTGGCCTTGCACAGAGATCTAGCTGGATCTCTGCCTCCCAAGTGATAGGATTAAGGTGTGTGCCATCACTGTCTGGCTTCTATGTCTAATCTAATGGCTGGCTCTGTCCTCTGATCCCCAGATAAGTTTATGCGGGTACACAATATATCACCACAGGACACAAGTAGAGAACAGAGCATCTTTAGGGCATTGAAACTTCCTGCTGAAATTGTAGTGATGGATACATATCAGGAGACATTGATCCACCCACAAGACATTGATCCACTCATGAAATTCACACTATCTCCTGAATGGTAACTTAAAACATGAACTATAGTTAACAATGTATCATTTGTTCAGTTTTAGGAAATGTTTCACACAAATGTTAGAAATGGGAAAAACTGTATATATGCCTAAGAGTGCAAAGCTACCTACCGAATTGCTTGCACTTTTTGCCTTAAGTTTTATGTAACCCCCAGAATGCTCTGAAAGTTAATTCTCTTAAAAATACAAGATATAGAAAGAAGTAGTTATATATGATTACTTAACCCATTGTGTAGCATAACTGATAGAATTCTATCCAGCTGTTTCTATATCGATCCAAACAGGAAAACATGACCACTTTTTAAACCTGATAGAATGACAATAAACAGGAGGCTCAAGAGGTGAGGTGGGAGTAAGAGCACACAGAGCAGAGACTGGAGCAGAAGTAGGCTAGGAATGGCTCAGCAGGAAGAGGCTCTGGCTGTGCATGCTTGAGGACCAGAGTCTCCAACAACCATATACAAGAGGTCTACCTGCAGTCTCTGCCCTCAGGAGACAGAGACAGAGTTCTCTGGAACAAGTGGGCCGGTTAGAGTAGTAGTTAGAATACTAATTAGACTAGTTAGACTAGCCCAATAAGTGTCCTCTGTGTTCAGCAAGAGATCTCACCTCAATACAGAGAGCAATGCAGGAAGACATCTAGTATTAACCCCTGGCATTCACACACATGAACCCACATGTGTACATGCACTTATATGTATGTTTACCCACACACTGCTACTATGCATAAGCTACATAAATAAAGGGAGGAAGGTGTGTTTTAATAGCTGTGTTGGAGGCACAGAGGAAGCAGGAACTGCAGAGGTCTGTAGTAACTGCTGCAGCAGACACCACTTGGTTGATATCTGAGAAAGTCAACAGGAAAGAAGATCTATAGTTCTCCTTCTGCCCATGCTGCAACTCTGTGGGTATCCTAGGTACCTGGGCATTGCCATGGCAGTGATGAGCTGCCCTGTGAGTTAAGCCTAGAAAGAAAAGAGACTGGCAAGTATCTAGGCAACCTCGCACCAAACCAGCACATCCCACACACATAAAATAATTACCAGAATAAAAACCAAATGTTGTTGAGGTGTTGTACCCATGTCACAAAACCACCAGAGACCACCAAGGAGCCAGTTTCTGATGCAAGCACACAGGGATCTTTTTATTGTTGGGTTCAAGCCTGGGCTGCCACCTGGCAGATAAAGGAAAACACAGCAGCCCAGGCTCAGGGTTTGAAGGATTTTTAAGGGAAAAAAAACACAAGCTGGGAATTACACGCCTTGGAGGTTTGGGGGATTGGGTAGAAGGGATATGGGGCAAGGTGATTTTTTGAAACTATTGGTCTAGACTTTCGGTGCAAAACTACATTTGAAACCATTCTAACCATTGGGTTAGACTTTTGGCAGGAAACAACAACCTGTTGACAGGATTATCTGGATATCTGCAAGGGCCATGAACTGACAACAGGATGTCTGCAGGAGCATCTAGATCTTGCTAAACTTTACTGCCCTGTTTTTTAATTGGCTGCTTCTAGGGTATCTGTTCAAGTTGTCATGGCACATTCCTGAGGTTCTTCCTGGAACTGAGTACAGCAGGTGGTCTAAGATGGTGGCCCTTCCCTAAGATGGAGTCTGTAAAGTCAAATCTGGGCCTTCATATTGCCTTCACAGGGTAAATTAGTCTGATTTTATGTATTCTTTAACCCTGGACATGCCTTATTAAAAAGAAAACACAAAGGGAATAAGAGTTGATGCTAAGATGCAAATATAAAAAGTATTGATAACAATTGAATCAAAACTCCAGTCATTTCTGTCCATTTCTCATAACACTTTTAAAAAAGTTTCATCTATGCACATAATGAATTTTTGTCATTTTTAGTCAGTATTCCCCTTTGAAATCTCCTTTCATCTTCCACAGAAATTTTCTTTGTTCCAACTAATCCCTTTCCTATATTCATGTTGTATGTCTGTGTATGTTTTAGTATGTCTGTCTGTATCTGTGTGTGTCTATATATGTGTGTGACTGTGTGTCTATGTATGAGTGTGTTTGTGTATGTATGTATATGTTTGTGTGAGTGTGAATATGTGTGTCTATGTATGCATGAGTGTGTGTGTTTGTGTGTGTATGTGTGTGTTAGTGTGCGTGATGATCTGAATAAGAATGGCCCCCTTAGATCTGTATGTTTCAATGCTTGGCCTTTAGAGAGTGGCTCTATTAGGAGATGTGGTCTTGTTGGAGGAAGTATGTCAGTGTAGGGGTGGGATTTGAGGTCTCATATGCTCAAGCTACTTCCAGTGTAGGACACAGTTCACTTCCTGTTGCCTGCAGATCAAGATGGAGAACTCGCAGCACCTTCTCCAGCACCATGTCTGCCTTCACATCACCATGAAAGTAATGGACTAAACCTATGAAACTATAAGCCAGCCCCAATTAAATATTTTCCTTTATAAGAGTTGCCTTGGTTCTGGGGTCTCTTCATAGCAATAGAAATCCTAAGACAGTGTGTATGTCTATATGTCTGTGTGTCTATGTGTATCTATGAGAGTCTCTGTGTGTGTGTGTGTGTGCGTGTGTATTCTACTAAGTTTAGAGTTGCTTGCATAAGCACTTTCTTATAGCATGAATTTCATCACTGAAGAAAATGACACCACATCCCCAGCAACCATTAATGCCAATAGTTCCTCTGGAAGGGGCGGGGGACCTTACAACACATATACCCTCATTGATAATGAAAGGTTGACAGACACAGACTTATTCAGATCTTGTGCTAGTCACCACAACTGTTATTAGTTCATGAGTACAATGGCCATGACATTTCTTCTATTATCTAGTCCACACTGGCCACCAGTCCTAGCAAGGATTATATGGTTACCTGAGCCCCGAGTCATTCAATGGAACTCTCCTGGGAATTGGTGGCCAGATATCAGATAAAAACACTAATCTTAAGAGGCAAAGAGAAAAATAAAAGGGGGGGGGATTAAGTTGTAGACCCAGTAATAGACCATGAGATGCTCTCCCTTTCCTTCAAGCTTTCTTTTTTCTAGAAAATTAAGAAATGAATCTGTGCACTTCCAGTTGACTAGTTTTTACTTGCTTTATTTGGGTTGCTTTGGTTGGTTATTTTTTTTTTTTTTTACTTTTGTATTTGTGTGTGGGATTTGTTTTCTTATTTGAGAGAAGGACTTTCTATGTATCCTAAGCTGACTTTGAACTCTACCATCCTGTATCTAACTCCCAAGTATGGGCTTACAGCATACACCATATGGTACAACTATTTTTTGACAAAGATGCTAGATAGATACACAGAGAAAGAACCCTGTCTTCAATAAATGCCAAAATGCTTCTCCAGAGCAAAGACAAGTAAAAAAGTAAACAGACAACCCACAAATCAAGAGAGAATAGCTCAATCCATACATCTGATGAGGAATGAATAGCCACAATATATAAGAAGCTCAAACAATTCAATATCAAAAAAATATAAATGGGCCAAAGATCTGAGCAGACATGGTCTAAAGAAAAGAAATTGTGTAGTCAAAAAGCACATAAAAATGTTCAGTGCTACTACTCCTCAAGGAAGTTCAAGTGAAAGTCTCAATGAATGATTCATTTGATCAAATTAAGCATGCCCTTGTATATATGCTCTAAGCAACTTAATCTTTCATTCTGTTGATGAGCTGTATTACTTTTATTGTTTTGTGTATTATGTTGAAACCATCCCTAAGGTGAAATCAACTTGTTCATGGTGAATTATCTTTTTGATGTGTTGTTTTATTCAGTTTGCTATGATTTTATTGAATTTTTTTTCTTGTGTGTTCATCAGAGATAAGAGCCTGTAATTCCCTTCTTTGTATATTTCTTTGTTGGGTTTAATACAAGGTAATTCTGACTTCATAAAATGTATTTTGAGGGGGTTCCTTCATTTTCAATTCTGTGGGATAATTGGAGAAGAACTGACATTACTCCGTTGACAGACAGATAAAACTCAGCAACAAAGCCACCCACTTAGTGGCATCACTGTGTGCATGTGTGTGTGTGTGTGTGTGTGTGTGTGTGTGCACGTGTGCGTGTGCGTGTGCGTGTGTGTGTGTGTGTGTGTTCACACAAACAAGCATATATGCTGCTTACCTTGATCATCTGATACCTCAAGATCAGGCTGTTGGATTCCTCTAGAACCAGAGTTACAAGTCATTATGGCCTTCCAACATGGGTGCTGGCAAACAGCAGCAAGTACTCTTAATGACTGAGCCTCTCTCTGGCCCCCAGGATACTTTTTATCATGTATCTAACGCGGTATTGGTTTTTGGCCTTTGTATCCTAATGTTTTGTATATTCCTATAGTTCAGTTTTGATATTATATGTGCCCCAAATTTGTCCACTTGCTCTGGCTTTTGTTCAGCCTGTTAGCATATACCTTTTCATAATAACTCTTAGTGATTTCTGTGGGATCCCATGTCTTTTCATCTCTCATTTTATTTCTTTCAGTCTTCTTACTTCATCATTGTTCTAGCCAAAGGTTTGTTGATTTTCTTTTCTTCAATTTTTTTATTAACTAATTTTTTTCATTTATTTTACATCCTGACTGAAGTTTTCCTCCCTCCTCTCCTCCCATTCCCTCTCCCTGCCTCCCCCTTGCACCCCCTATCCATCCCTCCTCTGTTTCTGTTCAGAAAGGGGCAGGACTCCTATGGGTGTCAATAAGGTATGGCATATCATGTTGAGATAGGACTAAGCTCCTCCATTTGTATTAAGGCTGGGAGAGGCAATCCAGTAGGGAGAATAGGTTCCCAAAGCCAGCTCAAGCTGCCTTAGGGACAGACCCTGATCCCTCTGCTAGGAGTCCCACAAATAGACCAAGCTACCTAACTGTCACACACACGCAGAGGGCCTAGGTCCCATGCAGGTTCCCTAGCTGTTGGTCCAGGGTCTATGAGCTACTATGAGCCCAGGTTAGTTGTTTCTGTAGGTTACTTTGAAATGATCTTGGTCCCCCTGGCTCATACAATACTTCCTCCCTTGCTTCGGTAGGATTCCCAGAGCTCATCCTGGTGCATCTCTGCATCTGTTTCCATCAGCTACCAGATGAAAGCTCTCTGATAACAATTAGGGTAGTCCCCAATCTAATTACAGAAATGGCCAGTTCAGGCACTCTCTCCACTATTGCTAGGAATTTTAGCTGGGGTCAACCTTGTGCATTCCTGGGAGTTTCCCTGGCACCAGGTTTCTCCCTAACCCACAATGTTCCCCCATCAAAACATCTCCTTCGTTAATTTCTCCCTCTGTCCCACCCCAAACCTACTTATGTTCCCATCATGTTTGCATCTGCCACAGTTTACCCAGAAGATCTCTTCTATTTCCCCTTCCCAGGACAATCCATGTGTCCCTCTTTGGGACCTCCTTGTTATCTAGCCTCTCTAGGACTGTGGATTGTAGTCTGGTTATCCTTTATTTTACAGCTAAGATCTACTTATGAGTGAGTACATACTATGTTTGTCCTTCTGGGTCTGGGTTATCTCACTCAGGATGATTTTTTTTTCTAGTTCAATTTACTTGCCTTCAATGAGTAGGCAATTTTTTTAAACTGCTGAGTAATACTCCATTGTGTAAAGGTACCACGTTTTCTTTATCTGTTCTTTGGTTGGATGGCATCTAGTTTGTTTCCAGGTTCTGGCTATTATGAATATCACTGCTAGGAACATATTTGAGCAAGTGTCCTTGTGGTATGATTGAACACTTTTTGGATATATGCCCAAGATTAGTATAGCTGAGTCTTGAGGTAGATTGATACCCAATTTTCTGAGAAACTGTCATATTGATTTCCAGAGGGGCTGTACAAGTTTGCACTCTCATCAGCAGTAGGGTAATGTTCCCCTTACTCCACATCCTCTCCAACCTAAGTTGTCCACAGTGTTTTTGATCTTAGCCATTCTGACAGGTATAAGATGGTATCTCAGAGTCACTTTGATTTGCATTTCCCTGATGGATAAGAACGTTGACCAATTCTTTTCTTTAAGTGTATCTCAGCCATTTGAGATTCTTCTGTTGAGAATGCTCTGTTTAGATCTGACCTCATTTTTAAATTGGATTATTTGGTATTTTGATGTCTAATTTCTTGAGTTCTTTAATATAGTTTGGAGATCAGACCTCTGTTGGATGTGGGGTTGATGAAGATCATTTCCCATTCTGTAGGCTGCAGTTTTGTCCCATTGGCAGTGTTCTTTGCCTTACAGAAGCTTTCCCATTTCATGAGGTCCCATTTATTAATCTTAGTGTCCGTGCTATTAGTGCTTTATTCAGGAAGTGGTCTCCTGTACCAATGCATTCAAGGCTATTCCCTATTTTCTCTTCTATCAGGTTCAGTGTTTCTGGATTTATGTTGAAGTCTTTGATCCACCTGGACTTGAGTTTTCTGCAGGGTGATAGATATGGATCTATTTGCATTCTTCTACATGTCGACATCCAGTTATGCTAGCACCATTTGCTGAAGATGCTTTCTGTTTTTATATTATGTAATTTTGGCCTCTTTGTTGAAAATCAAGTGTCCATAAGTGTGTGGATTATGGATTCACATCTGGGTTTTCAATTAGATTCTAATGATCCACCTATCTGGTTTCATACCAATAGTATGCTGTATTTATTACTACAGCTCTGTAGTAGAACTTGAAACCAGGAATGGTGATACCTCCAGAAGTTCTTTTATTGTGTGGGATTGTTTTAGCTATCCTGGGTTTTTTGTTTTGCCATATGAAGTTGAGTATTGTTCTTTCAAGATCTGTAAATAATTGTGTTGGAATTTTAGTTGAAATTGCCTTGAATCTGTAGATTGCTTTGGTAAGATGGCCATTTTTACTATGTTAACCCTACCTATCCATGATTATGGGACAGCTTTGTATCTTCTGATATCTTCTCTAATTTCTTTTTTCATAGACTTAAAGTTCTTGTTTTATAGGTCTTTCATTTGTTTGCTTAAAGTTACCCCAAGATATTTTACATTTTTGTGGCTGTTGTAAAGAGTGGTATTTCTCCAATTTCTTTATCAGCCCATTTATCATTTGTATATAGGAAGGCTACTGATTTCTTTGAGTTAATCTTGTATCCTGCCACATTATTGAAGGTCTTTATCAGCTGTAGGAGTTCCCTGGTAGAATTTTTGTTGTCACTGATGTATACTATCATATCATTTGCAAATGGCGAAAGTTTGACTTCTTCCTTACCAGTTTGCATCCCCTTGATCTCCTTTAGTGTCTTGTTGCTCTAGCTAGAACTTCAAGTACTATATTGAATAGATATGGAGAAAGTGGACAACCTTGTCTTGTTCCTGATTTTAGTGGAATTGCTTTGAGTTTCTCTCCAATTAAATTGATGTTGGCTGTATGCTTGTTGTATATTGCTTTTATTATGTTTAGGTATGTCCCTTGTATCCCTGATGTCTCCAAGACCTTTACCATGAAGGGGTGTTGGATTTTGTCAAAGGCTTTTTCAGTATCTAATGAAATGATCATGTGCTTTTTTTCTTTCATTTTGTTTATATGGTGGATTACATTGACAGCTTTTTATATGTTGAACCATCCCTGAATCTCTGGGATAAAGCCTACTTGATCATAGTGGATGATTTTTTTATGTGCCCTTGGATTCAATTTGCCAGCATTTTAATGAGTAGTTTTTGCATCAATTTTCATGAGGGAAATTGGTCTGTAACTCTCTTTCTTTGCTGAGATTTTGTGTGGTTTGGGTATCAGAGTAACTCTAGCCTCAGAAAAGGACTTTGGCCATGTTCCTTCTGTTTATGTTATGTGGGAAAATTTGAGTATTGTTAATACCTCTTCTTTGAAAGTCTGGTAGAATTCTGTGCTGAAACCGTATGTTTCTGGGCTCTTTTTGGTTGGGAGACTTTTAATGATTGTTTCTATTACCTTATGGGTTATAGATCTATTTAAATTGTTTATCTGGTCTTGATTTAATTTTGGTTTGTGGTACCTATCAAGAAAATTGCCCATTTCTCCTAGATTTTCCAATTTTGTGGAGTACAGCTTTTTGAAGTATGACCTGATGATTCTCTGGATTTCCTCAGTGTCTGCTGTTATGTCCCCCTTTTTTATTTCTGATTTTGTTAATTTGGATGGTCTCTCTCTGCCTTTTAGTTAGTTTGGATAAGGGTTGTCTATTTTGTTGACTTTCTCAAAGAACCATTTTTTTTATTCTTTGTATTCTTCTCTTTTTTTCTATTTTATTGATTTCAGCCTTCAGTTTGATTATTTCCTGTAGCTGGCGTTATCTCCTGGTCCTGCTAGGTACATGGTCAGGACAAATCTCTCTCACCCACCAATCCTGCAGCTGCTCAGACCCAAATAAACACACAGACGCTTATATTATTTAAACTGTTTGGCCTAATGTCTCAGACTTCTTGTTATCTAGTTCTTATATCTTAAATTTAACCCATTTCTATTAATCTATAAGTTGCCATGTTGCTTGTGGCTTACTGGTACCTTACATCTTGCTTCTCATGGCAGCAGCTGGCAGCGGCTCCTCACTCAGCTTTCCATTTCCCAGACTTCTCCTCTCTCTTTGTCCTGCCTATACTTCCTGCCTGCTACAGCCAACTTTATTTATTAACCAATCAGAGCAACACATTCAGAGCATACAGAACATCCCATAGCACTTTCCTGTCTGTCATCTACTCTTCCTGAGTGTGCTTCCTTCTTTTTGTTCTAGAGCTTTCAGGTGTGCTAAGTCACTAGTGAGATTTCTCCAGATTCTTTATGTAGGCAATTAGTGCTATGAAATTTCCTCTTAGCATTGTTTTCACAGAGTCCCATAAGTTTGGATATGTTGTGCATTCATTTTCATTGCATTCTAGAAAGTTTTTAATTTCTTTATTTTTTTTTCCTTGACCCATTGGTAATTCAGTTGAGAGTTGTTCAGTTTCCACAAGTTTGTAGACTTTCTCTAGTTTGTGTTGTTGTTAAACTCTAATTTTAACCCATAGTGATTCGACAAGATCCAGGGGCTTATTCCTTTTTTTTGGGTGTGGGGGGGTTATCTGTTGAGATTTGCTTTGTGACCAAGTATGTGGTCAATTTTAGAGAAGGTTCCATGAAGTGCTGAGAAAAAGGTACATTCTTTTGTTTTTGGGTGAAATGCTTTGTAGATATGTTATGTCTATTTGAGTTATTTTTTTTTTAGCAATAGTCCATTTATTAGACTTTATAGAAGCAGGAGTACAGAAGGAACTAACAATCCACATGGAAACTTCAGAATCTTTTATTTTTAGTATTTCTACTTATTAGATCCAGAGAGGCACATAAAGGCCACACACATGAAGCTGAACCATGTTGGAGCAATTTTGATTTGAACTATTCTGATAGGTGTGGCTGTTCAGAGCATCTTATTTTTGCTTTGGACTACATGGGCAACTATACTCACATGCACATACACCCTCCCAAAACGTACATGAATAAACATTTAAAACTAAATATGAATAGCTGCAAAAGACTTTCTGCCGTATTATAGGTAGCTCCAGTTCTTACATTATGATCTTTGGTACATTGTCAGTTGATTCTGTGAAGGGTGAGATAGGTATCTACTTATAGTCTTCTATGTGCAGATACCCAACAAGCTGAGCATCTCGTCAAAGATGCTGTATGTCTCGAACATAGTTTTGACACCTGTCAAGGATCCAAAGGCTATAGCTGTGTGCTTGACTGTAGGTCTATCCTACAATTCTACAAGCCTGACTCTGTGGCAATACCATGTTGGTTTTGTGGTACAACTTGTTCATTTATTCATTTGAAGCTGGAAGTCATGTAGGTCAATCTGGTCTTTGTAGATCCCTGAGCCTTGAGAGAAAGGGCTTGATAAAGACATCTCATCTAGGACCAAGTGCTACCTGCTGTGTTAACCAGGCTGGCCACTGAGATGCACCTGCCTCTGCCTCCCAAGCGCTGGGATTAAAGTCATGCGCTACCACCACCACCACACGACTTGGAGGACCATTTCTTATTTAACATCCCTTTGTGTTTCTTTCCTTTTTAGTGGTCCTGTCACCTCTTTTTTGACTGCCAAACTTCTTCTCCTCTGACTCTTCACGTTTACTGTAGTACTCTCCGTCTTGATGTTAAGAATGTACAATGAATTGCCTAGTTAAGTGTACATGAACTGAGCTTTAACACGTATTATTTCATGCTTCTCATAAGACTAGAGAATGTCTCCCAACCCTGACACCTTGAAGCATATGGTATTTGCTAGAATAATGAGGTTTGCAGGAATTGGGGCTATGTATTAGACAGGGCCTAAGTTTAACTCTTCTATTTGATGATTCTCCCGAACATCCCCACAAAGTGGCAGACTGCCTTGCATCTGCTGTGATCAGTACCTCGAAAGTTCTACAGAAGTCTCTCATCTTCAGACAGCTCATTTAGAAATACTTGTTTGTATGAAGCCACATACATTGTGGAGACTCCTGTTCTCAGCTGTAAGAAGCCCTTTCTTGGGTCATATTTTTTTTCTGTAACATGTTCCTATTTTTGACTACTTATCACTGGTAATGATTTTGGAGTGTTCCCATGTGCCTCCGATTGGTCCATCAAAGTTTCTATTAGCGTTATTGCCTTAAAGCATGTCTATTTGAGTTATAACATCTGCTAGTTCCATTATTTCTCTGTTTAGTTTCTGTTTGGCAGACCTTCCCATTGTTGACAGTGTGGTATTGAAGTCTCCCACTCTTGATGTGTGGGGATTGATGTATGATTTAAGCTTTAGTAATATTTCTTTTACAAATGTGGTGCCTTTATATTTGAGGCATAGATGTTCAGAACTGAGACTTCATCTTGATGGATTTTTCCTTTGATGAGTCTTTATCTCTTTTGATTAATTTTAGTTTGGAGTCTATCTTCTTAGATATTAGCATAGCTGAACCAGCTTGTTTCTTAGGTCCATTTAATTAGAAAATCTTTTCCTATTCCTTTACTCTGAGGTAATGTCTGTCTTTGAAGTTTAGGTGTGTTTCTTGCATGCAACAGAAATATGGATCCAATTTTTGTATCCATTCTGTTAGCCTGTGTCTTTTTTTATGGTTAATTGAGTCCATCGATATTAAGAGACATTAATGACCAGTGATTGTTAATTCCTGTAATTTTTTGGTTTTGGTGGTGGTGGTTGTGTGTGTGTGTATATATGTGTGTGTGTGTGTGTGTGTGTGTGTGTGTGTGTGTCCATCCTTTCTTTGGGTTTTTCTGGTGTGAAATTATCTATTGCCTATGTTTTTATGGGTGTAGCTAACTTTCTTGGGTTGGAGTTTTCCTTCTGTAGGGCTGGATTTATGGATAGGTATTGTTTAAATCTGGTTCTGTCATGAAATATCTTGTTTTCTCCATCTATAGTGATTGAAAGTTTTGCTGGGCAGCCATCCATGGTCTCTTAGTGTCTTCAATATGTCTATCCAGAACCTTTTAGTTTTTAGAGTTTCCATTGAGAAGTTGAGTGTTATTCTGATGGGTCTGCCTTTATGTTACTTGGCCTTTTCCCTTTGCGGCTCTTAAAATATTCTTTCTTTATTTTATATATTTAGTGGTTTGATTGTTATGTGGCAAGGGGACTTTTTTCTTTTCTTTTCTTTTTCTTTTTTTTTTCTTTTTTGTCCAATCTCTTTGATGTTCTGTAAGTTTTTCATACTTTTATAGTTGGAAAAGTTTTCTTTTATGATTTTGTTGAATATATTTTCTGTGACTTTGGGCTGAGATTCTTTGCCTTCTTCTATTCCTGTTATGCTTAAGTTTGGTCTTTTCATGGTGTCCCAGATTTCCTGGATGTTTTGTGTTAGGACATTTTTGGATTTAATATTTTCTTTGACCAATGAATCTATTTCCTGTGTCATATTTTTAATGCCAGAGATTCTCTCTCCTATCTCTTGTATTCTGCTGGTGATGCATGCATTTGTAGTCCCTGTTCACTTATTCAGATTTTCTATTTCCAGAATTTCCTTGGTTTGTGTTTTCTTTATTGCTTCTATTTCAATTTTCAAGTCTTGAACCATTTCCTTTACCTGTTTGGTTATTTTTTTTCTTGGCTTCTTTAAGGGATTTGTTGTTTTTTTTTTTTCCATTTTTTTGTCTTTTTCTCAATTTCACTAAAGGAATTTTTCATTTCCTCTTTAAGGGCCTCTATCATCTTCATAAAGTTATTTTTAAGGTTGTTTTCTTGTGCTTCAGCTGCATTGGTGGTTCAGGTCTTGCTGATGTAGATCACTGGGTTCTGGTGGTGCCATATTGCCCTTTCTGTTATTGAATATATTCTTACAAATGGTGTTTACACATTGGGGTTTGGGATGAGTATAGATTTGGGTGTTGACTCTTGTGTTGTCTTTGTTGGCTGGGCATTTTGTTCCTTTCATTGTCTTCTGGTCTGAATGGCCAAGGGTTCTGGTGATTGGCAGGTCTTCAGGTGAAGTAGGGTAATTCAGCTGAGGTTTGTGGGGGTTTGGGTGACTAGATCCGGTATATCCTCCTGCTCTTCTGAATGGTGTGGGCTGTACCTGTGTCTATGGACTCTGCTGGAGTTGTGGGGAATGGCTGTCCATGGATAGGATGATAAGGTGGCTGGGGTTGGGCAGTGGCGTGGGCAGTGGCAGCAGGGGTGCAGCCTGCAGGCAGGTCTCTTACCTGGTGGCCTGCTGGTGGGAACTCTGTTGATTTTATTTTTTAAAATGAAGTGTTCTATTGGTCTTTTGTATGACTTTTGAGTCTCTTTCACTTATTTCTTGACTCATTATTTCATTGCTTCGAATTAATTTGAATTTGGTTTGTTCTTTTCTGAGTCCTTCAGATATATCAGTATGTTGTTTATTTGCAATGCTCCTTTTTAAAGTAGGTACTTATTGATGTCAAATACCTTTTTAGTATCTAATTTGCTATATAACATAAAATTTGGTATGTTGTTTCTGTCTTCATTCATTTTGAGAATTTTTAAATTTCCCCTTTGATTTTTTTTCAATGTCCCACTGTTCATTAAAACTTCCCTTGTTAAGTTCTCATGTATCCATACAATTTCTAAAATATTTATGTGTTGACTTATAGACCTTTTTTTTTCCAGAAAAGATGAAGAACACTGTTTTCATAGCTTAAAAAAATGTTAAGACTCATTTTGTGGGCAAATAAACAATGTAGTCTGGAGACGTGTTCTGTAACTTCTGGATAAAATATTCCACGGTTGAAGTTCATTTAACTCATGGTAGAGTTGTACTCTGATGGTCCTTGGCTGACTCTCTTTTCTGGGAGATCTGTCTCTTGTTGAAAATTAGGTGTGGAAATTTTCAACCCTTATTATTATTAGATCTGAACTATCTCTTTAGGTCAAGCAACCATAACACTGTACAATTAAACATGGGGTTGGCATAGAGGGTAGCCAGCGCCGAGGTGGTTCTCCTCTGCCAGGAGCATTTTATGCCTAGGAGGAGAGAGACTCTTGGCAGAGTTCCCCTAAGCCCTCTTTGGCACATGCATCTGAGGGTGCAGCAACATAGTATGTCCTGAGCTGAGACATGCCCCCACAACTCTTTCAGCTATAGCATATACTTGGGAACAACAGCCAGCACCACCACCGAGGGCCACTTGACATGCCCCCAGAGGCAGCACTGCACTCTGCTATTTCCTTCTTGCCCCATCAGTAATAAGTGTCTGTGCAGAGGAAGTAGACATAAGGGGGCGCATGAGCACCTGTCCTCAGTCCTGTCTCAAGTGTGAGACTCCATGTGATGAGCCACATCCACAGTCTCCAATGACAGGGAGATTTCTAGAGGGTTGCACTCTGTATTCAACTCTGCACCACACCCTGCAGTGAGGTCAACCAGCAGGCTTAGGTAACAGACACGACTGGAATAATATGGGCCTTGCAAACAAGTGTGGTAGAATGCCTGTGGAGTCCCACAGATGGGGGTACACAAGAGCTTCTGACTCCCAAAGGAGAAACAACCCAAAGAATGTTTCATTTCTCAAGTGTATCTTGGGAGTTCTCTGCAAGTGACTCTTTCCACAGAAAGGTTACTTTCTGTACAGACCTCATTAATTTCTAAGTGGGCTGCAAGCTTGTGAGGATTATGACACTCTAACATCTAAAGCTACAGTATCTGCCGATGGAGTTTGCTGGGGCTGTGACACTCCAGTATCTGCTGATGGAGTTTGCTGGGGCTGTGACACTCCAGTATCTGCCGATGGAGTTTGCTGGGGCTGTGACACTCCAGTATCTGCTGATGGAGTTTGCTGGGGCTGTGACACTCCAGTATCTGCCAATGGAGTTTGCTGGGGCTGTGACACTCCAGTATCTGCTGATGGAGTTTGCTGGGGCTCTTTTACTCTTATGTCCACAAAGTAGAGGCTCTCCTGACCCCAGATGGGGAGTCAGGATGGCAGGTAGTTCTCTTATGCACCCTAATCACGGTCTCTGAACATTACCAGATTCTGACCTCTTTTTTGCTAATGGCCAGTGTTCTTTCAGTCACTCACCACAAAATACACACACACACACACACACACACACACACACACACACACACACACACACAATGCAGGTACACACATTTGGATATAAGTGCCTGCCCCTTAATTCTGCCACCTAGGATCTATTCCTCACTCCCCCCAAATCATTCAACTCTTTTATATTTTTATAATAAAATGAAGAATTTAATTTATACAAAATTAGCAGTTGCTAAGTTGAGAGTTAAATAAAAACTAGGAAGCTTGGGAGTGTTCCACTAACTTTTCCCCCCTTTTTTAGAATTCTACTAATCTCATGTATCTGAGAAGAGTTTGCCCAAATTTTTGAAAATAAAATTACCTCTGGGCTTCAACCATATATTTTTTTAGGCATGGATAATTTAAATCTAAGAAAGATAACTTCAGCAAGCTTTGAGCTAAGGCAGTTTAATAATAAAAATTCCTTTTCTTTCCAATACAGCATTGTATTGTAATAAGGAATTCTTACATACATAAATGTAGCTCTTTCCTCATCTGCTCCCATACAAAACACTCTAACCAAGAGTTGTGTCACTGGGTAGAGCAAACCCTAGAACCCAAACTGCCCCCTGAGGGGCCATTCTATAATTGGATCTATGTTATCTATAGTTCTAAACTTATTTCTCTTGAAAGCATTAATTTAGACTAAACCAGGAGTCCTCAATGGCATTAAAGTCATATTTGCTTTTCTTTGAAATGTTGAGATGGGGGGAATGACATTAATATATCCTATAAAGGATGTAAGCCTAGTAATGAATTGTCTTCTTTTTATGTCATAGCCATAGTGAGAGAATCTGCTGAGAGAGCCCAAGATTCCTAACCTACTGAGAAGAGACTATAGTGTGATAATCTCTAAGGTCACCTCCTAAAAAAGGAATTAAAGGTTTCTAATTCCAAACACATAATGTGCCCCTACTAGGTGATATGTGGGGAGATTTCAAAGTTTTGGTACACAGAATGTTATAACAAAGATTTTTCTGATTTGTCACTCTGTGTGTGGCTCAAAAAGCCAGATTTTAGCCCTAGAGAGATAGTAGTATCTCATACTCTGGGTGTTATAAGAGGGCTCAAAGGTGGTAACAAGAAGCCAGAAGTTATTCAAAGTATGCAACATTACCCATTCAGTTCATGGAGAAATGGAATATAGAAGCTTTAAAATGAATAATGAAAAATAAATGTTAGGTATGAAGTCTGATAAATTAGTAAATTGGCCACAGCCAGTTTGAGTATATGTCAACAGAAATGACACAAAGTGAAATGATAAAAATAAAGCAAATAAAAATAAGCAAAAATAACCACAAAGAACATCTCAAAACATTGGAATGATTTCAAAACGAAGGTTTAGTGCATTCCTTGAATCTCATGCTTCCCGGGAATCCATTTTTAACAGAAATTGCATTTTCTTATGCTAGAAGCAAATACATTTCTAGCATTTCTGTCCTTAATCTCAGTTCTTCAGTGTTATGGATCCAGAGATGTCTTATACAGCTGCCTCCTGCTGTCCTCTGTGACAACTAGCCCATGACCTGTTGGGCCTACCCCATCCTGTGGAAGGTGTGTTTGGGAAATCCCCTTGATCCAATGAATACTTCAGCCCCAGGTCTCTCTCTTACTCCCCACATGCTGCTTGGGCAAGTACATTCAGATGCCTTCCTCACCAGTTCTTTAAAGCATGGTGTCCTCTCTCTAAGGCCTATGAGTAATCTATCCCCGTTACTCCATGAGTTTCCTCGTGTTGCTTGTGTTTCACCTAACCAGCCCTCTGAATCTTTTTTCCTAACCAAGACTCTTTTAAAGAGTCAATTATCTTGGTATGAAAGAATTGAACACAGATCAGTCAAGAGGATAATGGTCAGTGTAAACAAGTTTTCTGTGACAGCAACGCATAGACACAGAGCAGGCATTTTGGCACCAGGCTGTCAGTCAGAGTGGAGAACAAACCTTGGAAGTACACCATGAAGAGCCAAGCCAAGTCCTTTGGATTCTCACCAAGGCAAGAGCAGAGATGATAGCCCTCTCCTGGGTAGGAGAGAGATCCAAGTCAAGTTAGAGAAGACTATGATACAAGTAGAGTACATGAAGAGAAATGAGGAAACAAGGAAGAGTCACTTGATGCAAGTAGTGACTGAGAATGTGCCAGAACAATGACAGACACCAAGCCATAGGATGTTTAGGAAATGCAGCATAAAATGAACCAGAGCAAGAAAAGAAATGTTCATAGGAATGTTTTACTTCTTTAATTAGAAGAAAGCTTCAGGCTGACAAGATGGTTCAGATGATAACAGTACTTGTCACTAACCTGATGACATCAGTCCAATCCCCAGGATCCACACAGTAGATGAAAAGGACAGACTCCCCAAAAAGGTCTTTTAACTGCCATAATCTGAATACACATGCAAGTGCATGCATGCACATGCAAGCACGCACACACACATACACATACACACACACACAATGTAAAATCAAATTTGAAAAAAAGAAGTCTTTGAAATAATTAAATATATTATCTTACAAAATAGCAGAACACAAACATATTGTTCTTAATTAACCTGAAAATACCTGTTTAAAGTAATAATGTAATATTTTGAAATATTATAGGTGAATGATAGCAGTGTTACAAAAATTAAAAATTAGGAATAAAAATGCTATGCTGACACTTGTAATATAGTGTCATTTGAAGAATTTCATCAATTAGTTAAAATACATATTGTAAAAATCTATGGCAGACCCTGTAAACAGTACTTTTAAGAATCATAGTTTATGCCCTAAGAGATGAGATAAATGGAATCACATAAAATGTTCAATGAAAACCAGAAAAGAAAATAAAGAAGCCTCTGGTAGTAGAATAAATAGTTATAAACATGGCTAATGTTAACACAAATATAATAATGATAACTTTAAATTCATGTGGTTTAAATATGCCAATCAAAATAGGTTTCTGAAGCAGATCTAACTATATGATGTTTAAAATAAACCTACCTTAAACATAAAGATACCAGTCAATTAAAAACAGAAGAACAAGAAAATTAGTTTTTAAAAATTCTGGGTGTAACAGATCCAAAGACCTTAGCATAACTGAGGCCAGTTTAGATGCACCCTTCTGACCTTAGAATCCAGCATGTTAGCCCCAACACCTACCAAAACAGGATGAAGACCTAATCCATCAAAGACCTAGTCCATAGTTCCAGGAACTGGGAAAGGCCCTGAATGTAACTTGCCTTCTGGTTTCTGTAGTTTCACTCTTTACTAACTGTTCTTGCTAACCAAAATGTGTCAGGTATGGTTTTTGTAACTTGCCTTCTGGTTTCTGTAGTTTCACTCTTTACTAACTGTTCTTGCTAACCAAAGTGTGTCAGGTATGGTTTTTGTAACTTGCCTTCTGGTTTCTGTAGTTTCACTCTTTACTAACTGTTCTTGCTAACCAAAGTGTGTCAGGTATGGTTTTTGTGCATAAAAGGCAAAGAACAGTGAGGCTCAGGGAAGCATGATTTGGGTAAGTTCCCCATGCAGCCACTGACCGTCAATGCACACTTTCTATTCAGCTTTAAGAGTGTCTGTGTTTTCTCAGGTGGTATTACCTCACAATATGAATAGCTGTGTTAATCCTAGGTGGAGACTTCACAAAAAGGAAATTTAGAGATGAAGAAACACTGCTATGAGAATGTGGATGAAGACATGATGTGTAAATTAAATAGATTAATATCGTAAAATATGTTGATTCACAAGTACAGAATATCAAAATATATAGGCTAAAAAACAGCTAGAACTACAAAGTGGAGCAGACAAATACATAATAATGGTGAGGTTTTCAACACCCCCACTCCCCCCACCCCACCCTCAGGTAGTGATTAATAGATCAAGCAGGGAAAAAATCAATAAAGTTACAACTGACATGAACTGAGTTAGCAGTCACTTGATCTAACTGATACTTACAGACAAGTTCATCCAACCTACACAGAATTCTGCTCAAGCTCATCAGGAGCCCTAGCCAAGTAAGTTCACAGTAACCTACAAATACCTTACCACACAAACAGTAAAAATCAGAGTGTGCTGTCAGAACACAGCAGAAATAAGCAAATAAAGAAACTTCCCTAATATGTGGAAATTAAAGAGCATAATTTGAAATAGCACATGAGTAAAATTTTAAACATTTTAAAGCAAATGACTTTTAAAATAAAACTTTCCAAATTTTGAGGTATGAAGTAAAAGCAATACTGAGAGCAGATTTTATGGTATTGAATGCATATGTTATAAAAAGATTTAAAATCAGTAATCTGTTTCCACTCTAAAAAGCTGAAGAAGGCACAAGGAAAGAGATTATTAAAATTGAAGTAGAAGTCTATACAGTTTAAAGCAGAACAATGGAAAAGATTAATGAGACCTAAAGTTGGTGCTTTGGAAGATCAATGAAATGAATAAAGCCCAGCCAGACTATCAAGAGAAAACATTTAAAGAAGATATAAATTGCCAATATAAAAAAGCAAGTGAGGGGCCATCTCTACTGACCCTACAAATGTTATAATGATAAGAAAGCACTGTTGTCAATAATTATATAAAAACTGAAACAAATCAATTGTTGCAAACTCACAAGTGACTAGAATACCAAAGAGGAAATAGCCTGCATGGCACTTCAGACATTAAATACATGTCATCAGTAACTTCTTATTCATAACCTTTCAAAAAAGAAATGGTTGGCTTTGGGGATTTCACTAATAAAATGCACCAAACGTTTATGTTAGATATTAACCAACTCTCCACCATCCCTCAGAAAACAGAAGCAGAAGGGGTACCCCTTTACTTACTCCAGGTGATGGTAACTCCTGGCCACCAAAACAAGATTGATCCAGTAGAAGACAGTAAAGCCACAGATCAGAATTTCTCCAAATACAAATGTCTTTACCAAATGGAACTCAATAATGCATGTGAAAAATTCTGCCCACAACCAAGTAAACTTTATTCCAATTAAGCAACATTTAATTGTTCAACATTTAAAGATAAATCTACATAATCTACAACATCAACATATTAAGAAGAAAGTAGCCGGGCGGTGGTGGCGCACGTCTTTAATCCCAGCACTCGGGAGGCAGAGGCAGGCGGATCTCTGTGAGTTCGAGGCCAGCCTGGGCTACCAAGTGAGTTCCAGGAAAGGCACAAAGCTACACAGAGAAACCCTGTCTCGAAAAACCAAAAAAAAAAAAAAAAAAAAAAAAAGAAGAAGAAGAAAGTCACATAATCAGATCAAATTGGTCTTTTGACAGAACCGTATCTTGTAACTCATGACTCCTAACAAGCTGTAGATGAAGATTTCTTCAACTTACAAATAACATATATATAAAACCAATAGCTAACATCTCACCAAATGCTGTAGAATAATCCTCTATACACTGTGTGAATATATGTCATTATGATTGGTTTAATAAACAAGCTGACTGGCCAATAGCTGAACAGGATAAAGTTAGATGGGAAAGCCAAACTGAGTATGATGGGATGAGAAAGGGCAGAGTCAGAGGAGTCACCAGCCAGATGGAGAAGGAGTCAATCACAAAATGGGATAAAGGTAAAAGCCATAAGCCTCAGGCAGCACATAGATTAATAGAAATGGGTTAAGTTGTAAGAGCTAGTTAGTAATAAGCTTGAGCTACTGGACGAGAATTTATAATTTATATTGTCTCCAAGTCAGTTATTTGGGAAGTGGCTGTCAGTTATTTGGGAGCAGGCAGTTGGAACAGGAAACTCCACCTACAAATGGCACCCAAGGTGGGGTGTAGATCCTCATAAAACTTAAGAAAGTTTAAAAAAGATTCTAAATCCACAGAAATGGAGCCAAACACAGCTTCCTAGTCTCAGAGTAGGAAGCCCCATGTGCAGAGACATAGCTCCCAACAGCTGCTTACAAGATGGAGCCAGCCACCAATTGCCATGAGCTAAGCAACATGGCAGTCTCTCACTACAAGGAAGGAGCAATAGCTGCTGAGAGACATTGATTGTAAATGCTGCTGGATTAAACCAACCTATATATTTTTTAAATGTCTTGACTTAAAAATGGAAGTCAAAAGATATGTTACTTTGGGAAAGAGATTCTGCTTTTATTTCCACAGGAAATGAGAGGCTGTAGATTCATTCCAGGTTAAAAAAAATCAGGTTTGATCAAGAAAGACTCCATAAAAATCCTGGTTACAAACAAAGAGAAATACACCTAAAAGAACTATAAGATGTGATGTATATTTTACCTGCTAAAACACATAACAAAAATCATCTTTGACTGACTTATATACAATGTATAATCTATACTTGTATTAATACAGATATGTATGCTACCTTTAAAATTTATATATTTTCAGAGTAAGGGGACCAGACACTAATAAAAACAGATGGTCCAAGTGATCCAGCATCCAAAACAGCTCAAGGCTGCTGGCTGAGATGACCCAGCCTTATAGAATACTACAGCCAAGACCTAACAATTATCCTGATTTTCCCAATGTTCCTCCAAAGATGTCAGTGGCCCAAACAACAGGAAGTAGTCTAGAGAGTGACATCTACATTCCCAAAAGATTGATTGTGGATGTTTGTCATCATTTAATGGGGGTTGATTACAAGTTGTTATTGGTAATGGTCAGGAAAAAAAGCTGAACAAAGGTGATTAGATTCAAAGATCTCTTTGTTAAAAGAAAAAGAGGGGGTATAGAAATGATAGGATAAAAGGGTAGGTCATTGAATCTATTTTTAAACTAAAAAAGCAACTCCTAGTCTTAAATATTTTACATTGATGTGGATTTTTGAATATTGATACAGATTTAAAGTTAATTTTGCTATCGTATATGCATATTTTTACTCTTGTTTGGGATATTATTTGCAGCTCATTAAAAATGTAATGTATAATTTAATAATACAGGTTAATAGTCATCTATAGTAGTCAAATTTATAGTCATGTTAGGTATATTTTCATTGTCATAAACAGATATATTTAGATAGGTAGATGGTCTTCAAACATTCCAAAGACCTACAGAATATGGCATTTAATATGTTTAATTACCTAAGGCTTTTCATGACAGTGAGACACATCTGCTCCTGGAAGCACCAATTTACTTCAGAGAACATGATGGACCTCAAAGAACTCTGTATGGATTTTTTTTAATGGTAAAAACTATCCATCTGGGCAAAGGAAATGCCCTTGCTTCAGTTGCTGACAAATATTGTCCAAACTGGACCAGCAGGATAAAAAAAAAAAAGGTAACTGCTAAACTTTGCTAAGACAAGATAGGATAGTCCTTCAAAATTCCCTGCTTCTCAGAGATGTTTGTCAGATGCACCAGGCCTGTTGGCCATAGTTGGATGCCCCAGTGTCACAGAAGAACCTAGCGTGATCCAGGCAACCTGATGTCCCTGTCACTAGGTAATATTTCACCCTTCTGGGGTCTTTGATGGAGTTGAAGACTAGATAGTTAGAATTATAATTTTCCTTAGTTATGATTGAAGGTAAATTAGGTACAAAACTTTAGACTCACAAAGATAAGATTAAAAGAGTATTTTCTCTACAAATACAAATAGACTGGATACTGTAACTGTAATTCTTACTTCATAACTGTTTTTGTTGTATATAATTTTACTATGTTAAAGTTAAAAACCTTCCTTTTTAATTAGACAAGAAGAGGGAAATGCTGGGGAACGATCCTTCAGTACACTCCACCTACATGATAAGACAAAAGTGTACTTTCTTCTAAAGAGCTGTATAGAAGATGCTCTTTCTTAACACTTTTAGTAAACATTATAACTTAAGATCTTAGCTAGTGCAATAAGATATGTAAAAATATGATAATGATATAAATCAGGAAGAAAAATATAAACATTTATTAGATGGCACGATTATAATAAATCTCCCAAATATCTCCCAAATTAATGTCATAACAAAATTAAGACACCAAATTGATATAAATGTTTTCTTGCACACCAGCAAAAACAACTAGGAACTGAAATCTTTGTGAAATGTGACATGTTCTGTATAATCAAAGAAACAAAACAGCCCCCCCCCAAAAAAAAAAGAGAGAGAGAGAGAGAGAAAACCAGGTAAGCTACCAAAATATATACAAAAGGTATATTTTAAATAAGTTAATGATAGCAATATTGGAACACATTAGATATGGTACTTTGTTAGGGTTTCTATTGCTGTGAAGAGACACCATGACCATGGTAACTCTTACAAAGGAAAAACATAAATTGGGGTGTTTCACTTATATTTTCAGAGGTTCGGTCCTTTATGGCCATGGCAGGGAGCATGGTGGCATGCAGGCAGACATGGTTGTCAGCATTACCACTCAGATGGGAAGGAATCCTGGCAGTCAGGAGCCAAAGAACACCACAAAGTCACACCACACAACAAACTTCATACAAGAGATTTATTGGGAGGGGGAAAAAAAACCCAGGAGGGTGACTGTCTCTGTTCAGGTGAGAAACGGCAAGGAGAGTTTCTTTGAAAGGAGGGTGGAACTTTTCAGAGTGAACCTTTCCAGAATGGGGATTGGTGAGATTTTAAGTCCAGAGCTTGGGCTTTTTACTCTTTAGGGCAAGGCCTGGGTCTAGCCCTTAGGACAGCTTGAGTGTTCTGTGGCTGGAACCTGGCAAGTTGGAGGTCCTTGGAGGAGGTGCCTGGCCACTCCTGTGGCTCAAGGGCTCACAGTGGTGCTGGCTGTGTCTTGATATGCTGGCAGTAGGAAGTGGTCTGGGACACTGTGCAGCTTGAGCACACATGAGACCTCATACCTCACCTCCACAGTGACACACTTCCTCCAACAAGACCACACCTACTTCAACAAGGCCACACCTCCTAATAGTGCCACTCCCTTTGGGGGCCATGTTCTTTCAAACCACCACAATACTCTATAGAAATAATATATGTGTTTTTCTATATATGTAGATCTATAGATAACTATAACTATGCTTCTATGTATATATGTAAAGTTGGATTATGGATGTGTATATATCAAGTTGGAGACACCAAGTTTGAAAGAGAATGTAGATGAACTGAGGGTGTAGAAACCGGTCTTTCTGGAAAGCAATCTCATTCTACTTAGTGAAATCATGAATTTTTATGTCTCAGTCCTCCTGGAGAGGATTATATCCCTGAGAAAGTCTTTAAAAACCCTACAAGAAATGTGTATGAGCAGACAGTTTCCTAGTGATAATTGAAGTTAGAGATTTATATATTTTTAAGTAGGAGGAATAAATACAGTCACAGTAGGCACTTATTAAGGAAAGCCACAAAGCCGTAGAAACTGTGTCATATGTATGTAGACCAATGCGGTTAACCCTTTAAAACAAATTGTGCATGGAAACCTTTTAAAAAGAATGAATTAGAATGAGAATAGTAACTAAACTGTAAACTGTTTAAGCATGCCTGAGTCTGCTTATATGTACATATACATACATATGCATATGCACATGCATGCATAAAGTCATTCTGTGTACTTTACATATATGAGAACAAGTACTGAAAATGTGAAATGATGCTATAGTTTTGACCTGAAATATTTTCCAAAAGCCCAAATGTCAGAGACTTGACTTGGCAACCTGTGGTACTACTAGGAGCCTGTGGAGCTGGTAGGAGGTGGGTCCTAACAGAGGAAGTGAGGTCACTGCAGACACACCTGTTTCTTGCTTTGCTTCCAGGACATGGAGAAGCAAACAGCTTTGCTTTGCACCCTGCTCCTACCTCACTGCAAACCCAAAGTGGTCATGGACCATAATCTCTGAAATCATGAGTCAAGTAATTCTTTTTTACCCCACTATTTAGTCACAGCAGCAGAAAGCTAACTAACACAGATAGATTTATGATATGAGAAGGATTCAGAGTTAAGATAAAGCAGAACAAAGAGAGCAAGTGATAGTGTGGCATACATTGAGATGTATATTTGATTCATTTGACTTAGATTTATAGCCCACTGCCCCCCCCAATAAATCATAGAGTACAGATCTGTAAAACCCTTCCATTTTTAACTCTGAAAACCAAGAGCCTGAGTGGTTAAGCTGTCCTAGTTTTCTTTCCATCACTGTGATAAAATAGTTGGACAACAGCAATCTCTATGAGAAAGGGTTTGTCTTAGCTCCCAGCTTGAGGGGGTTCAGTCTATCACGGCAGTGAGGGCATGGCCATAGGAGAACAGGCTGGCCTGTCATATTGCATCAGCAGTCTGGAAGGGAAGAGAACACAGGGATTGGGGCCAGGCTATTACATCTCACATCCTGGCCCCAGGATGTACTTCCTCTAGCAAGAATTCATCTCCTAGAGGTTCCATAACCTTTGTAAACAACACTACCAGTTTGTGACTATGTTCAAATACATAAGCCTGTAGAGAGCTGTTCACATTGAAACTACAACAGCTATTCCAACACAAAAACAAACATACAGATTGTTGCTACATGACTGCACATGCGCTGTTCAGTAGCCAAGCAAGGGGCCTTATGTCCTACATAATCCATGTGCTGAGTTGCGTAATTTGTGTGCAGCGTGATCACACAATCTATGCACATGTACGGTGTAGCTATGTGAGCCCATACTTGCATGTGTGGGGGGAATCCATGAAAAGCAGGTCACAGACTCCCCCCCTTCTTATGCTCCCTTTTCCTCTTCCTCTCTCTTTGCACATGTCTCTCCAACAGGCCTTGAGCACACCTTCTCCTGTCCCTCCCTTCTCCTAATAAACTGTCATAGTGGGTTTTGTTGTGCCTCGTGACTTTTCCTCACAGGGTAAACAGTGCCGCATAAAACCAACACAGATCACTCCTTCTAGAATACTCTAATTAGACTTTAAGCAAGATCAATTAGATCAGTATGCTATAAATGTAGCTGCCCTGTATTTTAAAACAACTTATCTATAGCCTAGATTTGCTATTGAAGACATCTTGGGTTTTTGTGACTCCTCTTTGGAGTTTTTGTCTCTACTTCAAGCTACATGTTTCTGGATTGAAAAGGGTGTCACTAGTCAGAGCAAACACTTTGCAAACACTAATTAGTACCAAGCCAGTCATCTGAACCAAGAATATCCAGTGATTTCCACTCCCAAGGAACTGAATACTGAGTGGTAACTGGTGTGGTAACTGGTAGTCCCGCCCAAGCAGCCAGCTCAGAGACCAGGCTTTCTGAGCCAGGGAACTTCTGCTCTCTCTTGCATTATGTAGTATAGCATGAATCTTAAAATGTCTTATTATTAAAAAACAAACCCTGAAGATCACTGACCTCTATTTGTTAACAGTAGCATGCCAGCTAAGCATTTTCATTTTCACAATCCTCTTCAAGCTGGTGTAGTACCTACTTTTCAGGAGTGGCTCTGTGCAACATTTATTGGCCTCCTGAAATTCATTTAGCCCCCCACCTCCCACTTGAAGATACCTTAAAATTTATGAGCCTGAATGTAGCCATTATAAGACCATTAGTTATGCCCCTTATGAGCTGCCTGTTTTTTCTTTATGGTTCTTAGTTGTTCTTTTGCAGGGCTGCCAGCCTAAGTCGTGCTGGGATCAAGAAAAATGGGCCTTGGCGGTTTGTGTTCCTGGAGTTGTAACCATGCCAGTGGATGTCCACACAATCCAAAAGAGAATTTGACATTGCTGCTGCCATTGTTGCTGTTATAGCAGTGACGGCCACTGCTGCTACTGTTTCTGTGATTACCACTTCATAATTGCTTACTACAGCTAGCACAGTGGAGACCCTGGCAGCAAAAGTAGCTACCACAGTTAATCTTTCATTCTATTGGGCATGATAAATTTAATTCAATAGTCATATACATTTCAATTGGCTTTGAAAATTATAAATTTATAAACTCAAGTTCCATTTGCTTTTGAGATACCATCTTACAAGAACTCCAGTTTGCAGTAAGGCTTGTTAAGGAAGGGAATGGCTCAGTTGCCTTTAGCCTACTGGCTATGGGTGGGTTAGGACTTCTGTTGGTCTTTTCTGTGTCCAACACACAGATTCCGAGCCCAGCGCCACTTTGAGATCTTTGGCAGCAATTAACTATGCAGCTCACACACGATTGAGCCTGTATGATAATGAGTATTCAGAGACGGGTAATTCCTGGGGGGGCATTCACCAATCTAAGACGGAGCGTCTGTGTGGCCTGGGCAGGCATCTCCATGATGAGTAAGGTGACCTGCTGACGTCCCATGCAACCTAAGTCAGAAGCTCATTTTTTAGTAAAAGGGGAGACTGTAGGGTCCTGGCCCCCGTTTTGGGTAACTGTTGCCTTGCTTGCTGACCTTGACCTTGATATCCTCCCTATGCTAATTTCCTGCCGGGTTCCACCCTCCTGAATGCTTAAGGGAAGTTCCTTGTCTGTGTATCCTACATAATGGGCGTTAACAGCTTAGATGCAAGATTGTAAAACATCGGTAGCAAACTTCTGCCCTCCGGGGTTCTCCCATTGTGCTCTAAGCCTGTATTTAAGACCTCTTCCCTCAATAAAAACAAAACAAACAACAACAACAACAAAAAAAAATGGAGCCAGGTATTGGGGTGAACACTGAAATATCAGAGAGACTGAACACACCACATGCAACCTCATCTTGCCAGTTCCCCAGCTGATCTTGTATCCTCAGAATGAAAGCCTCTGAGTCCTCATCTGAGTGGATTTCAGCTGAACTGCTGCTCAAAAGCCTAAAAGCTTAAAAAAGACTCTAGTTCCTGGTCCTCACACCTTATATACTTTTCTGCTTCCTGCCATCACTTCCTGGGATTAAACCTGGCTGTTTCCAGTGTGGCCTTGAAGTCACAGAGATCCAGATGGATCTCTGACTCCGGAATGCTAGGATTAAAGGTGTGTGTGTGCCACCATTTTCTGGCCTCTATGTCTCTCTAGAGGCTGTTCTGTTCTCTGACCCCAGATGAGGTTATTAGGGTGCACAATATATTGGGGAACACACTATCACCACAATGTAAACTGACCTTGATCGCCTCAGCATGGTTTTTGATTAAATTAATTGTTTTGTGTTATGCTGTCTGAAAGTACTATGTTAATTACAGTAAACTTTAAACATTAAATAAACAATAATCTTTTCAAAGTATTTTGAAATGTGACTGAGCCAGGGAGGATACTAGATGGCCTGTGTTTCTTAAAATAGATTTCTATCAAATTCTGATTAGGGAACTGTGGCTTTTCATTATGCAGATAACAGGAATCCAAAGCCATCTCACTCATCAGTCATTCTAGAAGGACATCCCAATGTCTTCATGTTTGCTGAGTGTTAGGATATCTGGAGTTACTTGAGTCTGAAAACCTTTAACATCTTTCTTTCTTTACCTCTTCTCTCACATAAATCACAAGACATAGCTTGCTGGTAACGTGTTGACAGTGGTGCAATATTTAATGGTTGATGTATTTTCTAGGAAAAAAATTAATACTTTCTGTTTTTTATACTATTGAAACACTGCCCATAGATGTTAATAAAGAAATGAATAAATACATTAAAAAATAAAATGTTGCTATAGCTACATGGAACATAAATCAAAATTGCACAAATGCATATGTTGTTTTGTTTCATGGAACTCAAAATATTTCATGTATTATATCACTTAACTCTTGACATCCTAGTGAAACTGGTAGATAATCTTCAGAGTTCAGCACCTTTCCCCTTAATGTCTAAACACTGTACACACACACACACACACACACACACACACACTCATAACCTCCTTAACTCATATGAAGTATCAAGAAGAGAAAGAGCAATCTCCTTGTTTTATAATAATGAAAATGGGCTCAAGACAGGTGATGATTTGTCTGCTGTCAAACTGCAATATGGCTACAGAGCCAGATGATACCCATAGCATCTCCCATAAAACCACTTAAAGAAGTTCTGGGAAATAAAGTACAAAAGAGAAGAAAAGTCTGAGGATCAGCTCAACCTGAGGCTTCACTCAGCCTCGGGGTGGAGGGTGGCCACTGTCTTTTCTACATTGGCTTTCACTCTACTATGTGAGGCTTTTGTCCAAGGATAAGATAGGGAAGGTTTGCCTAAGTCCACTTCAGTTGCTTCCCTATATCTGTAATGGCCCTGTCACTTCTGGGTCTCACTGTCCCAATGCTTATATGGTATATTAAATGTCTGAATTCTTCCTTGAAGACTGTGATTGCTGACTGAAATTTGGAAATAAAGATATGGAATTATTGGTCAGAAACTGGGTCAAGCTCCTTCCAGCTCAAGGTCAACCTGAAAGGATAGTGAGGCATACCAGACAAGAATCCTTAATGTTTGTCTTCCATTTTACATGCCAAGGGATTTGAAGACAGTGAGTAAACCAGATGTAATGAAGTTCTCATCTCTAACTGGTGACACCATCTCTCTCTGCATCCTCGCCTCTGCAGTGGTCCTCATTTTTCCTTATCTAAAATATCTTACTTTGCATATTCTTTTGGCAGGAGATCAACAAAAAACTTTGATTTTGTGCCTTCTTAAGTTTAATTTTGCCAATTCTAGAAAGTGAAGTAAAAACAGTTACTGACTTGTTAAAATTTCTTTCTTGACTTATTAAACCACTTTTACAAAACAAACTACAGATGAAGTCTTGGGAGCTAAGGTGAGGCTCTTGGGCCTGGGCCCACTCTGACTCTCTCTCTTGTACTCATTGTGATACACATAGGAAGAAAGAGGATGGTAGACAAGAAGGTTGCCAGGTGGGCAAGACAATTGCACAATTGCCTTGAAAAGTCAATGAGCATTGATGTTTTTGTTTGTTTGTTTTAGATTTGTGAGATTAATGGCGGCAAATGAGCATGACTATCTGTGATGGAGATGAGTCAGTAATTAGCATGCCTTGCCTGATGACCAAGGCTTGGCAAGGCAACACAGAACCACCACCCTCCTACACACACACACACACACACACACACACACACACACACACACACACACCTTATCAGCAGTTTTGCTTTCTGTGGTTTAAGCTGCCTGACATTATCCATGGTCAGAAATATTAAATGAAATTTTCAAACATAATGTGTCTGAAGCTGCAGTCAGTAGTACAATGCTTGCCTACCATGTTCAAGGCCCTGAATTTAATAACAAGTAACACACACACACACACACACACACACACACACACACACTCACACACATGTAATTGTTTCTCATCATATACCATTGTATTTGGCACAATGCATTCTTGTGCTACTCCACTGTAACGTGCCCAGGACACATATCCACACTGTGTACATCACCTTCCCACTTATTCAGTTGAGAGCCGTCATTATCATGTAGACTGTAAGTGTATTGCATGCATGAGTTACAATGCCTCTCTCATTCACTTGTTTATGTTATCTCATCACATAAGGATTATATCCTATCAGAAGCAAAGGAGGTAGCAATGTTATAGTAAATTAACTTCAGACAGAAACTGTAGTTATATAATTTTATTAGAGCATATGATTATAATTATTCTATTTTGCTATTAGGTATTACCAGTCATCTCTTGCTCTATCTATCTATTTATAAATTAAAATTTATCATAGCTGTGTGTGGATAGGAAAAATATAATTTATGTAGAAATTTGAATTGCCTACATTTTTAGGCATATTAAAATATCCAGTATATTTTCTTCCTTCAAAATTGGATTTTTTTCCAAGGACATCAGAACCCAAGGCAGGACACTTGTCACAGAATAACACACTCCAACTAGTCCACTTGGTCTTTCTTAGCAAATGAAGGAGTTCTCATACCAGCTCTTTCCTCATAACCTTAGTAAAGACAGGGAGTGATGTCCTATTTCTGTTTTGATCTGAAAGACACCATGTACATTTATTTGACTTTATCCTCACACCAACGATTTTCTCAGAAAGGCAAGGATTATTGTTTAGATAGATGATGGCCCACAGGAAACAAACGGACTTTGTGTGAACCTGAAAAAGCTATTCAAATTAGAAAAATGGTCATCTGTCTGATGTGATGTGCAAATGATCTTGGTGGATTGGATTCCTATTTCACTATGAAACCAACACACAGGCAATTGGTTGCACTAGGATAGGAAGGGAGCCTCTCAGAGTGAAAATGGAGCTGCAAGGAACACTTTCTTATGGACAGTATGTCTCCAAATGTATTTATAACTGGTTTTGTCTGTAGCAATCAAAGGACATTTGAGCTTAGCAACTGAGCAACAACTTTGCTATAACTAGGCATGGAGAACCTCCTCATCGTTGACTTTTGAATCAGAAACTGAGCTGAAATGAGAGAATTTGGAAATGGTGATATTTTCATAGAAATTCAGTTTCAAGACTGTAAAAGAAATACAGAATTCAATTGTTGTGGAATAATCTTTTTGTACACTGTGAAGATGTGTCACTTCTGATTGGTTTAATAAAAAAAAGGAATGGCCAATAGCTAGGCAGGATTTCCAGGCACAGAGGACACTGGGAAGAAGAAGGGCAGAGACTGTAGGAGACACAGAGGAACAGGAAAACAGGATAGACAGTATGTAGATGAGTTAAATGAGCCTCAGGACAGCACATAGATGAATAGAAATGGATTAATTTAAATAATAAGAGCTAGTTTAAAACAAGTGTAAGCTATTGGTCGAGCTTTCGTAATTAGTAATAAGTCTCTATGTTGTGATTTGGGAGCTGGATGGTGGGACAGAGAGGATATCCCTACAAATGGAGAATGACACGGGGGCATGTATTTCCACATAGGACCCAAGAAAGCTTAAAAAAAAAGGTTCCAAGCACAAAAAAAATGGAGCCAAACGTGGCTTCCTAGTCTTGCAGTCTCTCATGTGGGTCAACAGAGATGCATCTCCATCCAGCTATCTGAAAGCTTCAGCTACCACCACACCATGAGCTAAGCTATGTGACAGTTTATGCTTTGCTCATGGAAACAGAAAAGCTTACAGATATGCAGTAAAGTAGATCCAGACGGGGGGAAAAAAGCTAAACAGATTACAGTGTGTTTAAGAAATGTGCATATCCTTAAAAAGGAGAGAGAGAGAGAAGAAAAAGAATATAAAAAGGAGGAGCTACATGAAGTTGGAAAATGCACAGAGAGTCTGGATCCTGTATAGTGTTGTATTGACTTAAAATTTTTTAATTGCTGATGAGCAAACAATAGCTGCTGAGAAACATTGGATTATAAAAACTACTAAATTAAACTAGCCTATATGTATTTTTAAAATGTCTTAACTTCCAAATTAAGTAAAAATTGTGTTAAGTTGAAAAAGAGATTATGTTTTTGTTTCTCCAGAAAACAAAGGCTGTGGATTCATTAAAGGATGATAGAGATCAGATTTGATTGGGGGCAACCCCTTGAAAATCCTGGCTACAGACATAATAAAATAAACCTAGGAAAACTACAAGACAGGTGACATATATTTTAGTTGCTCAAATATAAAACAAAAATCATCCTTAGCTGACTTGTGCACACCACACATTTCATACTTGTGTTAGTGCAGATATGTATGTTATCTTTGAAAGTTTGTGTGTTTTCAGAACAAGGGACCAGACACCAGTGAAAACGGGTGGCTGAGGTGATCCAGCCTCTCAGATGCCTCTGTTGCAGTTTCCTCAGAGTTCAGAGAACAGCTTCAAGGCTGCTGGCTGAGATGCTCCAGCCTCACAGATTATTCTATCTAGGATCTGACCATTTTCCTAATTTTCTCAAGGTCCCACAAAGATTCCAGCACCGTCCAGACAACAAGAAGCAGTCTAGAGAATATGATGGTCACATTCCTAAGAGATGGGCTGGGTATTTTTTGTAATTTAGTTATGGATATTTGTCATCATTTACGGGGGTTGGCTATAAGTTGTTATTAATAATAATGGTAAGAAAAAAAACTGAACACAGGAAATTAGTTAGGTTCAGGGATCTCATTCTAAAAAGAATAAAAGGGGTTATAGAAATGATAGGATAAAAGGTTAGATTATTGAATCTACTTTTACTAAAAAAGCAACTGCTATTCTTAAATATTTTACATTGGTATGGATTTTTGTATATTAATACAAATTTAAGGTTATTTTGTTAGAGCCTACCATGCGTATGTTTCTACTCTTGTTTAAAGTATTGTACCTATGCAGCTCATTTTAAAATGTTATATAAAGTTCTACTCCTTAAAAGCTATTATAAACTATTTAAGATAACTAAGAAATGTAGGTTAGTAGCTAGTAATTTATGACAATCAAATTTGTGGTCATGTGAGGTATGTTTTCAGGGTCAAACAGATATATTTTAGATAAACAGATGGTCTTCAAATGTATCAGAGAGCTACAGAATATGGCATTTAAGATGTTTTAATAACGTAAGGCTTTCCATGACAATGAGACACATCTGCTTCTGGAAGCACCATTCTACTTCAGAGAAGATTATAGGCATCAAAGAACCTTCAATGGAGTTTGCTTTCTTTGTGGCAAAAGGTAGCCACTGGGCAAGAAAGTGCACTTGCCTTAACTGCTGACCATATATATGCTGCCCAAACTGGACAAGCAGGACACAAAAAAAGGTGACTGCCTGAATTTGCCAAGACAAGGCAGGACAGTCCTTCAAAATTCCTGCTTTACAGAAAAGTCTGTCAGATATTCTAGGCCTGTAGGCTGAAGATAGATGCCCCAACATTACAGAGAAACCTGTCCAGGCAGCCAGCTGTTTCTGTCATTTTTATAGTTTTGGAAGTTGTTTGCTCTGCACTTCCTATTTACTCAAATAATATTTTATCCTTCTTGGGTCTCTGATAGAAGTTGAAGACTAGATAGTTATAGCTACAGTTTTCCTTAGTCATGATAGAAAGTAAATTAGGTACAAAACTCTGGACTCATCAAGAAGATAATGGAGTATTTTCTCTGAATTTGCCAATTACAAATGTACTGGGCATTGTGAATATAATTCTTACCTGATAATTGTTCTTATTGTATATAGTTTTACTGTGTTAGAGTTCAAACCTTTCCTTTTTATTCAGACAAAAATGGGGAAATATTGCAGAATAATCTTTTTGTACACTGTGAATAAGTGTTACTATGATTGGTTTAACAAAAAGCTGAACAGCCAATAGCTAGGCAGGATTTCTAGGCATGGAGAATGCTGGGGGAAAAAAGGGCAGAGGTGTGAGGAGACACAGAGGAAGCATGAAAGTAGGGTGGACAATACATAGATGAGGTAAACAGATTAGTAGAAATGAGTTCATTCAAGTTATAAGAGCTAGCTAAAAATAAGCCTAAGCTATCAGTTGAGCTTTCATAATAAATAATAAGTCTCTGTGTTGTGATTTGGGAGGTGACTGGCAGAACAAAGAAAGACTTGTTACATTCAACTGGTGATACTTTCCAATAACTTTGGATACTCTTTGTTGTTTCTATGCCAATCTATCCTTTGCCATGCATACCCATTCCTTTGGCTTCCAGTGACCATTGCTTCATGCTTTTTACAGAGTGAGACCTCAGACAACCAGAAGCATAGCCTTGTCCACATACAGAATGTGCAAGGGCCTGGGAATAGAGTTCCCTAACTTCCCTCTTCCCTTAACTCACTAGACCCCTTAGTAAATGGCCAATTAGTTCTGGACTATCACAGCCAGGTGTCTTTGTCTTAGAGTGACCCCAAATATCATTTAAAATTCCACTTCTGTTTATCCTGCCCAATTTCCCCCTCTCCCTTGCTATCTGACATCAGAAATAATTCCTTAACAAAGTAATTGGCCCCAAATCCCCCTCTCTGAGTATGCTTCTGGGAAAACTCATTCTGAAAAGCTAAACCTAACTCAAAACCACCCATAAAAGGATGCCATTTGCATTTCCCATCTATCTATCATTATTAATATATGTGTATATATGGATCTAAAATAGAATTTTCTTGGAATTAGCTTATATTAACCAACTAGAATTCCACATAGTCTACCAAGTACCTTCCTTTGCTAATTACTGATTTTCAAAGAGAATGTAAGCCTAGGCATAATCTTATAATTAGTGAATATCAAAAGTAAAATTAGAAAACACAAATTAGTGTAGATTTTGCTTTGTAACAGTTTTTGGAGATTCTTTCATGGAAAATAATTAAGTTGATTCCTTGCAGGTGACTTTTTAACGATACATAAATTATTTCTTTATGCCTCTGAAAGAAATTTGGCTACTTTCAAACTGACATAGCAGTTGTTCAGTTAATGGAGTTCAATTTTTAAGAACATACTATTAAAATATTAGGAAAATTTTCATAATAAATCAGGAAAATTTTTAAATGAGTAGGAGATAGTTTTTGACTCACTTCCAACTCATTAAATTTTTCCTGAACCATGCTAACTAAGTCTTTCTCTCAGAGCAGCAATAGTCTTCAGTGGGAGAAGTGAATTAACTTTTGAGTTTAACATGAAAAAGTAAAAAAGACCATACGTTTGATAACATAAAGAATTAAGTATTATTTCATTTTCCATTGTGTAACATATTAGAAAATAACAAAAAAACACTTTTCATGCAAAAATGATCATTTTTGGATAAAAAAAATGTATGCTCTTTCTAGATTAATTTTGTTTCTTTTGTTTGGAAACAAGGAACTGATCATATCAAATATGATTATATATTTACATTTTAAATAACAGCTTAACCTACATGCAAATCAGATTACATTGTATAACAGAAGCTATATGCACCCCCCAAGCATTCATAACCATCTATTTATTCACTCTGTAAATGTTTTTGAGCATTTAATTATATATCAGACACACATGTGGACCCTGCCCCGGGAACTCAGTCTGGATGTCCTCTAGCTTTATATCTTCATGATGAAATGTTTGACACTGTTGACTAATTCATTCCTCTTAAAATTGACCTTTCTCTAGAGTCTAGATCAGTGGTTCTCAACCTTCCTATGTGTCAACCTTTAATACAATTCCTCATGTGGTGACCCCCCCAACCATGAAATTAGTTCATTGCTAATTCATAACTGTAATTTTGCTACTTTTAAGAATTGTGATATAAATAATTGATATGTGACCCCCCAATGGGTTTCAACCCATATGTTGAGAACCAGTTGTCTAGACCTTTCCAATACTCAGTTTATCTGATTCTCTATATTAATCTTTTGTCTTACTTTACTTATTCTGCCATTTGCTCATATCCAAATGTTGAAATTTGTCAGTTCTTATCTTGCCATTGCTTGACTCCATCTATCCTCTACAAGTTTCTGGCACCAGAAAAACATTCCTTATCTAGATTTTCTTCTACACATGATGTGCTTATTTTCAATTGTCCACTTCATTGCTATGCTAGAAACACAGAACTTAAAATTCAAGGTGTCTTATTCCTAAATATATGTTCCATAGGACACAATATCCACTGATAATAAGTCCCAATTGCCTTAACCATTGTCTCAACCACTCTAATAACCATTCTCTAGTTGATTGGTGTCTGTCCTTTTTCTTCCACTGTCCTATCAAATTACAATTCAGAGGACACCACCAAGGCTATCAATGAAGGTCAGACATGAATAGCATTACTCTTCTCTTTAAAATCTCTGCAGCTTTTTATTAGTTAGAACAGAAAATCCAGAGTAGAGTATGCAATGTTCTTCTAATCTATTCCAATTAAACCCCCCACCTATCCCTATCACACATTCCCCTGTGCTGTCATCATTATCCCTCGAAATCAGCAGGCACTTAAAGTCTTTATGGTTTCATCCATAGAGTGTGCTCAGCCCAGAAAGCATCTTTCTACTACCCGGCATCTGACTCACCCATGCAACTGAGAGCGTCACTGTCACTCAGTACTCATTTACTGCACGTCCAGCAATCAGCACTTACCTGGTAAGTAACTAAAGTCTTTAATTCAATGAAAAATAAATCGGATTAATTGAGTCCTATACTTTTCATATCAAATGGTTTATAACTATGGCTGGCATTAGAGTAGCACCAAGAACTTTAAAAGACAAATGTTAGTGCCCTTCCCTATCTCCAGGTGATTTTAACTGGTCTAGGGAGAATCTTGCATTACCAGCATTTACGTTCTTTGGATGATGAAAACAAATGGTACTGAGCAGCACTAGAGAAGCAGGTGATGGACAGGCTGTCAGGCCCCATGAATAACAGTGAAGCCATTGCGGTGCTGAGATGTTGGCAAATATTCCTTACCATTCCTTACCAACTAGAGACCAACTGTCTCTAGTTGACAATTTTTCATAATAGAAATGTAGACTGTCTTGAGAACTGCTAAACCCCTTAAAGTCAAAACACACAATATCTAAACATTTCTCATTTCTGCCCTTCTAACTAAATTGCGGCTCACTTGTCCATTCAAGGATCATGGGATTTAGTCTCTAAAACATCATAAACATCAATATGGGCCCTCAGACTCTCTCCTTATCTTGGTCCTTTAATGCCAAAGCAGGTATAAATATGCCTAACTTTAATTTCAGTCTCTTCTGTGCTTCTTTGTCATTTTGGATCAAGTTTCCATGAGAGTAATCATCCAACCTGTCCTACATGTCCCAGAAAGATCTCAGGGGACCTCTGGTCCTCCGCCATCCCTCCACCCTACACACCGCTACGTAAACGCTGTCTGCACTGGATGTTTTCCTAGGATCTCATCTTCAAATACATCCCTCTACAACTCTATGAGGCTAAAAGTGAGTCACTGAAGACTGTACTTCTGTTTTGGTGGTCAGCTCTGTTAAATACTGGCTCTGTAAGAGGAAAGGAGTGGTTTTGCTTGGTTGGAATTTCGGCTCTCGACAGCAAAATATTGCATTGTACAACAATGCCTATTCTTTACCCTGATCATTCTGATAAATCACGGAATTACCCATCAAATCCAGATTTTAGGTATACCACCATTCTATCAGAGATGCCCACAGCCGCCAGAGTCTACTGTCTGTAAATCTAGGTGACAGGATACAGGTACACAGGTACACAGGGGTCCTCCTCTGACCACCAGATGCCAGCACCAGCCAAGAAGAAATCCCACTCCAACTCAGAGATAGGGAGTTTTGTCCTACTGATATCTCCTTCAAGCTTTTAGGTTCTAATAACCCCATCTATCCTGTGTTCTCTAAGACCCTCCCAGATCTGAAGAGAATAGACTGGGTTATTAGAACCTAAAAGCTTCCAACCGTCTTCAGCTTCGCAATAGTTTGGGAACTCTTCATGTCTTGTCAAGCTTCACTGAATAATTTAACTTCCTTATATTAGATTCTCAGTGTTATGGTAATAGGCTTCTCCTATTACTCTGGGCCTAACTCCAATAGTGATGCCTGAAGTATGTTTAACTAGTTCTACTCCTGACCCTTGTCACCATCATCATTGGAATAAGCATCTGTAGCAACAGAATGGCTTGAATTGTAATATTTGGCTCACCACTGGTGTAGTACAGCCAAAAAAAATGTGAATTATTTAACTTGAAATTTATCTATTTGACTAGTAAGGGTAATATTATAACTAATTAGTTTGGGGGCAACCAGCATAACTACAGTGACTTTTTGTGTCTATAAAGCTTTGAATTAACCAGTGGTACTGCCAACATAAGTGCTTGGCTCCCTTTCTGTGATTCTCAGTTTCACTGAGGATCAAATGTAAAAGAAGAAAAAGTATGGCTATCATCAGTAACTCTGACAACAAATGTTGGAGGAAATGTAGAATAAAGGAAGACTTATTTATTGTTGGTGGGAGTTCAAATTAATACAGCCACCATGGAAATGTTTGGATAATTCTCAAAAATTAAAAGTAAAACTACCACATATCCCTGACTTATGGGTTGCTAAACTCCCCTTCTGGCTAAACAACTCACTCTTACAGCATGGTTCACAGGGCGTATGATGTAACTCTCACCCTTAATTGCTTTAATGTGATTTTGATTTTATATAGACTGATTAAAAGACAGTTGGAATTTCAGGCAGATAAACTACAAGGTAATAATATGTGTGAAATCGTCAGAACTGATGTTTAGGGCTTAGTGAATGACAATGTGTACTTAAATTTACATGCATTATTTAAAGTAATCATTGCAAGAAATCTGTGAAGTAGGTTCTCCCCCCCCCTTCTCTCTCACACACTCTGTCTTATTGCTGATTGATAAAAATCTTAAATCAAAAAGTAAAATAATCTGTTGATATCTTACAACTTGGTAATGACAGAGTCACAATTCACTTCTGGAGTCCCTTATCTATTTGCAATCTATTATGTTGCCTCCACACATATCCTTTCCTTTGGAGTGTGCCCCTTACCTTCAACACTACATGGATTTGTTATCCTTAAGAGTTGGGTGTATAACTGATTTCTTTTGGAAACCCTCAACGAATGATTATATTTTGCTCCAATTCACTCAAAACTGTTTTAAAATATATAAATATATTCTTCTATGTATGTGTTACACTTCTTAATTTGCAAACTTACAAAGGATAGTCCTCAGACCATGATTTCTGAATAAATGTATTGTCCATGGGGCTTCAGATGGACACAATGATAAGATTTTTAATATACAAGAAAAAAAGTGTTGTTAATTATAAATAAATATAGTCAAGTGTAAGAAAGTGGAGTTCCATTTTCATTTAATATTATAAAATTAATTTCTAGAACTAGAAAGATGACTCAGTGATTAAGAGTGCTTGCTACTCTTCCAGAGGACCCAAGTTCAGATCTAAACACACAAGTCAGGGGTCTCACAACTCCAGTGACTTCTGGCCTCCACAGGCATATGCACACATGTTTCATACACCCACAGAGATAACAAAAATGAAAATAAAAAATCTTTAAAAATTTATTTCAAAGTAATATTTCATAACTTTTTAAGCTATAGCATTCAGCTTTCCTTTAGGAAAACCAGGTTTCTTTCCAGTCCTTTTTAAGGGAAATAGGAGAGAATGGAAGTTATCCTGTCCACAACACTTTCTCAAAGGGAAGCTGCCACCCCACACTTCCTGTCCGCTCATCTACACACACCACCAGTAGTATGGCATGTTCCTCCCCAGGGGAAAAGGAGGAAAATACATTGGCAGCTATGAGTCTATCAGATGAATGTGGAAGGTAGACATCCCACAATGGAGAGCAGAACCCCAACCTTGGGTAAACTGGCTTCCATGCTTGAACAGGAGGGCCACAGGTTAAAAGCAGAAAAGAAATCTCTCTGAATGGCATCTTTATAATCCAACATTATGGGCCAAATCAAGGAATGGAAGAGGAGAATGCCTGATAAAAACCACCTTGCCTGTGATTCCAGTGAAAAACTGTGTAATAAGTGAACCACAGGTAAACTATGCTTGCAGAGGCTGAGCCTACACAGTGTTTTCAAAATTCACAATTAGCCTTGGCTTCTATTATTTCTTGTTGAGATAAGTCTTTAAATAGATTCTACTTCCAGGGAGAATTTTGTTACTCAAATACACTTTTAGCAAAATGCTACCAATAAGGAATGAATCTCAACTGTTTAAATGAATTTTGAAAGCATTTTACTATTTTAGGCTCATTCATTCAAGCAAAAAATATTTACGACATGCCACATTCAAGGTACTGTTCTAGGTGCTGGAGGACACAACAGTGAACAATACAGATGTAATGTGACCTTTGGAAAATTTCTAGTTCAATTTTGCAATAATTGGAGCTTCATATGCAAATAAATTAATGTCAAAGATATTCCTTCATGTAAAGACAATGGTGCCCCAATGCCAGCTCAAAGCAGTTCCAGAAGAGAATACGTCACCCATGTTCCCTGTTTAGGAAAGGCTGAAATGCTGGGTCAAAATGAAACTCCCTGGCATAGAGACAAGATAGCTAACTATACATGGCCATTATTAGAGAGGGATACTTAGGAGCTAACTGTCCAAAACCCATGATTGGGTTCCATTAGGCACATGAGAAGGGGGAAATGTGAGACCAAAATGAGCCATCTTAGAAATAAGACCAAAATGCTTTCACCCTAAAATTAAGGCCTAAGATTTCTCCTTTTGGGAATAGGCCATTAGTTACTGAAACCAGTCAGTTCAGATTCCAGAAACCAGCAAGTGTAAAAGTACAGAGTCACAAGATAGTCACGAGGTAATGCCTGCCAGACTATGGAATGTCCTCTCCCTGGTTTCCAGGGTAACTGACCACAGAAATGCCCCCACCTGAGGGCAGCCAATGAGAAATGGTGGTGGGCAACCACTCCCTTAGAAGTAATTTCTAGAAGTCCCTAGAAGTGAGCCAATCAGAATTGTATCCATACTAGCACCCCTAAATGATGTAACCTTGTAACTTTTCCCTTTAAAAACTGAGCTTGCAGACAGGTGGGCACTTCCTCCAGCCTCCACTGTGTTGGATGTATTGGACGAAGTCCCTGCCTAGGCTTGTATTGCTTTTGGATATCCAGAATTAAACCTTGCTTTTGCATTCTGGCATGCTTGTCTTTGGTGGTCTCTCTGGGGGTCATGATCTGGGCACAATACTAATAAAATACTCAAGTTAGCACAGTATCCTCATCTGTCCCAGTATTTATGTCTCCAGTGTTGACCAAGATACTTCACACTAACAGCAGCAGTTAATTCTCCCCAACAAGCAACACAGTCAATGAGAGAACTACACAGAGGTCTCAGGAAATCTGGAACCAGAGGTCCCAATACTCTTCTTAAGCAAAGATGGAAAGACCTGGAAGCTTTTCATGGGGATTTACCCATGTCATATTCTTTTCTGTTGCTTCTCCTAGCCATCTCCTATAACCTTCCCACATCTCCATATCCAACCCTGCTTCCTGCATCTTGGAGGCCAGGACACATTCACCCTAATGGATCAATTCTATCTTGAAAGAACTTCCTTGTACAATGTCCTACCTAAAGACAGGATATGGGACAAGAACAGTGTTGAAATGAACACAACTTTGCAGACAGAAACTTCTGATAAACTTTACTATCACAGCCTCAATATAACCATGCTATCTACAACGGGAAGTGTTCACTCTCAATATCAGGAGGAAGCAGTTCTCCAGCACTCCTAAGAAAAGGACATTCATTGCTGAGTCGGCCAGCAAAGCTGGAGGCTGCTGGCTGGTGGAATTGCCCACCCAGTGAACCTGGTCAGTGTCCCCTGTTGAGCAATCCATCCATAGAGAGCCAGTGGGAACCATGTTTATTGCTCTGAGTTAAGTCAGTGTCTATAGAGTTCCACCCTTGACTTAGTCAGGCCCTTTTCAATGTAAGAAGTTTTATAAAAGCATTGCATAGTGGTAACCTTGCTTCTTATTTAAAAGAAGAAGAAATAAATAAAAAAAAACAGTTTGCAGTAACAATGTTTGCAGTGGGCTAGACATTTTGAATTAGTTTATATCCATGATATGGACTACCTCAAAATATCTGCAGATTTAATTATACTAATGCAGATCTTATAACACTAATAAAGGCTCAGAATTCATTAAGGAGAAAAGTACCTGCCAAAATTTGTGAAAGGACAAACATTGAAAAGCAATATGAATTATTTATCAATACATAAAGCTTCAAATTTTATCTTTTTTTAACTTTCTAAAATTAAAATATGTTTTTTCTACAAAAAAAAGACTTCTTGGTTATCTTTCCTCACTTAACTTATTTTTCCTTTCCTTAATCTTCCAGTTACTCTACTGCTCCAAAAACAGGAATGATGCAGCTTATTTATTTCATATAGACATTTTAAATACATTTTTTTGGGGCAGAGAAAATTTTGTCCCTTCTTTTAGAGAGACAGTTTCAGTTTCAAGCTCATATGGTTATAGGAAACCCACATCATACATTCTGTAATCCTCACTGTCAGTTCCTCGGTGCTCATGAGGAAGACATTTGTGGAAATGTAATGCCTGTCATTTAGATGCACCTAAATTCTGTTTTCATGTACTTGATTTCCACACCTGACAGAGGATAAACATCAACCTGTAAAAGCACATAAGATACAAACATCACTCTAATATCAGTTGCTGAGAAAGTACCTAGATGGAAGTTGCTGTCATCCACATCTAGAGTTGGGGATGGGGTAGGGAATACAAGCATCTATTTCAAATTTTAGATTATTTTTTCTTTTTACTTCAGTTACGAAACTGGTTGCAAATCTTGTCTTAGTTAGGGTTTCAATTAGGCTGCAATGAAACCCAATGACTGAAAGATTAGTTGAGGAGGAAAGGGTTTAATTGGCTTACACTTCCAGATCATTGGAGAAAGTCAGGACAGGATCTTGGAGGCAGGGGCTGATGCAGAGGCCATGGAGGGGTGCTGCTTACTTCCTGGCTTGCTGCCCATGGCTTGCTCAGCCTGCTTTCCTATAAACCCAAAACTATCAGCCCAGGGGTGGCACCCCCCACAAAGGGTCAGGCCCTCTCCCATCAATCATTAATTAAGAAATTGCCTTACAGTTGGGTCTTATGGAGACATTTTCTCAATTGAGGTTCCTTCCTTTCAGAGAATGCAGGCTTGTGTCAAGTTGACACAAGAGCAGCCAGCACAGCTTCCATACAACATCCTCACCTAGATTATTAAGTGCCGGAGCTACAGATACATCAGAGTCAAGACAGGGAGGTAAAGGAAAAGACAGCCAGCACTATCATATCTATTCACACATAAAGTCATTTAATTTAATGTTTGCTTGCTAATATCTAGCTCTAAGCACAGAATTCCTTTTCTCCTAACCTGTTTGCCAGGCATTCTTCTGGAATCATATCATATTTGGGAATGAATCTTTATAATATAAAAGGTAGATTTTTATTTTCCCTGTTAAATCATATCTTTAATTTAAATTATGAAAGCAAAACCACACATTTGTCTCTTATCCACATCACATAATAGTTCTTATCTAGGGACAGTTTTTGTCTTCCAGGAGAAATTTGCCAAAATCTGCAGACATTTGTGATTGTCATAACCTGAGGAAGAGGTAGGGAGACCACTACTGGTAGCTAGTGGGTGGAGGTCAAGACTATTTAGGCAAACACCTTATTATATATAGGAAAGCCTTCCTTAAACCTCCATCCAAGAGTTGGCAAGTCACTATTATTCTAGTTCTCAGATATACCTAGAGAAAGCATGAGATACATACTTAAAACCTGCTATGATAACCTAATATGTATGCTGTGGGTGGACACAGAGATGTGAAAGTCATACCTCCTTCAAAGACTGAGTGAGCATCCAGAGTGAGCAGTACCTTCAGCAAATGGCTTCTGGTTGCCAACTTCTTCAAAATTTGTTCCAACAAACTCTAATCAGGTGCAGAAAAACACAGTGCTTGAAAACTGCCTTTCCGTAAGAACACAAGTTATAATGACCTGAGATCACAGTCTTCCAGGCTTGGACCAGGGCAGATGTCCTTGCAGCCAGAACATAAGGGCTTGGCCTTCAGCCACTGAGGAAGAACTCCGGTGTAAGGCATGCCCTCCAGAGCTCTCAGAACATGACAGGCTTAACTAAAATTCAACTTCTCCCTCATCCTGATCCATTCTATTAGTGCTAACCCGTAATACACATCCTTCTCACCCATCTTACTCAGCATGCCCTCTCAGAAACCCAACGTGGGACAGGACTCTTAGGGCTAGAAAGCCAATGAGGAAACTGTAAAGTAACAACACTTCCGACATGGCTGAGCCATAAAACTTTGACTTTCATAAGTGATCATCATCTGAGAGAAATAAAAAATAATAAATGCATTTCTTGTCAGGAGAGAGTGGGCTACAGAAATGAAAAGTGATTTAAACTGAATGAAGAGTTTGTGCTGGAGGGTGTGTTTTATGGGTCATTATAACTTGTGTTCTTATGGAAAGGCAGTTTTCAAGCACTGTGTTTTTCTGTATCTTTGATTTAGCAGATAGACATTTATTTCTGACAGATGATTCCAGCTTTTAAAATGCAAAACATTTGGGGGAAATTGTATCTTACATGAATCTTCATAAAAGTAAAGCACAAGCATTTGCATTTGCTGGTTACAAAATATTTAACGTCAGTGAGATAGTTGGTAAATGAGCAGGCAACGCTGAGAAGTGACGAACAAGCAAAGCCCAAGAGGCGACCTCAGAGAGCTGTTTCACACGGTCATCATAAAGGAAGCACTGGCAGCTGTCCATCTGGAATCCAAATGCCTTCATTCTCTTACAGTTATCATCATCAGTTGAGACCGAAAACCTAGCATTGAGGCTTTCAAGGTCCAAGCAGATAAATTTGCACATATCTGACCTTATAGTCCTATAGACACTTGTGCTTCCTCAGTCCAGGACCATGAATGTGAGATCTCAGTGAACAACAAGGACTGCTGTAGAAAACTGAACTATCCCTCACAGGCTCACAGTCTGAAGTTTTCTTCCAGTGGGTGGTGCTGTTTTGGGAGACTGCAGAACCCTTAAGCGTCAAAGCCTAGCTGGCAGAAATAGGTCACTGAGATCCAGCCTTTTGAAGGCCATAGAGGGGCCCTGGTTCCAAGTGCCCTCTGCGGTCCTAACTTCCTGTGCATGGGTTCTGCATCTAGGCTCCTACCACCACCTGCATCTGTCTTTCCTGCACGATGGACTGATGTACAAGCCAAACAAATCTTTCCTAGCTGAAGTTTTTTCTGTCAGGTGTTTGGCTCACAGGAACACAAAAGTAGCTAATACAACTGCTGTCGTAGCACCTTGATCCCAGTAGGGCAGGAACAAATAGAAAAAAGATACAGCTAAACTTTCCACTGGAGTCACAAGAACTAGCCAGCTGTTCCTGGAAGACTCCTACAGATAATAAAGAAGGAGGCCTCATGGAAGGATCGAGACACAAAAGCCTTTGGCGTGGTGATATTTTATTTGTGCTGAAATGTGATATTTTATTTGTATGTTAATAAATAAAGTTTGTCTGGAGATCAGAGGAAATAGCAAGCCATTAACACAAAAGTCAAGCAGTGGTAGCACTGGCCCTTAATCCAATCACATGGCAGGCAGGGTCTCTGTGTGTTCAAGGACACACTAGGGATCAGAGCCAGGTGTGGCAACACACGCTTTTAATCCCAGTACCAACCATAGAGACTTGGAGGTCTGTACAGACAGGCAGTGACAAGGAAGTGAAGTGGCTAAGAGCCAATGAGAGGGCAGAACAGCAAGGCAATAAAGGTGTGGGTAGACAGGAAGTAGCTCTCTTTGGAAGCTATGGTGTGATGAGTTCAAGTTAGCTGGTGGCTCTCACTATTTCCCTGAACTCTAAGGCTTTCTCACCCCTATATTTGGTTTCATGTTTTTTATTTAATAAGACTGTTTAGAAATTTGGCTACACTTTGGAAAGAGAAAATCAGTCAGAAATCTCCTACCATTAAGTGTTAAGTCCATGGTTATGTCACATGAAGTTGTCTCTGTATTATATATCCACATCTGTAAATGCATGCAAATGTGTACAGTAATACTCACATATGCCTACAAAGATACATACACATACATATACACCCATGTACAATGTATGCATAAACACATACAGATACTGCTTGACTTATGATGGCTTTATAGCATTCTGATTAATTCATAAATTGAAAGCATTTTAAGTTAAAAATGCCTTTAATACATCTAGCTTCCTGACCACCACAGCTGACTGCCATAGAATGTCATGGCTAACTGGGATATACAGTCTCTCATCACTGTCCACCTTCACAAGACAGTTTCATACCACATGTAATTAGACAGGAAAAGATTCACAATTCAAAATCTGGAGTGCAATTTCTGCTGAATGTGTTAGTATTTCACTCTGGCATAAAGTAACATAAAAATTATGGAACAAATCATTGTAAGTTAGGAATGTCTACAAATTGAACTGCCTAGAACTCCAGTTCATAAGATAACTTTCTTAAGAATCAAGCTTTAAAGACATGGATTTATCACCAGTTAGATCTCCAACCACGTTCTCAGCAAAGAACAATTGGTTAAGAATTAAAGACTGTCTCTGAGTTCAAGGCCAGCCTGCTCTACAGAGCAAGTTCCAGGACAGCCAGAGGTACACAGAAAAAGAGAAAACTTGTCTCGAGAAACCAAAAAAGAAAGAAGAAGAAGAGGAGGAGAAGGAGGAGGAGGAGGAGGAGGAGGAGGAGGAGGAGGAAGAAGAAGAAGAAGAAGAAGAAGAAGAAGAAGAAGAAGAAGAAGAAGAAGAAGAAGAAGAAGAAGAAGACGACGACTACCTTCTGAGCCTTGGATGTGCTCCCTAGAATGTGCTGTGTTCTCCCGAGGCCCTAAACATGTTGTGTTCCTGGGACAGGTGACAGAGCAGTGGAACCTGGCCTGGCATCATGGGTTCTACTTTTCTATGTCCTCCTCTTGGTGGTAAAAGTGGAAGAGGATTTCAGAGATGCCATCCTAGCATTTGCATTAATTCACACTTTCTTTGGAAACTTAATTCTAGCAGTCAGGAAATGAAAAACTTAAGGGTCTTCTATTTTATGTAAATTTGCGTGGTTTTAATTGGCTACTGTTTTAATTACTTGGGAGCAACTATGATTTTATTGTCCCATTTTCACACACACACACACACACACACATACACACACACACACACACACACACACACACAATGGCAACTTAAGTTTCTTTGTAGCATCTACTCATTATGTCATTCTCCAACTTTAAGCTCAAAATGGCTTTTACCTTGCTCAGTGAAGAACACTTTCCAAGGCTGGGTGTTTCACACATCCAAAATGTCATTGCATGCACGGTGACTGAACAACTTACAAATGCTAAATGAATTCATAGGACAATTAAAGAAAGCAGATTAATAAGCTCCAGACTGGAAGCTTTTGTAAATGCATACTGTAGCTTCCAGTTTATCCACATCTGTGGCTTTTCCACCTCTCACAGTTCACACCCTTTGCAATCTCCCTGATTATTTTCACTTCAACCAGAGTGAGTAGAGAGGAAAGACTAAGGAACTCAGATCTACTCCTTGCTTTCAGTAGCCTTTCAATGGTTTGTTGAAGAAAAGAGTAAAAGCTATTAGTAGCTATGATTTTCGGAGGAAATGTTAGATTTTATTTGTTCATATCTTCCTCTCTTGCCTAGCCTCTCAGTGCTGACAGTTGAAAGCTTGCTTCATTTGTTACAGCTCAACAATGTCACCTTGAGTCAAGATCCCAAGGAAAACAGGAGCTCAGAGGGCTGCAGCTGGGGTAATTACAGAAGAAATGATGGACTTCGAGGAAGCCAAGTTTCTAGTAACTAAAAAGAGCCACAGACTCTTCCCCTCTGAACTTTTTAAGGAACCGAGTAACTACCTCTTTCATCACTGAGGACTTGCTTAGACACAGAGGAGTTTCTTCATCACGTCTAAAGACCCCCTTCCCTAGTTTTCTGAGATTTTTTCCCATTCAAATGTGCAAATTGTTGATAATTTTAAAAACAAAGGAATATGAGCTATGTTTTAATTATGTAACTTAGAAGTCCCTACTCCTCCAAACTGTGAGTCCAGCATGTAGTTGGATTCATGTTAAAATCTAATGTACAGTTACAGGAATGATGTCCACTTACACACAAGTGCACATGTGTGTGTATACATGTGCACACATACACACTGGTTATGAAAGAAACCAGTTTGACTTGTTCTTATTTGTGAATCACACACATCCTTCACAAGTAGTCACTTCTAGGGGGGCTGATCCACTGACCCTGGATCTGTTAGTTCACTTAACAATAGCTATTAGAATTTGGTTATCCTGTAAGAATGACATGATCACCAAGGTCATGGTCCCTGTTGACACAGCTACTGAGAAAGTTGTCTGTGGGTCAAGTTAGAGTTTAGTAGTTTCTTGAGACATAAAGAATCTAATTCAAAGAAAAACTGTCCAGGCTAGCTTGGGCCCTGAGCTTTTCATTGCTGATATAGCTCTTAGCAAACGGGTACTTTGGATCTATACTCACTGCAATTATAGGAACTATGGTTCAAATGAAAATCAAGAAAAATTGGAACTGTACATATCAGATAGAGATAAATGGCTGCAGTTATCACTTGCTTCTCTCCAGATCCTATGTGGTCTTGGACCACTTGGTGAATCATAATTGTGACTAGCCAGACTCTGTATTTCCTGAGGGAAATTACAGCAACTGAACTCAACCTCCCTAACTAAACAAGCATTTACTAGATACAGTTACATGCTGTTTAAACCTATTGCATGTGAACATAGGAAGGGTACCCAGTATGCTTCATTAGCAAAAATGCAAAAACTTATGGGACAACATGTAGGAACCAGGAAGCTTCCCTAAAGAAAGTGACTCCAAAATGAGATCTGGAAGATGATCAGGAGGTGTAATGGTTTGAATGAATATGGTTTCCCTAGGCTTGCATATCTGAAAGTTTGTTTTCTAGTTGGTGGACTGTTGGACTGTTTAGGAAGGATTAGGAGGTGTGGCCTTGTTGGGGGAGGTATGTTACTGGGAGTAAGCTTTGAGGTTTCAAAAACCCATGCCAGGCCCAGTCTCTCTCTCTCTCTCTCTCTCTCTCTCTCTCTCTCTCTCTCTCTCTCTCTCTCTCTCTCACACACACACACACACACACACACACACACACTGCCTGCAATTTTCAGATGCCTTCCGGCCACCTTGCTCTCTACCAGCATTGCCGTAGACTAGCCCTCTGAAACTGTAAGCAAGCCCCAGGTAAATAGCTAAATGCTGTAAGTTGCTTTGTCACACTATTATGGTGTTTTTTTCCATGGCAACAGAACAGTAAATAGGACAGAAGGTTGCAGGTAGAACATGGAGATGGATGTATTTCAGAGGAAGAAAATAGCCATGCAAAGGCTTACATGTGTGAGCATACATATGCTTAAGGAATTTCATGAGATTCAGAAGGCCTTGGAAGATTTGTAAGGTGCCACCAGAAGGCTAAACAGAAGTCAAGTCTTAAATGACCTTGACTGCCAGGCTCAAAATGTGGCAATTCTTCTAAAGGGCTTTGGAGAATCAGTAGCTGCTTTTAAACATAAGAATGGTACAATCCTTTTCATGCTTTAAAAGGGTAATTGCGAAAATACATTGTAGAAGAGTGAAGCAAGTTGCAGCCTTCAAACACTGTTTGCAAAGCATGATTATATTTTTATTAAGGTTCAAAGTTTAGTGGCACAAATCTCCACATTCCTAGAGTAGCAAGGGTACTCCTTCTCCATATACAAAAGCAGAGAGGCAAGAGGGCTAGGAAAAATCCCCAGGTTACTTTTGCATTGGGAGGGAGGGAGGGAGGGAGGGAGGGAGGGAGGGAGGGAGGGAGGGAGGGAGGGAGGGAAGGAGGGAGGGAGGGAGGGAAGGGAAGGGACAGAGGGAAGGGAGGGAATGGAGGGAGAGAGGGAAGGGAGGGAATGGAGGGAGAGAGGGGAGGGAGAGAGGGAGGAGGAGGGAAAGGAAAGGAGAAAATAAGAAAAGAAAGAATATTTCCCTGGGAGATTTGGAATTTGATCTGGGCTCTAGAATTAGAAAAAGCTTGTTCAGGACCCATGAAAGAACATGAATGAGCTCATCTAGACAAGAAATTTCAAGGACCAAATGTGCAAGGAACACAAAGTTCTTACATGACTGGGTCAAAGTGTGTGCCTGAAGGAGGCATTTGGTGAGCTGTGAGCCTCTAGGGCCGTGTAAGATGGAATCCAAGAGATCTCCTGTGGACCACTGATTAGTTTTATTCTGATATGGCCCCTTGCTTAGTCCTCAAGCAGGTTTTTAAAAAGAGTGAAGTAAATGGCATTTTGAGCATCTCTACTGATGTACAGGCTTTTCAATGTCAGAAATCATCTCTCCTATTTGAAATTTCAGGATCATGCCGTATACACATTTGGTAAGTTCTCAATAAACAGGTACTCTAAGTTGAAAAGGGCTAGATGGACAGGAGAATGGAAGGATGAATGGATGAAAGGATGACTAAACAGGTCAATATTTGCACTGTGAAGGTGGAGGAGCTGAGGATAAATTTACCTTAACACATAAATACCTAAGTGCTGTGGGATGGTCTGTATGTCAAATCTGTTGCTCTGATTGGTCAATAAATAAAACACTGATTGGCCAGTGGCCAGGCAGGAAGTAGGTGGGACAAGGAGAGAGGAGAATTCTGGGAAACAGAAGGTGAGGAGGGAGATACTGCAAACTACCGCCATGACCAGCAGTATGTGAAGACGCCGGTAAGCCACCAGCCACGTGGCAAGGTATAGATTTATGGAAATGGATTAATTTAAGCTATAAGAACAGTTAGCAAGAAGCCTGCCACAGCCATACAGTTTGTATGCAATATAAGTCTCTGTGTTTACTTGGTTGGGTCTGAGCGGCTGTGGGACTGGTGGGTGACAGAGATTTGTCCTGACTGTGGGCCAGGCAGGAAAACTCAAGCTACACCTAAGAAATATCGGAAAGCCCACGGGACTTTCACATTACCTTAAAAAAAGACGGTAAGAAAGTTAGTTTTCCAAAGTCTCTGAAAAACCCGCACTGTGAATTCTTCATCAAGATTTTCTTTAACATGATTCTCACAATCTGGAATTTTTACAACCCTGGATTCTCATTTGGCCTGAACAAGAAGGGGCTTCCCTTCCTTGGAATCAAACACCACACTTTGGAGACAGAAGAAAATACAGTACATTGTGCAGGGTGACCCTGCATTTTCCCCCAGAAATGAACATCCCTTTTCACACCTAACATAAAATATTTCAAGGCAACTCCTTAATTAGAAAGAATAAGTCGTTTCCTTGATTAATTGCACACTGCAGAGAAAGACTATGTAAGAGGTAGTAATTTATGGTAGCAATTTGAGGTGATTTTGTCACAGACTTTGCATGGTTTCATACTGTAGATTTTGGCAAGCATAATACTCTGTCAAGAGGGAGGGAGCTGGAGGAAGTAAAATAAATATTGAAGCCCAGAGAGATCCTTCCAACAAATGTTCATGCTCAGATCATCTGTTCTTCATTTCATGATATACATTATAAACTACAGCCTCACTCCAGCTCTCACAGCCCTTTAAAATTCAGCAAATATGTTAGTGCATATATATACATACATATGTATTGTTACAATTCACGTTCGTAGATAGCAGTACAAATGGAGTTGTGTATATGTGGGTAAGGCTAAGAGTCTCAGAAGACTAACATCTTTCCCCATGGGCAGATGCATGGGAAGATGTTCCTATCTTTATACCTCCAGAAATAGCTTCAGAGCCAATCATTTTTTGTGACTGTCTCTTTGCTCAGTGGGTTACTAATGCCATTATCCTCTAAAAGAGTTATGTGAATCTACTCACTACCAAGTGGGGCTTTGGACTTGCTAAACTCAGAGTGGCTCAACAATACTGCAAGGCTTTACATTGTATTCGATGTCAGGCTCCCATGTCTTCTTGCAGTCATCTGTTTCAGTTTCCTTCACAGATGTTAATAGTTTTCTATCTTCTGGTATGCTGGGATCATAGTATAGGGGAGGGTTAGCAAATTCTAGTTCATTGTCAGATTTAACAGTTTATAGAAAGGCAAAACCAAAATAAACCAAAAAAGGCCAATGCACAATATTGAAATCGTTTCAAAGGTTACATTGCAAAAACTGGACATTTAAAACTGAGTGCTTGGGAAAAGGTTAAGAAACTGAGAAATTGCTTTCACCAGACCAGTCTGTGGGCATATCTGTGTGGAATTTTCTGGTTGCTAATTGGTTTATGAAGATCCAATCCACAGTACGCTGCGTCATTTCTGAGCAGAAGGCCCTGGACTATATAAGAAAGGTGAATGAGCAAACCATGGGGAGCAAGCCTAGGACCACCTTTCCTCCATGGCCTCTGCCTCAGTAACTGCTTCCAGGTTCCTGCTTGAGTTCTTGGATCGGATTCCCTCAATGATGGACTGTAGATAAAGCTGAAATAAACCTTTCCCTCCCCAGGTTGGTTTTGGTCCCTGTTTTATCCCAGAAACAGAAAGCAAACTGGAACAAGGCCATAACTATTTTATTTCCTTACTTAAATTTCTCTCTAAGCAATCATTCACTCATTCTGATGCTACTGTACATGAACATAATTTCCTGTTAATATATGGAAATGTGACTTTTTAATGCTGATTTTATATGTTGTACCTACACTGTTTTCCAAAGAAGTCTCATGAGATGCTGTTTTCTTTTGTTTTGCCTTGGTATTTTTTTCATTGTGGCATCTTTAGTATTTGTCTCATATTGTACAGTCAGCAAATACGGATCATTCTCCTTGTCTCTGTTTTATTTACATTCCTGTTTTTCTTTGCTAATTGCATGACTAGCACTTTCAATATCATATCTTCATGAGATAGAAGTAGTAACAGTTGACTCCTTGTCTTTTCTCTGGTCTTTGCAGTTTTTACCATTACATATGATCAAATTACGAGTTTTCCACACATGACCCATATAATGTTGCAATAATTTTCATCATTTCTGAGTTCACTGGGAGTTTTCAATCATAAAAAGGTATTGATTATTCTCTGTATTTTTCTAAATCTATTGAAGTGAACATATTGTATCCTTCAATGTTAGTGTAGCATATCACATTAAATTTTGTTGAACCATGCATGCATCCCAGCTATAAATCCAAGTTAACCACAGTACACAATCCTTTAATATACCGGTCAATACACTTTACCAATATCTTATTGAGAATTTTACGTCAATATATTTATCTAGGCATTTGTTCTAGAAATCTCTTCTGCTATAGTATCTTTATTAGATTTTGCTATCTCAGTAACGCTGGCTTCATACAATATTTTTGAAATTATTTCTTCCTCTTCAAATATCTGGAAGAGTTTGAGAAATGTTAATTGTTTTAATTTGTGGTTTAATTCACAAATAAAGCCATTGTGTCGTGAGTTTTTTGTTGCCGTTGAGAGAGTTATTACTGATTTATATCCTTCCTGGTTAAAGCCATTGGTCTGTTCAACTACCCTGTTTCTTTCTTACTCAGTTTTGGTAGGTTGTATACTTACAAGAATGTATTCATTTCAATTTTCTTTCTGCTATGATCTCTAGCTTGATACTACAGTGGTTTAAAAAAAGCATTTTTCTATAATAGTATTCACCTTAAACTGCTTATGAGCACTTAAGAAGAATGTGTGATCTGCTATTGTTAAGTAGATCTTCTCTACCCATTTGTTAGGCCTGGTGATCGACAATGCTGTCTACTGTATCCTTCTTGATTTTCTCTCTGGATCTTCTAATTATCATTTAAAGTGCTATAAAGAAGTTCTTTGCTACTGTGTATTGCTATTGCTCTGTTCCGTTGGTCAGGATTTGCTTTATCTCTCCTGGTACTCTGATTTTGCAATCATGTCCATTTATAACTGTTTACCTTTCTATAGAATTGGGCTTTTCTTTGATATGTAGTACCCTGCTCTTGATAAATATTTTGACTTAAAGTCTATTTTTTTCTGTTACAAGTATAGTCACTTATCTCTGTCTTTGAGTCACCATTTGTATGGGATTTCCTTTGTCATGGCTTCACTTAAGGCTTACATGTGTCTCAAAAGTTAAAGTGAACCTGCAGCCAGCCTGTACTTGGGCTTGTTTTTTTATTTTTTATTTTTTTTTTATTTTTATACTTTAAGTCATACTTTGTCTTTTGACTGAAGAGTTTAACCCACATACATTTAAAACAGTTGTTAACAGAAAAAGGCATAGAATTTTCCATAATTAATTTTCTGTGTGTTTGGTAAATCTTTTCCTGTTCATTCCTGTGTATTTTCTTGATATTTTCATTGAGGCACTTTGATTTCTTTCTCTTTTCCTTTTGTGTATCTCCACAGAGATTTTTTATGTTACCTTTAGGGTTTATACAAAATAATTTCTAGTAACATATTGTTTTTGTTGTCTTTGACCTTTCTGATTTCTTTCTTTCTTTTTCCCCCTGGTTTCTTGAGACAGGGTTTTTCTGTGTAGCCCTGGCTATCCTAGAACCTGCTTTGTAGACCAGGCTAGCCTCAAATTCACAGAGATCTGCCGGCTTCTGTCTCCCTAGTACTGAGGTTTAAGATATGTGCCACTACTGCCCCAAGATTTTCCTGATTCTTTTTCCTGAACTAATCACTATTAAATCATCTAGTGGATTTTTCTGTTCATTTGCTGTATCCCTCAGACCCAAGATTTTTGTATGATCTCCTTTTTAATATTTATTTTTATTTCCCATATGTATGGTTAGTTGGTATGCATGCACATATGTTTGTTCACATGTGTGTAGGTGCTCATGCATGTGAGCATGCCTATGCATGTGGAGGCCCAACATTGCTGGCAGGTGACGTTCTTGACCACTTTCTGTCTTAGTACTGAGATGGGATCTCTCACTGAACAAGAAGTTCACTGCTTCAATTAGTCTAGCTACCAGCTCTCTTTGGAGTTCCCTCTCTCTGCCTTTGCATACTGTGATCATAGATGGGCCATCAATCTTTACACTTGCACAACAAATCATTTGCCTGCTGAGTCATTTCCAACAGTTTTTTTTTCTGTATTTATTAGCGCCCCCCTCAAGTTTTATTTTAGTTTTTACTTTATTGGTATATTGTTCTCCCAAACTCATTCAACATCTTTTGATGACTGTTTTGAATTCTCTATCAGGTAAGTCATCTATCTCCATTGCAATAAGGTCAGTTTCTGAAGAAATATTTCTTAAAAGCTGTTTCTTAAAAGAATCACCCCTATTAGCCCTAGCATTGACTTTGGAGAGGAAAACAACTTTTAAATCCACTTGGCTAGAAGTTCTAGGAGCCTCTCAAAAACTCTCTGCTAATCAACACACCCCGCAGCTGTTTTCTCAGTAATGAGTCCCCAGACATCTAGTGTGCTCAGTCACATCAACACTCACAGAGGCAAGGAAGAAACAGTTTCCTCTGGCAGCACCCCACTCCAGAAAATACTGAAGCACTAGACACTCAATCTCTTCTTCCTTTCCCAGAGAAGGGCTGGAATATTGGCATTTTTATTTATTTACCTTCTCTGGGGCCATGTGAAAAGGTTATAATGAATGCTTGTATGCTAGTTCAAACAACAGTATTTGATTTTTGTGACTTCCAGGTATCTAGAACATGTCAGATCCTATCAGTACTCGAAGACAGATAAGAGAGAAGCCATTTGCTTGGGTAGCCCCTAACACACAGTCCAGTTATAGAGAAATCTAACAGTTTTTTTAATTTCTTTCTCCTGTAGTGATATTGTGACAAGGATAATCATTATAAAAAGGGGGCAGAAGCCTGACAAAGATCACATGACTTTTCCACAAAATAAATTTATCCATTTATTATAGTTCAATAAATTACTTACAATGAAAATTAGACTCTCAGATTTCTCATTCTGCCATTGTGTTAAGGCTAACCAAAAACACTGAATTTTGTTTGGAAATTACATCTTTTCAACTTAAATTTTAGTTGAAATATGCATTCTTTGTAAGATGATAATAGAAAAATGGAAAGTACTTCTTCATAGAATCTTCAGTGAACAAAATTAATATAAAAATTGACACTATCTGAATAATGGCAAATGATTAATAAATGTTAGGTTTTGTTACGTTCACTGTTATTGACCACTTGCACTGGTTTTGTGGGTCTTTAACTATTTTACATTTATTTAGTTATTTATTATTTAATGCACACACATGGTTGTGAACACATGGTGGTCACAGGGCAGTTTGCAGGCGTCAGTCCTCTCCTCCCACCACCTCTGGTCAGTCAGGTTTGTCAACAAGTGCCTTTCTTTACCCACTAAGCCACCCCTCTGGCCTGGTTTTGGTTTCTTGTTATTGTTGCTGATGTTTTTCTTTCCCAAGTAAAGATTCTTAATACCCTTGCCTTGACTAAAAGTAAAGTCTTCATATTATATGTGGCAGGAATAATTTTAATTTTTTGTGAGCAAGTTTACTTATTGAACTAGATTAACAGAGGGGTTTCTTGTTTAAGTATAGAATTATTGTAACTATAGAATTATTGTAAACGTTAAATCAATTAAAAAACAAAAAATTAAGAGTGAGCATATAGCATATAAATATTAGCTCTTACTGTTATTTTTTATTATAGATCTTGTGTTTGAATTTCTTATATCCCTTCTCTAGTGATAGCATTAGTGTGTTATAGATCCTTCCTCATATAAATTTTCTATTCATAATTTTTCTCTATTTAAAAAATAACAGTTTTATCAATTCTTTGAGAGTTTCATTCAGCATATTTTGATCATATTCATACCCCTCTCCAACTCCTCCAGGAGGCAAACAGGAACCACAGATACAAGCATCACCAACCCAACAGAATACAAGAGATGGAAGAGAGACTTTCAGGCATTGAGGGTATGATAGAAGAAATATATTCATCAGTCAAAGAAAATGTTAAATCTAAAGAAATACTAACACAAAATATCCAGGAAATCTGTGACACTATGAAAAAACCAAACTATGAAAAAACCAAACCTAAGAATAATATGAATAGAAGAAGGAAATAATCCTAGTTAAAAAACCCTAAAAATACTTTTAACAAAATCATAGAAGAAAATTTTCCTAACCTAAAGAAGGACATGCTTATAAAGGTACAAGAAGCTTACAGAAGACCAGATAGATTGAATCAGAAAAGAAAGTTTGTCATCACTTAATAATCACTAAACATACAAAATAAAGAATATTAAAAGCTTTAAGGAAAAAAAAGGCAAAGTAACATATGAAGGCAGACCTATTGGAATCACTGCTGTGGGATGTTTTGTATGTCAGATGTGTTGCTCTGATTGGTTATTAATAAAAACACTGGCTGGCCAGTAGCCAGGCAGGAAGTATAGGTGGGACAAGCAGAGAAGAGAATTCTGGGAAGTGGAAGGCTGAGGCAGAGAGAAACTGCCAGCCATCACCATGACAAGCAGCATGTGAAGATACCAGTAAGACATGAGCCACATGGCAAGGTATAGATTTATGGAAATGGGTTAATTTAAGATATAAGAACAGTTAACAAGAAGCCTGAGCCATTAGGCCAAATAGTTTAAATAATTAAGCATCTGTGTGTTTACTTTATAAGTGGGCTGTCAGACTGCTGGGACTTGGCAGGACCTGGAGAGAAAACTCCCCAGCTACAAATCACAACCAACTTCTCAACAGAGATTCTAAAAGCCAAAAGAACCTAGACAGTTGTCTTGCAGACTCTAAGAGATCACAGAGGCCAACCCATACTACTATACCCAGCAAAACTTTTGACCACCATAGATGGAGAAAACAAGATATTTCATGACAAAGTCAAACTTAAACAATACCTATCCACAAGTCCAGCCCTACAGAAGGTAATAGAAGGAAAACTCCAACCCAAGGAAGTTAACTACACATACAAAAATACAGGCAGTAAGCAATCTAACACCAGCAAAACCCAAAGAAGGGAAACACACACACACACACACACACACACACACACACACACACACACACACACAATCACCACCACTACCAACAATAGCAAACTGACAGGAATTAACAATCATTGGTCATTAATATCTCGCAATATCAATGAACTCAATTTCCCAATATAGAGATGCAGGCTAATAGAATGGATGAGAAAAGAGGATCTAGTCTTCTCCTGAATACAAGAAACACACTTCAACACCAAAGACAGACATTACCTCAGAGTAAAAGGTTGGGAAAAGATTTTCCAAGCAAATGGACCTAAAAAACAAAGCTATTCTAATATCTACCAGAATAGACTTCAAAACCAAAATCATTCGAAAGAGATGGAGGAGGACATTTCATACTTTTCAAATGAAAAATCCATCAAGATGATGTTTCCATTCTTAACATCTATGCCCCAAATTCAAGGGCACACATGTTTATAAAGGAAACACTACTAAAGCTTAAAATCACATACTGAACCTCACACATTAGTAATGGGAGACTTCACCAATGGACAGATCATCTACCCAGAAACAAAACATAGAAACAATGGCTCTAACAGATGTTATGAGTCAAATGGATCTAACAGGCATCTGAAGAATATTGCACCCAAACACAAAAGAATATACCTTCTTCTCAGCACCTCATGGAACATTCTCCAAAATTGACCACATTTGCTTTGTTCATAAAGCAAATCTCAACAAATACAAGAGAATTAAAATAACCCCTGTATCATATCAGATTAAATTGGATTAAGGATGGATTTCAACAACAGAAACTATAGAAAACCTACAAACTCATGGAAACTAAACAATTGTCTAATGAATTACCACTGTGTCAAGGCAGATATAAAGAAAGAAATTTAAAACTTCTTACAGTTCAATAAAAATAAATGCACAACATACCCAAGCTTATGGGGCACGTGAAATTGTGCTAAGAGAAAAGTTCATAGCATGAGGTGCCTGCATAAAGAAATTGCAAAGATCTCATACTGACAACTTATTAGCACACTTGAAAGCTCTAGAACATAAAGAAGCAAGAGAAATAGATGCCAGAAAATAATCAAACTGAAGGCTGAAATCAACAAAATAGAAACAAAGAGAACAATACAAAGAATCAGTGAAACAAAAAGTTGGTTCTTGAAAGAACCAACAAAATAGACAAACCTTAATCTAAACTATCTAAAGCACACAGAGAGAATCCAAATTAACAAAGTCAGAAAGGAAAAGGTGAACATAGCAACAGACACTGAGGAAAAGCAAAGAATCGTTAGCTCATACTTAAAAAAACCTGTACTCCATAAAACGGAGAAATCTAAAAGAAATGGACAATTTTTCTTCAATAGATACCATTTACCAAAGTTAAATAAACATCAGATAAGCAGTTTAAATGTACCTATAACCTCTAAGAAAATAGTAAATAAAGCAGCATTAAAAGTCTCTCAACCCAAAAAATTAACTGACTAATTAATTAATTAATTATAAAAAGCCCTGGGGCAGATGGTTTTATCAAAGAATTCTACCATACTTTCAAAGAAAGTAATACTAATACTCCCCAAATTATTCTATAAGATAGAAACAGAAGGAACATCGCCAAATTCATTTTATGAGAACACAGTTACCCTGATACCAAAACTGCACACAGTCAACAAGGAAAGAGAGTCACAGACTAATTTCCCTCATGAAAATTGATGCAAAAATACTCAATAAGATACTCACAAACTGACTTCAAGAACACATCAAAAAGATCATTGACCATGATCAAGTAGGCTTCATCCCAGAGATGAAGGGGTTGTTTAAATCTGAACATATGAAAATCTGTACATGTAATCCTCTGAAACTGAAAGAAAAAATGCACCATCATCTCATTAGATGCTGAAAAGGCCTTTGACAACACCCAATACCCATTCATGATAAAAGTCTTAGAGAGATCAGATATTCAAGGAATATCCCTAAACAAAATAAAGGCAACTTACAGCAAATATATAGCCAACATCAAATTAAATGGAGAAAACCACAAAACAATTCTATTAAAATCAGGAACAAGACAAGGCTTTCTGTTCTCTCCATATCTATTCAGTAAAGTACTCAAAGTACTAGCTAGAGCAATAAGACAACTGAAGGAGCTCAATGAGATACGAATTGGAAAGAAAGAATGCAGATGGTATAATAGTATACATAACTGACTCCAAAAATTCTGCCAGGGAACATCTAAAGCTGATAAACACCTTTAGTGAAGTAGCTGGGTATGAAATTAACTCAAAAATATCCATAGCCCTCTTATATACAAATGATAAATGGGTTGAACAAGAAATCAACACCCTTCACAATAGCCACAAATAATATAAAATATCTTGGGGTAACTCTAACCAAGCAAGAGAAAGATATGTGTGACAAGAACTTCATGTCTTTGAAGAAACAAATTAGAGAAGATACCAGAAGATGCAAAGGTATCCCAGGCTTATGGATGGGTAGGATTAACATAGAAAAAATGGCCATCTTACTAAAAGCAATCTATAGATTCAAGGCAATCCCCATTAAAATCCCAACACAATTCTTTACAGACCTTGAAAGAACAATATTCAATGTCACGTGGCAAAACAAACACACAAACAAAAAACAGGATAGCTAAAACAGTTCTATATAATAAAAGAACTTCTGGAGGTATCACCATCCCTGGTTCCAAGCTTTACTACAGAGATGTAGTGATGAAAACAGCATACTATTGGCATAAAACCAGACAGGTGGATCAATGGAATTGAATTGAAAGCCCAAATGTAAATCCACAGACCTATAGTAACACAGTCAGAGAGACCAGTGCCCAGGGCTACTCCAGGGTAGTAAAAAGAATGCCAACAGAGTAGCAGGACTTAGGAATATTTTTTATCTATCTGAGGGGATAAGACTCACATATGTTATGGTCATTCACTTTAATTCTCTCAAGTTGAATTCATCTCTCAAGTTCTCTTCTTTAAACACTTTGTTCTACACAGCTTATATACATACAATGGAAAGCTTTAGACTAAAAGGTTACATTTGAGGGTCACTTGACATTTCTTTGAGTAAACAATAAGAAGCAGAGTCAATCTGATAACCACATGAAATAAATCTGTTAGCTTCCTAATTAGTGGGGCAGTTCCAGCTGTAAAAGAGGATCCAACCATTTTGTATCTAATTAAGGAAACAGTATATAAAGATTACAAGGGGAAAAGGCTAACTATTGAGAAGTCTAAGGAAGAAATAAAGAAATTATATACTATTCTATATTTCTTAAGTGTAGCTAACATTTAAACTAACATTTCATGATTAACAAATGTAAAAGTGTCAGTTTCTCTCAGGCTGAAATGTTTACAGAAAGAGAAAAAGTTGTATTGCCCTGGAAAAGTGCAGACTGCAGCGAGTGTGGCTGGGAGGGAGTAACCATGGCAACTCTTGGCTGTCAGCCAGGCTCCCTGGTGTCCAGGCTGTGAGGTGAAATAAAGAGGCATGGCACTCTTTGAGGGACAGCGTTCCATATCTTAGAATGAATTTTTCTATCTTGTGTGCAATCCCAGATCACAAGGAAGGTAACCTGTAACTCTTTTTCATAGCTGCGAGGTTAGATTATCCTCTGTAGCCCTGACTAGTTGGGAAAACTTTTCTCAAAGTTCAGCTGAACAAAAGCTGTTTATCTTTTTATTGCTTTTCCTATTACCCATGTAAATTTTAGGACCTCAACATAAACAGTTAGTTAGCTGAACTAACTTGTATCATAAAATTGAGGTTAGAAGTTCATGCAGAAAGATAGTTGCTGAGGAACTCGTGCAGGGAGTTAATCATAAGTCTTATGTTATCAGCCAAACTTTAGCAAGAAAGAAGCTGGCACCAAAGTTGCTTTATACGTATAACCTTGGTTCAACAAACCAGACCTGGCATCTTTATCCTTGTGCAATTTCTGTGAAAGGCTTATCTTACAATCCACTTGCAGGGGCATTTGATCTAATCTGGGCTTACTTTGGGGCTATAAACCAGCTGATGGTGTAAATTATCTTTGTAGCTGGCAATACCATTATTACCCTATGTCATCCTGAGCTAATGATATAGAATAGGTTTCTAAGTTCCTCATGGTTTTTGTGGAAAAAAAGGCCTATCTATGAGCATGTTTTATTCACCAAAATTACACAGTATAAGAAGAAATCATCTTCCTGTCAATCCACAGAAATAAGTGTATTCAATATATTCATGAACAAAACACACCACCAACCCAGGCTGTGGGAAGAATCTCATAACTTGTTTTAGAGAAGAAAAGAACATGAGAAAATGACAGATAGAAGCAAACAGTATTCAGAGTCTGTAGCCTTGTAAGCCTTGCTTGAAATCCTCCATCAGAGAATTATTCATCTGGTAGGTTGACACTGGAATGTAAGTTGCCATCTGCTGCATTTATGCCATGGACCATGGCACTATGGACCTCTGATTTTCAACAAAGAGGCCAAAATTATACAATGGAAAGAAGAAAGTATCTTCAGCAAATGGTGCTGGCATAACTAGATGTTGGCATGTAGAAGAATGCAAATAGATCAATATCTCTCACCCTGCACAAAACTCAAGTCCAGGTGGATCAAAGGCTTTAACAAAAAACCAGATACATTCAACCCGATAGAAGAGAAAATAGAGAATAACCTTGAATGCATTGGCTCAGGAGACAACTTCCTGACTAGAACACCAATAGCACAGACACTAAGACTGACAATTAATAAATGGGATCTCATGAAATTGAAAGGTTTCTGTTCTGGCAAAGAACAATGTTAATAGGACAAAAATGGCAGCCTATAGAATAGGAAAAGATCTTCACCAACTCCATATCCTACAGAGGGATGATCTACAAAATATATATAAAAAAAACTCAAGAAACTAGATGTCAAAAAACAAATAATACAATTAAAAATGGGGTACAGATCTAAGCAGAGAATTCTCATCAGAAGAATCACAAACTGCCAAGAAACACTTTTTAAAAAATATTAATCATTGTTAGCTATCAGGGAAATGCAAATCAAAGTAACTCTGAGATTCCATCTTAGACCTGTCAGAATGGCTAAGATCAAAAACACAAGTAACAGCTCATACTGGTAATGATGTGGAGCAAGAGGACATTCCTCCATTGCTGGTGGGAATGCAAACTTATACAGTCACTATGAAAATCAGTATGGCAGTGCCTCAGAAAGTTGAGAATTGATCTGCCTCCAGACCTAGCTATATCACTATTGTGTATATACCCAAAGGATGCTCCACTACACCACAAGGAGACTTGCTCAACTGTGTTCATGGCATTTTATTCATAATAGACAGAAATTGGAAACAGCCTCAATGTCCCTCAACTGAAGAATGGATAAAGAAAATGTGGTATGTTTACACAATGGAGTATTACTCAGCTATTAAAAATAATGACACCATAAAATTTGAAGGCAAATAGATGGAAATTGAAAATAATCATCCTATGTGAGGTAGCCCAGACCCAGAAAGACAAACATGGTATGTATTCACAAGTAGATAGTAGCTGCAAAATAAAAGATAATCATGCTAAGGTTCACAGATGGAAAGAGGTTGTAACAAGGAGGGCTTAATGGTGCACAAGAGAATCTCCCCAGGAATGGGAAATAGAATAGACTTCATTGGTGGACTGGGAGCAGGTGGGGTTAAAAACAAGAGGGATGAATTTGGGGGGAGAAAATACTGGGGGAAATAACTGAAACTGGGGAACATTTCAGGAGAGATGGAAGCCTAATGCAGTGGAAACTCCGTGGAATCTATGGAAGTAACCCTAGAAAAGACTTCTGGTAATGGGGGACATGGAGCCTGAACCAGCCATCTTCTGTAACCAGGCAAGACCTCAAGTGGAGGGACTGGGACACAAACTCAGCCACAAAACTTTGGATCTACAGTTTGTCCTGCTTTCCGAGTGTTCTGGGACCAGAGCCTAACAGAATCCTCATCAAAGAGGCCAGAGAGACTTCACCCAGCAACTGATGTGAGGAGATATAGAATTCCACAGCCAAACATTAGACAGAGCCCAGGGAGTCCTGGAGGGGAGGAGGAGGAGGAGAAGGAGGAGGAGGAGGAGGAGGAGGAGGAGGAGGAGGAGGAGGAGGAGGAGGAGGAGAAGGATCAGAGTAATCAGAGGGAGCAGGGCCAGACACCACGAGAACATGGCCCACAGAATCAACTACCTGGGACTTGTGAGGGCTCAGAGAGATCAGGGAGCCTGTAGTTGTATGATCTACATCCTCTGTATATATGTTATGGCTGAGTAGTTTGGTGTTCTTGTGGACTCCTAACAATGGGAGCAGGGGTAGTCACTGACTCTTTTGCCTCCTTATGGGAACCTTTTCCTCTTACTGGGTTGCCTCATTCAGCCTTGATGTGATGGTATGTGCCTAGTCTTATAGTAGGGTATTAGTCTGTGTTTGGTTGACATCCCTGGGAGACCTGGTCTTTTCTGAGGGAAGACTGAGGAGGGCATGTATCTGGGGAAGAGGGGAAATGAGATGAGGCTCGGAGGAGGGGAGAGAGAGGAAGCTATAGTCAGGATGTAATTATGAGAGATTAATAATAATAAAATAATAATAATTATAAATAATAATCATAAATGAACATAAATGTCTACAGCTACAAAAAAGTTCTATACATAAATTATTATGTAAATAATTATATGCCATAAAACTGCAGCAATTTTATCAAAAAAACAAAATATTATCACATCAGGTAAAATATGTTTAATTGTAGGCAATTCTTACTTTCAAAATGCTAGTCTTCTCACCTATGCAGATGTTTTCTATTTCTTTATTCTACTTTATTATCTTTATCCCACTTACCATCAATCTCATTATTATCCATGTAGAAAACCATTGTTATATTGTTTCTTAATTTTATGTATACTCTTGCCATATTAATAATTTAAAAACTCTTTTGTACAGTCTCTTAGTTTTTTCCATATTCTGGTAACACAGAGACAAGCATAATTGTGTAGACACACAAATGCATATATACATATATTTGAAATTTTCACTCCTCTTTCTCACTAATTAGACTCCCGGCGCTCCACCCGGGGCCTAGCCGTGGATGTCTGCATCCAGATTCCTCAGTCCTTGGATGGGGTTTCTGGCACAACTATTAGGGTGTTTGGCCATCCCATCATCAGAGTAGGTCAGTCCTGGCTGTCTCTCGGCCATTGCCAGCAGCCTTTTGTGGGGATATCTTTGTGGATTTCTGTGGGCCTTTTTAGCACTTTGTTTCTTCCTTTTCTGGTGTGGTCTTCATTTACCATGGTCTCCTATTCCCTGTTCTCCCTCTCTGTTCTTGATCCAGCTGGGATCTCCCGTTCCCCCAAGCTCTCTTTCCCTTGACCCTCGCCCTTCATTGCTCCCCCTCATGTCCAGGTTGTTTATATAGATCTCAGCCATTTCTCCATCATTGGGCGATCCTCGTGTCTTTCTTGGGGTCCTGTTTTCCAGGTAGCCTCACTGGTGATGTGAGTAGCAGTCCAGTCATCCTTGTTCCACATCTAGTATCCTCTTATGAGTGAGTACATACCATATTTGTCTTTCTGAGTCTGGGTTACCTCACTCAGGATGATTTTTTCTAGATCCATCCATTTGCCTGCAAACCTCATGATGCCATTGTTTTTCTCTGCTGAGTAGTATTCCATTGTGTATATGTGCCACAATTTATTTATCCATTCTTCAGTTGAAGGGCATCTAGCTTGTTTCCAGGTTTTGGCTATTACAAATAGTGCTGCTATGAACATAGCTGAGCAAGTGCTCTTGTGGTATGATTGAGCATTTCTTCCGTATATGCCCAAGCTGAAAGACATTTAAGGAATTACTCAACATCCCTAATCATCAGGGAAATGCAAATCAAAACAACTCTGAGATACCACCTTATGCCTGTCAGAATGGCTAAGATCAAAAACACTGAAGACACTTTATGCTGGAGAGGATGTGGAACTAGGGGAACTCTCCTCCACTGCTGGTGGGAATGCAAGCTTGTACAACCACTTTGGAAATCAATATGGCGCTTTCTTAGAAAATTGGGAATCAATCTCCCCCATGATCCAACAGAATCAAATCTTATTTAATGAAACACTCTCCTGGAACTAGAATTATAGATAGCTGTTAGCTACCATGTGGGTGCTGGGAATTGAGTCCAGGTCCTCTGGAATATCAGCCAGTGCTCTTAAGCACCGAGTCATCTCTCCAGACCCTTAATTAAGATCTTTTGGGCTATTCGGAGATCTTTGTACTTCCATCTGAATTTCAAGATTATTTTTATAGTTTCTGTGAAAATGTTAATATTTTATGGGGTTTACATTGAATTTATGGCTCATTTTGAGTAGGATGGGCACTTACAATATTATTATTTCTACATTAACATAGAAGATCTTTTCTCATGGTGTGTGTGTATTCTTCAGTTACTTTCATCAGCAATTTGTAATTTTCATTGTAAAGATCTTTTATGCCTTGGTTAAATACAAGCTATTTGGATGTTTGTGCTTAGATTTGCTTTCATGATTTCTTTATCCACAATCTCATTACTGGTATATTAAAATGCTAGCAATCTTCAAATCTATAATGTTTTTGTTGAGTATCTGCATGATCTGTCAGTGGAAGTGATATGTTGTACATCTTACTTGTTAATATTTGTTCTGTCAAAGATGCTTATTGTAGATTTGTAACTATTTTCTTTTCATATGATCAGTCTTAAATCAATAAAAGTTACTCTCTGCATGTAAACTTGTGAACACATTTTTGAGGGCTGAAGTTATTAGCTCAGAGATTAAGAGCACTTTCTGCTCTTGTAAAGGACCTGATTTCATTTCCAAGCACCCACACCGGACAACCTACAACTGCCTGTGACTTCATTTCAGGGGATTTTGATGCCCTCTTCTGGCCACCATGGACACATGCATGCACATGGTGTATATACAGACAAACAGACACACACTCACAAAGACAAAAATAAATCGGGGCCAGAGAAATGACTAAGCAGGTCAAGCGCTGATATCATAAGCTTAATGACCTCTTTCCTTTGTTTGTTTTTTTGTGTTGTTTTGTTGTTGCTGTTTTGGGTTGTTTGTTTGTTTGCATGTTTGTTTGTTTTAGTTTTTGTAGGTTATTATATAGCACAAGCTAGCCGTGACATCACTGTGTAGCTAAGGATGACCTCAAAATCTCCCTTCCTTCCTGTGATGAGTGCAGAGATCATAGGCATGCTCCTAATAATGTCTCCCTTCCTCGTATCTTTCTAAATATCAAATATTTCTAAATATTTGTGCCTCCCCTCTTTTTGACTTGATGCATCTAGCTACACTTTATCAATCTTATTGATTTTCCCAAAGACTTAGGTGCTATACTATTTACCTTATTGTCTGCCCTTCTGTTGGTCTAGCCAGTCAGAGTTCAATTGTCTTCCCAGTCTCCGTGAAGTCTTGTATTCTAGCAGAATTTTTCCTTAATAAAGTAGCAGATTCAAGGAACCTCTTGTGCAAATGTTTCGGGCTGTCCTCTGCATAGATTACTCTTTTCTGGTACAAAGCCTAAATATTTGGCTACCTTGAAAACCTCAGACACTAATTTTGATCACAATAGTGAAATGAATGAATTCTTCTTGGAAGATCACACCCAGACTTTAATCTGGAAATGCCTGCAGACAAGTCAGACTGATTCTAGAGCTCACTTATTTTGTTTACTCTCTTGTTGCAATCATTATCCTCCTCTGCCCACTTCCAAACTAACCTACAGTTCCATATATAACATATATTCATTCAGTCTCCTCCCTGTTTACTGTGGGAGAGTAAATTAATTACATTTACTAAATTACCACTGGAAACAGACTTCCTAGCTATGGGATCATTCAGTTAGAAATTATTTAGGTTTTATGTATCATATTTAGAATTCTTTGAAGAGATATGTAGTTCAACTTTAATTTACTTCTTTTCTTTTCAATTTTAATTTCTTCAAATATGATAAACATTTTCGGTTCACATTGTCATCTGCCTATTTCAGTAACACTAGCTCACTTTATATGAAGTCTATTTTTACATAATTTTCCTTAGTTTTTCCCTTCCAACTAAGATGATGATGGTAGTGGTGGTAATGATACTGTTTGTCCTGAGGTTTCTCCAACATCAACAGAGCTAATGTTGAATCACTCTAAGTTAAAGTTACAGGCTCCAAAATGGATAAGAATTCAACAGTGCTCCTCTCCACAGATTCTAGACCTCTATGTAATGAATATCTGTGTCAAAACTAATTAGTACTTTAATCCTATCATATGCCCATCTCAAACCATTGGCAGTCAGAACAGTAAGGAGTAAACTCTTAACTTCCTATGGTGATTCAACAGCTGAACGTGCTCTCACCCCATGATGCAGCAATTCTTTTGTAGAAGGATTAGGATTGGATTCACAAAGAAAATGTCTTCCACACCAGCCTGGTGTCATAGGTGGGGTTTTTATTGCCATGATAAATACTATGACCACATGAGAGCAAAGGATTATTTCATACAGTTCCATATCATAATCTATCACTGAGGGAAGTCAGGGCAGGAACCCAGAGTCAGGAGCTGATGAAGAGGCCATGGAGGAGTGCTGCTTTCTAGCTTGTTCCTCGTGACTTTCTCAGTCTGCTTTCTTATAGTCCCAGGACCACCAGCCCAGATTGATACCACCCACAGTGACCTGGGTGGTCCCACACCAATCCTCAATAAAGAAAATGCCCCATAGGCTTTCCCACAGGCCAGTCTAGTAGTGGAATTTTCTCAGTTGAGATTCCCTCTTCCAGAGTGACACTAGCTTATGTCAAATTGATATAAAACTAGCCAGCACACATGGCATGAAATTTAAAAGTTTGAACAGATATATATGGTTTAACGTTAATTTACTATTTATTTAAAAAGTTACCCAAAACATGGACTTTTCATTTTTATTTAGCTGTATCTTACAGTTAAACATAAACATATCAGCTTCTGATTAGTGAGGCCTTTGGTTCTATGAGACCTCTAGGAAAGAGCCTTAATGAGGGACTTCCTTTCTTTGAGATCAGTGGGTACTTGACAGATCTGTATGGGAGAATTAGCATAAATATTATAAAGTGAATAATTCTGGAAGTAGCTTACTCTACAAGCATTATGGATGAGGGCCATAGGAAGTGGGTAATACTAGTTGTGTCATGACTACAACAGGTCTTTGTGGTCTTCAAAAGAAAAGTGACTGAGTCATCCTATCCCTGAACTCAGGAAAATATGAGCAAAAAGAGGCTTCCTGCAGGAACATGTAATCATTCACTGAGAGGTCAAACATGGAGATCAATTTTCATTGTGAAGGATCACTGGACTTCTTTAAATGTTCACTGGCAACTGTCATCTGCCATGAAACCGAACCTCGGAGTGTTTTCAATAGAAGCCCATTAGAAATACCTAAGCATCAGAGGTAGATGTAATTAACATGATGACATCATAATCAAAGAATTTACTGTGCTTGATATGCAGAGGTGTCCAGTGATAGATGTCTACAGAGCTGAGATGCAGGAACATGTGCCTGAGAGCTGATGGAAGGAAAGAAGGAGGAAAGGAACAAAGGAAGGGAAGGAGGAATGAGGCAAGGGAGAGAAGAAGGAGCTGATACAGGGTAAGATGTTTGATATCAGGTATTATAAAATATCTACTGTAAAACTTTCACCAAGTTTTCAGATTTGCATCACCAGTTTTGAATAAAAGGCACAAGTGATACCAAATTTTTCTGATGTGACACAAAATGCCTCCATTCTCATACCAGTTTGAACAAGGGCTTAGGGAAGACATTGATTGTACTGGTTACAGAATAACCCAGAGTCCTCTGATAATGGGTTGGTTAATGGACCAGCTAGACCTCCCTGAATACACACTGTGATTACCTGCTTAGACTCTAAATGCATATTTGATGCAGATATATGCAGTCAACCATACTGGCTAGATTAAGAAATATTATATCAGGAAATCTCTGAAATTTGTATCCTGTGGTCAAGATAATCTAGAATAATTAAAGTAAGTAAGTGAGAATAAGTGCTATATTTCTTTTTTTAATGTTCATATTTCTTATTTTATTTTATTTTATTATTTTACATCCCAGCCACATTTCCCCTCCCTCCTCTCCTCCTATTCCCTTTCCACCTCCCACTCTACCCCCCAAAATCCACTCCTCCTCTGTGTCTATTCAAGGGGCAGGCTGCCCATGGCATATCAAGTTGCAGTAACATCTTTCCTTGTGTTGTGTATTAGGAAACATTTATTTTTTTTACCTAAATGATCTCTGCTCTGACATACACAGGATCACAAGCTATTTTCTTTTTCAAGTACAGTAGTTTATCCACATTTTCCTCACTTGGAATTATTTGATTCCCCTTCCCTCTGCCCTATTTTACTGATTAATTTGGCATTAAATTACAGAGAAAAATTTTTCATGTGTATATTTTACGTGTGTGGTGATATATTGTGTACCCCAATAAAGCTTGCCTGGGAATCAGAGGACAAAGCCAGCCACTAAATTAGACATAGAGGTCAAACAGTGTTGGCACACACCTTTAATCCTAGCACCTTTAGCACTAGGGAGGCAGAGATCCATTTAGATCTTTGTGAGTTCAAGGCCACACTGGGAACAGAGCCAGGCATGATGGTATATGCCTTTAATCCCAGCACTTGAGATCACATGCTTTTGCTACCAAGTATTTGGGAAGCATGTATGCCTTTAATCCCAGCGCTGGAAAGGAAGTGAGATGGCAGGGCACAGAAACATATATAAGGCATGAGTAAACAGGAAATCTTGCTCTTGAGGCTGAGGATTTTATAGAGATAAGAACATGGCTGGCTTGTTATATTTCTCTGATCTTTTAGCTTTCACTCCAATATCTGGTTCCAGGTTTTTTTTTTATTAATAAAAACTTATAAGATCCATGTCATACTATGTGTGATTTTTTTCCTTTAAACTTATGAATTAGATAGTGATAATTTCCCATTGTGTTTCCTAAGTTCTTGTGTTTTTTTAAGCATGAATAGACTTGTAGTACCTAGAAATTTGTGATAAATTGGTCAAATATTCCTTGTTTTCTATCATTCTGCAGATGTCGAGCACGTGGAGATTAGATGCAAATTTCCCCTCGACATGCAATAATCTTCAATCATTTTTATTGGGAAGAAAACTTTTCTGTTTCCCTTTCTGAGCACAAGAGCATCACAAACTCTACAGCTCTTTGAAGTTCTCCTACACAATGAGATGTTTGAAATGCTGTAGGTTTAAAGATTGCTAGGTGATTTCAACATACAATTGAGCTATCATGACTGTCTTACTCAGACTTTGATCTTCTGCTACTACATTTTACATTCTTTTCAAATCTCTGAGCTAAATAATAATGAAAACCTTTCAGCAAAACATGTTTAAACTTCTGCATACCTAATTTTGTAATAATAACTTTCTCACTTGGTACTTTGGAAAGCAGGCTTCCTTACATGCTCAAAAGTGCCATTTTCATCTTTCTGTGGCAATTTTGTTAAGCCATCAGGAGTAATGAAACAGTGAACAGTTAAATATTGAGAATCCATTTCCATAGATGTGCCTCTCTCTACACACCAGAAGACCTGATACCCTACAGGTTTGTATGGACTAGCACAGGAAATCCTATCTCCATGAATTAGTCACCAACACTAACACTGTCATAGAGAACTGTGCATGTGTCCTCCAATGTACTTCTTAGCATTTTCACATTTATAAATATCATTTATCTGTGTACATAACACATTGCATCTGAGAAAATTAAAGTGTATAGAGTATGAAACAAATCTTCAAAGGTTCAGTGGTGACACCACACAGGAGCTGATATATAAAAAGGTTAGTTAAGAAATTAAGGAGTCCGAGAGAGGAGGGATTAAATTTGCAAGAGATATTGAGACCATGATTCAAAAAAGCATATGGAAAAACAGCCAAACTAGCAGAAACACATGAACTTTGAACTAATAGCTGAGGAGCCTCCATGGAACTGGACCAGGCCGTCTAGATAAGTGAGACAGTTGATGAGCCTGAACTGTTTAGGAGGCCCCCAGGCAGTGGAACCCAGACCTGTCCTTGGTACATGAGTTGGCTTTTTGGAACCTAGGGCCTATGCTGAGACACTTTGCTTAGCCTTGGTGTAGGGAGGAGAAGACTGGATCTGCCTCAACTGAATCTACCAGGCTGGGCTGACTCTCCAGAGGAGACATTGGCTTGGAGAAGGTGGGAATGGGGGGTGGATTGGGAGGGAAAGCTCAGGGGTGGGAGGAGGGAGGACAGGGGAATCCATGGCTGATATGTAAAATTAAAATAATTATAAAATAAAAATATTTATTTAAAAAAGAAAAGAAAAAAAGGAAATTAAAACTTCTTCAGAATTTCCTCTTACTCCAGTCAGAATGGCCAAGGTCAATAAAACAAATGACAACTCATGCTGGTGAGGACTCAGGGAAAGGGGAACACTCATTTATTGCTGGTGGGAGTGAAAACTGGCACAGTAACCACTATGGAAAACAAAATCACTGTCAAGTTCTTCAAGAAGCTGAGAATTAATACACCTCAAGATTCATACATACTACTCTTCGACACACACGCAAAGGCCTCTAATCCTAATACAGAGACACTTACTCCACTGTAGTGGGTAGCCATTCCAGCTTGGTTCTGGAAGTTCCAACCCCCATTGAGACTCTGGCAACTGTCACGCCTACGAGGCGGGGCCAGGGGAGGCGCCTGGGGACCCGAGAGCTGGATGGGCCAGCGCTCGCGCTGGGCGCTCTCTCGGTGCCGGAACGCTGACTGGTGCAGATTGACTGTGCAGAGCTCCGGAGAACACCGCTGGACTGCATTACACCTTCCCCAGACCCTGCGACCTACCCATTACTTAATTTGTGAGTTACGCCATTTAATAAATATCCTTTTAACTACGTGGAGTGGCCAAAATAATTTCTCCAATATCTGGCGCCCAACGTGGGGCACCATTTGTTGCTGGAGGGCTTCTCTCCAGGTTCCCCAAGCGCCGCAGTCCCACAATCCATGTATAAAATAATCACTCAGACGCTTATATCACTTATAAACTGTATGGCTGTGGCAGGCTTCTTGTTAACTGTTCTTTTATCTTAAATTAACCCATTTTTATAAATCTATACCTTGCCACGTGGCTAGTGGCTTACCAGTGTCTTCCCATACTGCTTGTCCTGGCGGTGGCTGCAGTGTCTCTCCCCCATCCTTCCGCTTCCCCGAATTCTCCTCTCTCCTTCTCCCCCCTACTTCCTGCCTGGCCACCTACTTCCTGCCTGGTCACTGGCCATCAGTGTTTTATTTATATAGAATGATATCCACAGCAAATGAGGAGAAATGGGACAATGGGGTAAAGGATGGAATACAGGGAGGAACAACTAACACTAAAGGCCTTCTGAAAATCTATGTGGAAATCTGCTACCATAGAAGCCATGAATGAGTTACCACTTGTTGAGTCATTGACCAAAAGAGTCCTATGGACCCCACCCCAAGCATCACAAGCTATCTCCAAGGCTATTGGTAAGACCCTACTGCTGAAGACTTTACTTACTTACGCTCAAACAGAAAAATAAAACTGGTACCCGACTAGAAGCTTCACCACGACTGACAGGTCACCATCATGCTGGGAGATATGCTGCACACCACAGCATGAGAAAAGTAAACATCACTGTCACTCAACTACAAATCTACAATTTGAACAACAGCTGCCCAACCAAAAGATGCACTAGGGCAACAGTGGCACAAATGTTATGGGAGCAACCAAACATCTTTTAAAATTGGGTTTAAGGTCCACTCTATGAAATGGAGTCCATATACAACACTGTTAAAGTCGCTAATAATCTGAGACTAGATAGGCCTAGGAGAAACCTACTACTGCTGCTCTGTTAAGGAAACACAACAGGAAAAGGACCACTAATGATGAAATACCTGCAGATCAGTGTCTCACTCATTCAAGCTTCCTTAGAGGAGCTTCTTGTAGTAGACAATAATTAACACAGAGACCCACAAATGGAAAATGCACAGAGTACAAGAGACTTTAAAACTCTCAGTCCTAAATGGGATGTCTTCATCAAACCCCTTCCCTCAAGGCTCAGGGATCTATGTGAAAGAAGGGATGGAAGGATTGAAAGGACCAGAGGTAGTGGATGATTTAAAAAAAAAAATGTGTCTTACAGACACAACAGGACTGATGCACATATGAACTCACAGAGACTATGATAGCATGCACATAGCCAGTACAGGTTCAAGTCAGAGATGTCCCAGCACTGAAAGGTGAAGTGGTCTCAGGGTCCCTCCCCTACAAGAGAAGCTATTTGCAATTGACAGCTGCCAGCAAAGCAAAAATCAGTCTTCCCCAATAGAGTTCCACTGGGTATATCAACCACACTCCAGGCACATCCAATGCATAAAAAAACTTCATAGCATTTTGTTGTTTGTTTTATTTTGCTTTGCTTTTGTAGGCATTTTGTTTTGTTGGATTTTTTTTATTTTATAGGCTTTTTGTTTTAATTTTCATTTTGTGGGTTTGTTTTGAAAGAGAGAGAGACAGACAGACAGACAGAAAGAAGGAAGGAGGGAGGAAATAAAGTTGGGCGAGTACAGCACAGAAAGGTTCTGGGAGGATTAAAGAGAAGGGGAAAAAACATGATCAGGATATATTGTTTGCAAAAGAAATTTATATTTCAAAAAATCGAGTAGGAAAAATGGTGGTGGCTAGAAAAAAATACCTAAATAGATTTCATGAAATGCATGAGTTTCCTCAGGCTAGTTGTAGGTATTAATAATTATTAATATGTCCCAAAAAATCCCCTAGGAAGAATAAAAGTATTATCACTGCATAATCCAAGAGACCTGATGAAATGACCAAACTCATGCCTGGCGGTGGTGGCGCACGCCTTTAATCCCAGCACTCGGGAGGCAGAGGCAGATGGATCTTTGTGAGTTTGAGGCCAGCCTGGGCTACCAAGTGAGTTCCAGGAAAGGCGCAAAGCTACACAGAGAAACCCTGTCTCGAAAAACCAAAAAAGAAAAGAAAAAAGAAAAAAAAGAAAGAAAAAAGAAATGACCAAACTCTTTTGGTTTCAACCAATCACTGATTAGCTGTGTGACCCACAGCAAGATCCGGGGCCTTACTGTCACCATTTGTGACCTGTGAGTCGCAATGATCTACCTCAGAACATCATAAAAATTAAGCTATGAAATATACCTAACATACAATAATAGTTCACTAGATATTAGATATTAAAGAAAAATTCTGTTTGAATAAAGGGGAAAACCCTCCTTCCCTACCTCTTAGAGTGCTGGAAGAGAATTTGCTTTCTGATTTTCTGTTTAATTTTATTTATTTGCCACAACTAGAGATTGAACCTCAAACACTCGGATCTAGTGTTCTACCACTGAGCTACATCTCCCTGCTCTAAGATTATGTTTTTAATTTCCCCAAGTTCTATATTCCCATAAGAACATTCCAAATAAGGGCAGGAGAATTAAAGACACTTCCTGGGGCTCTTTCATATGCAGGTCCAGTGACACTGCTCATCCTACATGAGCTGACCACGGAGAGTGTTCGCTACACCTTTGGGACAAATATCCTAGCTAGAAAGACAGACTCTTCTGGGTAGCAGTTGCAGTCTCTAAAATTACACTTCTCTCTCAGGGTAGATCCCTTTCCAATGTACCTAAGAATATAAACTAATCAGATCCATATATCTCCTACTTTAAGGGAGACTCTTCTAACAGCTTTATACATACTGCCTTTTAGGGACCTTAAAAGTCAAGATTAACAATTAAATTAAATGCATACCCGAAGGAGATACTGATAGTAAAAATGATAATTAGCTTGCCTGAAGGCCAGCTCCTGGTAGAAAGCTTCTAATGGTCTTCTTTTGACTACAATTATTCTGTTAATCCCATTCTACTTTTCTTGTGTGTGTGTGTGTGTGTGTGAGAGAGAGAGAGAGAGAGAGAGAGAGAGAGAGAGAGAGAGAGACAGAGACAGAGACAGAGACAGAGACAGAGACAGAGACAGAGACAGAGGGAGACAAAGGGGGGGAACAGGACATAAAAATGAGGATAGCAGTGTACTGCATGGGATTTCTTGATTTATCCCAGGGTAATATCTTAATAGTAGCAGAATAAATATTTAAAGAGCATTTGCTTTCCATACCTTACCAACCTAGCTTGAATCCTAATCCTACCACTACTAGCTTTGTGACCCGCACAAATGCTAAATTTGTCTGACTCTCAATATGTCCAGGATTTTATAAATATGAAGTCAAATCTGAAATAAGGCCATGGAGCTTATGGAGCAGATAGAGTTTCCCTTCTTGCTTCACATTGCTAGGGTTTCTTCTGTGTAACTTCATCCTGAGGATCCAGAAATGTTTAAAGAGCATTTTCTCATCCTCTCTGTTTCTTGTTTGGTGTTGTTCAATTGGTTGAATTGGTTGTTTTGATTTTTTGTTTGCTTGTTTTTTTTTTACAACTTTCTCCTTATTTATAGTCTGATTTAAAAAAGTTAAAGCAGAGACAAAGAAAGGCTGGAAAGTATTCTGGAACTGCTGTAGACTGAAGACACTGATGGTGGGAACATTAATTTTGGGATTACCTCTTGAAATACAGTGGTGATTCATGAGGAAATGGTAAAATTCTAATAAAATTCATGGCTTCAATAATGGCATCAAGGTTAATTTGTTGGTTATGATTACAGTGTGCTTATAGAAAATGGTGTTCTAGTTTTAGTAAATATACATTTAGTAAATGTAGGACTAAAGGAGGCCTAGAGTCTTCTCTCAGAGTTTCAAATTTTATATGTGTACACATGTACATAGTGCACGTACATCTATGTATGCACTACATAACTTGCAGTGGACTTTAAAGTTAACGATGGTATGAAAGTGAATGCACTCAACAAACCCTATGTTTTAAATCCAGACTTTGATCTTGTCTTAGGTTAGCAACCTAGGGTTGAACCCTCTTTCATCACACTAGGCAGCAATTGCGAACCACAGACCTAATCAGCCACACAGTCATGAAAAAACCACACTCACAGAGGACTGTTCTCAATGATTTTGTAGACACAGATAGTCAACAAATTATATGAGATGCTCAATGTTGCATTCTAAAACAATATTTGTATTAAATGATTCTTGTCCAAGTGTAGGTTAATGTAAGAGTTCTGAAGACATGTAAGGCAGGCTGGTATAAAGATGTTTATTAAGGTAAGTATATTAAATGTGCCTTTTTAAACTTCTTATAGCTTTATTTGTACATAAACCTATTTTAATTCAAGGAGCATGTATTCCATAATTGCAAATTCATTTACTCACTAACATTGATTTGCAAATACAAAATCAATACTTGTGCTTTGGCAGTCATCCACAGACATGCTCAGCTTGTTGAAACTGTGGTTTGCTGATTGTGCTTCTTGCCATCTGAGGCTCAACAACCTATCCCTTGCCTTATTTTAGTTCTTCTAATATAAACACATGTCCTTTCACAGCCTACTTAGTGTCTCATTATCACATTTTCTTCTTTTCATTGGTGATTTTCCTGTTTAGAATGTTCTGAATGAAGCACGGTGCCAAAATGTTGACCTTTCACCCTAATGCTGAAATTCCCCTTGTGAAGAAAAGGTATGTTTTAGAGAACCTTTGCCCAAGAATGAGGGATGGTGTTGTTAGCCATGGGTTCCAAGTCAATGAACCAACAATGCATTTTTAAATTACAGGTTTTTATTTTAACCCAAAGCAAATGCAAAATCAGTAAAGAACAAAATAGAATCCCATACAAAAAAAGATCACCTGTAATTATACTATTAGAAATAACCAGTCAAATTGTTTTGTTGTTGTTCTAAAAAACACTTTACTAGGAATCACGGACAGCTCGGTGGGTGAAGGTGATTGCTACCAAGCCCAACAACCTGAGTTTGACCACAGAACCCATTGTGGAAGGAAAGAACTGACTCCAAGTTATGCTCTGATCTCCATATGCAAGCCATTGCATGAATACACCATAAATTTTTATAATATATGTGAAATATTAATCAAACAAAAACTTTCCTAGGGATTGTTGCCCTTGGTATAGAGAAGACTGAAATAGAGACTTGAAGTCAGGTTACAAATAGACTCATCTCCAAATACAGCACAGAGCACAACAAATGCATTTTTAAATAAAGTATTTTTTAAAAAGACATACATTAAACAGTTATGCATTGATCAAGTGGAGAAAGCTAGAGGCATATGAGAACCTAACCCTACATTTCCCTTAGGAAACATGATTCAGTATTTACTTAGACAGTGTTCAAAGGGACTTTATAAAATAAGCATGCCTTGATTATCAAGAATACAGATTGAAAAGAGCAAAGAAGTGAAAGAAAAAAACTTAGAAAATACAATAAAATGTTAACAGAAAGAACCCACACAGGAAGTCCTTATTATATTGTTTCAGATTTTCTATATCTTAGTATTCAAGTGAGTTTTTTTTTTAATTAAAAAAACAAACCACTGTATCCTTGACTCTAGATTTTCTCTAATGGACAAGAACAATCTGTCTATGGACCTATGGATTTCACAAGGTGTAGGGTGCTGGGAGCAGGTGTCTAATGACTCGAGGAAGCTGTGGGCAGCCTACTGGGAGGACAGTGTGAACAATCCAGTAGGAGTCATGGAGTCAGAAGCCACTAAGCTTTGTGGGAAATTGAGAAACTAGCTGTGATTCAGTGGTGAAAGCACTACTGCTCACAACCTTAAACTGCTGTGATAGAAAGGCATTTTATGGATCCCAGGTCAACCACACGAATATTAAAAAAAGCAAAAGGAACTATCTACTTCCTCTTCTGCATTAATATTCATCTTTTCTCGACACTGTAAATATTCCTGAGTCATTTGTCAAAACTCCTTCTGATTATGAAAAAGAATGAAGAATAAACAACAAAAACCTGCTGTTCCATCTGTGGAGAATATTTGTTTGGTGAAGTTGATATATGTGTTACTATGGTTGTATGGGGTTTAGAGCAATTTTGGGCTTGTTTGCTTAGGGAATAAGTACAATTAACAATATATCTTGGACATGTTTCTAATTGACTTTGTTATTTGATTGTGAAGATACATACAAACAAGTGCAAAGATCATAACTATAAAGCTGACTACATCTTCACAAATTTAACAAATAGCAGCAGAGCACAGTAGTCTCATATCTTCTCATTGGATGTTTCTTCTAATGTGGCAACTCCCATCACTCTTTGCAGATTTCCTTTGCTTATTTTGTATGAGTGGCATGATGTCACTGCACTCTTTCTTATATGGTCTCCTTTGTTGTGCTGTGTCTATGGGAGTCAACATTTTTCTACATAAGGATCACTTCTTTGTTCATTCTCCGTGATGTATAGTGCCTTCTTATTTGAATATACTAAAATGTATTTATTCAGTTAATCGTTGAAAGGTAATTTGATTGTTTTAAGTTTGAGTACTAATAGAAATACTTCAAACACTCTCAAATTGTATTTTGGTACATAACTACACAGGTTTATACACAGTTGTAAGATCCTTGACTATGCCACCAGCTTCCTATTATGGCACGGGGCGAGGGGCATCTAAGATAATCAACTTCTATGAAAAAAATGCAATTTTAGCTCCCCAGCTCAAAACTTTCAGTCCATGATTGGTTAGTTTTTTACTTTAGGGGATGATAAGCATCATGCTATGGCAGCAGCATGCAGGGAATACTGCTCATTTCATTGCAACTGGGAAGAAAAGAGAAACAAGTTGTAAGAGTCCCATTAAACACTGCCAGGGATGCCCCCAGTGACAGAACTTCCTTCAGTTGTGCCCACCTCCTACAGGTTCAACTCTCTATCCTTAGTGCCATGGGCCGATTAACACCTTCAGTAATGAGTCTTTGAAGAACACCTACTCAAACAACAGCATTGGGAACCTGGATCTGTGTATAGTCAATGTTCATCTTTGACTTGCCAAATAATTTTCAAAGTGGCACAATATTGTTATTATAATTTTCTGCTATTCTTTATTTTACTCATAGAACATATTCTGTAAAACTTCTTAGAAATGGAAAGTAAATTTTCAATTTTGACCAAGTACATTAAAAAAAATTGAGATCATAAAAAGAGAAACAAGGAGTTCTATATTTTTTATTGACTCACAAAATTTAAAAATTTAGATTTGAATGACTTTCAATTAGTAGCAAATTCTTGGATGTAAAGACAGCATTCTGAAATGTCAAACTTCCTCAAATTAATAAAACCAATTAATTCCTAAATAAATTGCAGTTAAATAAATTGTAAAAATAGTTTTTGTAATGCAGAAAGTATAAATTTTATATACAAAAACATTTACAAAAATAATCCTAACTTTAAATTAAAAAAGAAATCATGTACTTTTAGAACTCAAGATTAACAAAGAAAGAACAAAAAATTTTTAAACAAAAAGAAACAAAAGTATTTGAAAGGATAATAATTAAAATCAGAAAAATTCCCATATTTAGAGAATAGGATCTAAAACAGAAGGCAATTCAACAAAACTGAATTTTGAGGAAAACATCCCAAAAATAATTTTTTAAAACTTTTGACAACTATATAGTGGAATAGAATGTGCACTTGAGAATATACATTCAGAATAATCTATTACAAGATATTTTAATTAAATAGACTATAAAGAAAAAACATAAACCTTTAATATTTAGAGAAATGAACAAAGTACATTGTCATTAGTACTTAATACAGCAGGAAATAACAAAGGAATGTGTTTAATATATTCAAGAAAAGGAAATGTGAACCAAGTATGCCCTGTCCACTAAAATTTATTTTTGGTATAAAAAGCACTAACAGTCACATAAAAGAATCAGGGAACTTTTTCCTGTGAGTCCTTGTGACAGCAAGCACAAAAGAAGCCTGAAGCAACCAAACTAACCAGAGGCATTACCATGAAATTATGGACTGCTGGTAAGAAGTAAATAAATAAATGCATATAAAAGTAATTGTAAAAAGAATTGAGACGGATTATAGAATATCATACATAAATATCATCAGTGACTGCATTAATCAGCAGCTATATTAAGTGTTATAAACTGCTATGTGTATAAGGTGGAATGAAATGAAATTATAGGATATTTTATCTGTAATTTCCCTAAACTATGAAATATTCTTAGAATGTAAACAGATTAAGTTTAGTAAAAACTACATGGTTCTGATTTAAATTAGAAACACCATCGATAGAATGCACTGTACACATGTATGCTCTAACTCTGTATGCTGAAACAACCTAGAAAAAATGATCAGTCCTAGAGCAGTGAGCTCCCACATAGAGAATGACCAGTCCTGGAGCAGTGAGCTCCCACATAGAGAATGACCAGTCCTGGAGCAGTGAGCTCCTACATAGAGAATGGTCAGTCCTGGAGCAGTGAGCTCCCACATAGACAATGACCAGTCCTGGAGCAGTGAGCTCCCCCATAGAGAATGACCAGTCCTGGAGCAGTGAGCTCCCACATAGAGAATGATCAGTCCTGGAGCAGTGAGCTCCCACTACAATCAATCCTAGAACAATGAGCTCACATGCAGGCCCAGCTACAGTTCTGAAACTCCTCAAACAAAAATAGAGGGAAGCATACTTCCTATGACATAACTGATTCTGGTCACAGAAGGAAATGAACAGGAATTATATATATATATAATATATATATATATATACTTTGTCATCCTAGAAGGCAAAGAACCTGTTTAAAAACAGTTAGGATCACAAACAAAGGAATCAACTTGAAGATCCCACTATACAAAGATGGAAATGTTGAGCTTCAAAATTAATTCTTTTTCCTTGTTGCATTGTCCAGTACAATGCTGAGAAGCAGCAGCTGGAGGGAACGTCCAGCCTTGATGGCTGTTTTTGCAGGAATACTTCTAGTTCCTCCTCAAGTTTGCTTTTGGTGATTTTGTATGTTCACTACTGAGTTGAAGAAGTTCTACTCTTCTAGTTTTACTGAGAGATTTCATTGTGACTGGGTGTTGAGTTCTGTCAAATGGGTTTTCTTTGTCTTTTGATATAACATCACCCTGGGCCTTTCCTTTAGATTGAGAATGTGATGAACAAGATTAGTTTCTTCTGTTCATTATGAATCTTGTATACCTGAAATAAATTCCATTAAACTTGCATAATTTTTGCAGTAATGTTGTATTTGATATGCTGATATTTTCCTGAGAATTTCTACATCTGTATTCATAGTTTCCTATAAATTTTTTATATATGTTAGATATTTTGTTGGAACAATAGAAACAGACTAATATGGGAGTTAACCATTCTTCACAACTATGTATCTTAAAAGATTAATTGGCCACCTGTGGGTGTCTAGAAACTAATTCATTATCTTAAAAATTAAATAAGTTAGAAGAAAGAATGAATCATTAATCCTGCCTTTCCAGTAAGTTTACCCCTGGGTAATTAAATAGAAGATGTAGAATTCTATCTTCACAAAAAGTGTTAAGAGTTTAAATAAAATTATAAATTAAAATGAAGCAATAAGATACAACTACTTTTAAGACTAATGCTTTGGGAAATGGCAAACTGAGAGACTAACAGACCAGAAAACAAACATAAAGTGTGGCTATAATACAAAAAGCAATGACTTGGAATCCTTGCTACATGAACAGCTGCCAGAACCTGGGGAGGAATCCATATTAGAAAGAGAGGAAGTATAAGTATTTGACTGTTTTAACAAATTAACCAAGAATCAGCTATATTCAATAAGCTTAATTCATATTGGCCTCAAACTTGAAATAACTCAAATCTCCATCAACTGTTGAATGGATTAACAAAGCATTACAAATCCATATTATAGAATACCACTCGACCATGGGAGAGGAAGATGTGTGCATGAGAGCACATGCCTATAATTCTAGCCCTCAGGAGACTGTGACAGAATTGTGGGTTCAAGGGCAACCTGGGTATATAGTTAGAACCTGTCTCAATTAGTTAATTAACTAAAATATCAATTCACATAGAAACAGAGGTGAATCTCAAAGGCACAATGTGAAAAAAGTCAGACACAAAAGACTTTATGATACATTTCCAATTACTTAAAATTCTAGAAAAGGCAAAACTATAGTGACAAAAGGAAAATTAGTGGTTTTCAGTAGGCAGTCAAGGAGTCTGACTACAGAAAGACACAGACAGCTTTGGGGGTCATGGAAATGTCTACATCATCATTGTGACAAGTTTCTTGACTGCACATATAACTCATAAAATACCATATTTGAAATTGATGAGCTTAAATGTACATAAATTTCACTGTCTAACCCAATTTGCAAGCAAATAAAACATAGACATTGCACTGCTTCTTCAGAAAAAAATTAACCTGTGTGCTCCTGAATATAGGAGGATGTGGGTCTGATCAGATCTTTGGGTCCAGTTGTGACTTGAAAGAAATATGAGTGGCAAATGAGTGTGTTAAAGTGTAGTGGGAATGAGAAGCAGTAGGGAACCCAGTACAGAAACTCTGCAGGTCAGATTCCGGGGTTGTTCAAAGACACTTGAAAACTGAAGGAAAATAATCAAGATTAGTCTAAGATTTTTACTGGTATGAAAACCTATGATTGACGAAAGGTCAGGAGGAGTTTCCTCTGGAAGACTCATTGGAATTGGCCCTATGAAGGGCTTCTAGCGCCAGCAAAGCCCTACTTCTACATAAGCACACACACACATGCATAGACACACATAGTGATTATGGACGTGTTCATATTTTAAATAATTCACTGAGCCATGGGTTCCCCAAGTGCAGCTAACACCTCACCCAGGAATTTGTGAGAGCCCAGGCTTACTGAATCACAAAGTCTCAAGCTCTTGCACAGTGATCTGTATCCTTAAAGTCCCTCCAGTTTGTTCAAACCCAAGCTGAACTGGAACACACAGCATTTAATCCAATATCTGTATGCAGTTTGCTGACATTATGACTCGAAATATTTCTACATCGGTTTGTTTATTTGTATGTTAACTAATTTATCATTCACTTATTTTGTGTGTAAATGTGCAGGGGTATGTGTCTAAGTGTGGGTGGCCGAGTGGTGTGGGCAAAGACATGCCACTGTGCACATGTGGAGGTCAGAAGATAACTCGTAGTTCTCACTTTCTCCATTTGGAATGCAGAATGGAAGCCAGGTCATCAGGTTTAGCAGGTTTACTGACTATAAACTAATTTTTTTGTTATACACTATATGTGTAATATACTCATTATGTGTTAATTGTATGTTATGTTTTGTGTGTGTGTGTGTGTATGTGTGTAATAAGAGTGTGAAATGACATACACTCAAACTTCAGTGTTGATCAACTTAGGTACATGGAATAAAAAAGGAGATTTAAACTTCTTTTAATTCCTCTGTATTATGGACATTAATTTGAGTTGACTATCACTCTTTTAACTTCAAAGAGCTAAAAATTTAAAATATAGAACACAAAAGCTAAGACAATGGCATGTGCACTCTCTAAATTGTGTTGGGAGGTGGGCGTAGCAGCCCATCTTTAATCCCAGCACTTGGGAGGTAAAGTCAGCGGATCTCTGTGGGTTAGAGGCCAGCCTAGTCTACATAGCAAATTCCAAACCTTCCAGAACTACACACTGAGACCCTGACTCCCTCAAATGTGTTTTATGGTACACAAGAATATCACAAAATATATGTGTGTTCTAATTAAAATATTTAGTCTTCAAATTTATTAAAATTAATCTTAGGATACAAATTACTATTTTTAAAGTTTTTGTACTGGTATGTATTGTATGCTAAGTGTATTCACACCCCCTTTCCCCACACCCTCACTTTTTCTCCCATCCATTTGTCCTCCTTGTTGTCCTAGACAATTTTATCTCCGCTCTCATTTTCTGTAGTGATTATAGAGAATGTAATAACTACAAATACAGAAAGTATTATTTGTCTTTCTGAGACTGGCTTACTTCTCTTACTACAATTATCTCCAACTGCATCTATTTTGCTGTAAATGACATAAATTCAGTGCTTTTGTGGATGCAAGTGCATGCAGGTACGTGTGTGTACCTGTGTGTATGTATGTGTTTGTGCATGTGTGTGTATTCGTGTGTGTGTGTATGTGTGTGTACATGTGTGTATTTTCCTTATCTACTCTTCTATTTCATAACTGAGCCATTGGTTCCACAGCTTAGCCATTTCAAACAGTGCTACAGTAGATGTTGCCCTGCACATGTCTGTGATGTGTTAGCTCGGAGTACTTCACATAGGTACCCCAAGTGTCAGATGAGTTGTGTGGAAGACCAAGTTCTAGTTTTTGAGAAACTTCCACACTGATTTCCATGGTGACTGCATGATTTAAATTCTCACCAGCAGTATACAAGGGTTCCCTTTTCTTCACATCCTAGACAGCGTTTGTTGGCATTTGTTATCTTAACGGCCGACAATCTCACTGGGGTAAATGGAATCTCAAAATAGACCTGATTTGTATTTACATGAAGACTTGTAAGATCAAACATTTTTCAAATGATAATTGTACAAATCCCTGTTTTAATGGTTGTGGGAATTCAATCATGTTTATTTCATTCATCCATAATTTTCATCCATTTTTTCAAACTGTGAGTGCTTTCTTCACAAAACTCCTATGAACATCTGGCAACCACGATTCTAGAGCCATCCTGCACAGGCTGAGACCCAAATGTGAGTTCTTCTCCCCAACTTTGAGTTCAGTGATGTCAGGTTGATAGAAATGTCATGGTGGGAATATCTATGCCATGAAATCTGCAGTCCCTACGAATCAGGATAGCCCAACCCTCAGAGTTACCTGTCAGATATGCTCCAGCACAGCACAGATGAACATACTCAACATTTCCATGGTATGCTGGGGAATTCTGCTTTCTGTCACTTGCTAGAACAGCAGTCTGATAGCCCTTACAAATTCTATAGGTATTATATTCTTAAGTTGTACTGAATAAGCATATGAACGTTTTATTTATTCCTGGTATACTGAAATGTGAAATGCCTTGGTAAAGTTTTGGGTTTGTTTATTTGTTTGTTTGTTTGTTTAATCACTAAAGGCAAGTTAGGAAAGAACAGAAGCTGATAAAGTAAAAGAATGGTTAGGGTATCCTGCTGTCATTCTGTCTGTGTGTGGAAGTCCAGGGGTGCCACAAATACTTACAATACTTCCAAAGCTACAAAAAAAGCATAATTTTCCATTTATGCGATAGTTTTTTGTTTATGTAAAATAAATTTTCCTAGATAGTATAAACTATTTTATTTTTTCTTTTCAGTCACAGCACCCCTAATCTTATAATGTAGAAATAGCTCCAGTCCTCTACAGTGTAGTAAATAGTGGTAATTCTAGATTTGTGTGTCATTGGCTGAATAGGCCAGTGTCATGAGACTCTGGTCACATGAGTGTTGAACCAGTAAGCAGCTTCTTCCATTAGAACAGTTTTAAATATTCTTTCAGTGACTGGCACCCATGCAAGCACAAACATCACTGTTGACCTCTCACAACTACTCTCACATGGGCTCTTTAGAGATTGAGTCCATCTACCAGCAGGAGAATGGGACAGAATCCAGTGCTAGAGATTTTGAACAGGTGGTGGCCAGCAGGGAGGCAACAGTATCAGTAAAACTTGTCTTTGTAATGGAAGACAAATTACCTTTGACTTTATAACAAAAGAGACAAAATAACCTAAGTCCTGCCTTGCCAGGTCCTGGTTGCTGGCAGGAGGCCTCCTTAAACAGAATTAGAACACACTACACAGATAAATATGTAGTGTATTCCTAAGACAGCAGGAGAAGTGCAGCCATGTGAAAACAAAGTTCCATTGCTCAGTAACCCTTGGCCACTTGTCATACAGTTACACTGAGCCCAGCCCTGAAGCAAGACTCCAGTTCCTAACCCATGGAATCACACATACTAGAATTACAGCTTTGCATGTTGTGGGTTTCAGAGAAAGAGGAAACTCTGAGGCTGGATTGTGTTGAAGGCTTTCCTCAGACATGATGTGAAAAGCACGAGCCTCACTGAAGTGTGACACTATCCAAGCAGCATCAAGGCTATTTGTCGTAAAATGCCCAGTAAATCACAGTGAAACCCTATATGGACTTATTAGCAAGTTGACAATAATGTCTCATGATCATATTAGCATAATTTGAATTTATAAGAAGCTATATCATATTTACATTTGATTCTAGTTAACATTAAGTTAGGACATGTGTTATGGAACAATCTTTTTGGACACCGTGAATGTGTTGCTCTCATTGGTTTAATAAACAGGTAAATGGCCAATAGCTATACAGGAAGAGGTATAGGCAGGAGAGCCAGACAGAGAGAACTCTGGGGAGAAGAGCAGGGTTGCCAGCCAGATGGAGAGGGAGTAAGATATACAAGAGTTATGTGGCAACCTGTAGATTGATAAAAAAAAAAAAATGGGTTAAGTTGTAAGCGCTAGTTGTAACAAGCCTGAGCTATCAGCTAAGCATTTATAATTAATAAGAAGTCTCCATGTGATGACTTGGGAGCTGGCAGGTGGGGCAGAAGAGTCCACCTACAGAGATGTATCCTTTTGTTACTAGAGTCAAGCCTGCTTCTAATAATTTCTTCAGTAGAAGAAATAAAAGATGCCAGGCAGTGGTGGCGCACGCCTTTAATCCCAGCACTCGGGAGGCAGAGACAGGCGGATCTCTGTGAGTTCGAGGCCAGCCTGAGCTACCAAGTGAGTTCCAGGAAAGGCACAAAGCTACCCAGAGAAACCCTGTCTCAAAAAACCAAAATAATAATAATAATAATAATAATAAAATAAAAGAAGAAGTAAAAAAAAAAAAAACAACCCAGACATGAAAGCACTATTTGTTTCTTGGTAATTGTTCTGAATGTCTCCATGATCATCGGTAAATTTCAAATATCATTTTTAGACTTGAGTAAAAAATACTCATCAGTTATATCACCTAATGAGACTCATGGGATTCAAAATTCTCTAAGAAGTTCTCAGGGCTTAGTTCAGGTCCTTGATCTCTATCATTGCTTCCAGAGTTTAACTCTCCCTTATATAAAAACATCATTACTCAAATTCCAATTAAAGCGGAGTACTCTGATCTTAGAAAGATTTCAACCTTTGCCCCACAGCTACTACTCTTTGCAGAAGCTGCTTTTGTCAATTTGTCCTTGGCAGCATTTTATTTTTGTTGTTGTTATTTTGTTGATGATGATCTTGATTATAATGTTTCAGTTTGTTTGTTTTTCAGACAAGCTCTCATGCAATTCAGCTGGTGTCACTTTGGGTATGTGGCTGTAGATGACCTTGAACCCTTGATCTTGCTGCCTCTGCCTCCCAAGCACTGGGATTACAGGCACCCCCACTGCACCCAGATTATAGTGGTACACTCTGAGTCTGGGATAGCCCTCAAAGTCTCATGTGCTGGAGGCTTGAATGGATCAGTAGATGAGTTTGTTGTTTATGCAGAGGAGAGAGGAGAGGAGGAAGGAGCAGAAAGGAGAGAGAGACAGAGAGTGCACAGAGGGCCCACCCGCTTTTTAGGCTAGGACCAAATCCTTACAGAGGTCGGTAGGGAACTTAGATCTCTGGCGCCATGCCCCCGAAAGGGATGCTGACACCAGGCCTCTTCCTGCCCTTTTTGACTTCCTGGCTACCATGAACAACTTGATTTCCAACACACTTGGAAGGCACTTCTGGCTGAAGGCAAAAGGGACAAGTGACCCTGGGCTAAGACTTCTGAAACCAGGAGCGAAAATCCAAAACAAACCTCTCCTCCTGCAAGTTGCTTATCTCGGGTATTTTCATCACAGCGACCTAAGAAAAGCTATCTAATGCACTTTATTTAGCTGACTTTATATATTACACATTAGGCCGTGAAATTTAAGACAACTGAAAAAGACTCGCACTAGAGACAGAGAAATAGCCAGGAATGTAACACCCGCTGTGAACTCTTGAGGTCTTGCTTCCTTGGTTTCTTGAGTGGACAAAGCATAGTATTCATCTTCCCAACATTCTGATGAGACAAAGAAGCCAGCGCCTAAAACGCTATAGTTTGTTTGCCTGATGAGAGTGAGCCCAATGAAAAGAGTAGAAATTGCATCTCAGAATCACTTCCAGAGCAAGGCTTGAGAGAGGCTATCGCTGGGCTGTGGCTGGGATAAGCTGACTTTATGCTGTCTCCATGACATCTGCCTCTGGCCCGTCACTTGACGAGAATGTTGGCACTGCACAATAGTGATTGCTTGCAAGGGTTTTAATGAATGACTGCGTTCTGATTGACTTCTAAGCCCAGACAAAGTGCTGAATGTATTCAGCCTCGCTACTGAGGGGCTTTTCTGTTAATGGCTGGGTGAGTTTGATGAGTAGACCAAAGTTCATAATAATTTTTACATTGAAATTGGTAACTGAGGAACGATCCAAAGTAACTTGCAGCCTGTGGACAGACATTAGGATCACAAATGTTAATTTGCAAGTGGTCTCAAAACTGTCAACTGAGTGAAAACAAAATGATTAAGATTTTTTTGTCTGGGTGATAGTGACCCACAACATTAATCACAGCACTCAGGAGGCAGAGGCAGGCAGATCTCTGTGAGTTTGAGGCCAGCCTGGTCTACAGAGTGAGTTCCAAGACAGATAGAGCTACACAGAGAAACCCTGTCTCAAAAAACTGAAGGGAAAAAAAAAGAATTTCTCTTGATAACCTTAATTTGTTTCATGGACTTACCTTGTGATAGCTTGCTCTAGGAAATAAATGTCCCCCATATCACTGAGGACCCTAATTCAAAAGGAGGGAGTGCTTCAGAAAGGTACTAGGATGTAATTCAAATAGTGTTGTGCATAACTTGTGCAGATGGGGTTTTTACAGCTGGAATGTAAAACCCCTCCCTCAGGCTCCCACATGGAGTGCTTGGTGGGTACCATTTGGGAACAGATGGAGAGCTGGAGAGGCCTCATCTGGGTCTGAGTCTCATTCTGGCCCTGCGTCCTGTTCCCTCCTCTGCTTCCTGGCAGCAAAGTGGTGTGACCTGCTCTGCCCTGCCATGTTATCCCTGCCTTGATGGGTTGAATCAACACCATGAAACCATAAGCATAAGCCAAAATACATCTTTCTTTCTTTAAGTTGCTTGTATCAGATATTTGGTCATAGTAAAATGGACTAATGGGCTGGCAAGATGGCTCAGGTATAGGTACTTGCCACAAAGCCTGATAATCTGAATTTAATCCTTGGAACTCACACAGTGGGAGGAAAGAACTGACATCCACACATTGTCCCCCGACCTCCACACATGCACTGTGGCAAGTAAATAAATGTTATGAAAACTGACTAATATAGGAGCTGCAGAAAGAACTAGGAATTTCATTTACCTTTAGGCAGAAGACAGCTTCATAGTTTCATCGCGTACAGATTGGTGCTAATGGTATTATCTAGTTCAGATGATTGTGAATTTTGAATTAACTAATGACTGGTAATATTTCCGATCTACAGAGCTCTTTACAAATAGTAGTTAATTGCAGACAAATACTGCAACTATTTGTATGATGTTAGTTTTCCAGTTACACTCTGGTTTATGGGAGTGCTGTGATTCCAGACTAGCACACCTGGCTACATATTTGATTATAGATATTAATTCTCTCTCAGAGAAAAACAAAAGAGAAGGCCTGTTCTCACTTTTTTTGGCAGCTCCCTTTGAGCTTTTCTTTTCTAAATGATTGTGCGCCCGAATGTGTGTGTGTCTGTGTGTATGCACGGTTGTGTGTGTACATGGTTGTGTGTGTGTTGTTGTATGTTCTGTTTGTTTCTTTCTCTTTGTTGGTTTATCAGAGTTTGTGACCCAAACTGACCTTGAGCTCCTTCCTCATTACCCTGTCTCCTGCTCCCAGGTGCTGGAATCCCAACTGTGCACTGTTACGTCTGTCTAATAATTTTTATCATTATCTTTATCTAACAACAAGATTAGAAAGTATGCAAAAGGGCATGGAAATGTTTCTGTAAAATCTCCCAAATTGCAGTATTTATTTTACTATATTTCTATACATTTTTACATAATATTTATCTTACAACATTTTTACATAGTTCTTTTATTTACTAAAACGTGGACTATTCTATCAAGTTGTGAGTAATAATTTTGTTTTATAATAATGAATATCTTTTCCCTTTCCCTTATACCAGTAAATATTCTTCAATGTATATAAACACAGATTTTTCCCCAACCTATCTTCAAGAGGTGAAAATACTCCAATTCTAACATTTTAAAATTATGTAAATAATATATTTTCTCATAAATTATGTCTATTAACACATCTTCCAGCTGTGAAAAGATCTAACTCAATACATACTTGTTAATACTGCTTATTACATTTTTTAAAGCTTTTTGCTCACTTAATAGACATTAAAAAGCATCTCATCTAATTTTATTTTATTTTATTACTAATTACATGAAAAGTAATTATGTGGCTGATAATACATCTATTAAAACTCTCTCAAACCAACTAAATTTTTCTATTTTTGAATGTCCAAACTTTCATCTTCTCTACTAGTGATTATTTTGCATGTGGGAATTTTTTAACATTTTTATCTCCGTTACTTATTTTAATATATTTTGATTAAAATGACCCTCCTTATAACATTTAACATACTGACTTTAAATTTTTCTTTGTCTTCTGTTGGCATTGCTTTCTCTTGATTTGGAGTTACCTTGCATTTATTGGCGACTTTCCCCGTCACATCTTCTCAAGTGAGGAGTTACAGTTAACAGCAGCATGTCGCTCGTTTTCTCTCATTGGATCATTTAACTAACACACATTTTTTTTTTTGCCCAGTTGATAATTGGCAATGCTTCTCCATGTATTTATTTTGTTATTTTAAATATGTACATATTATCTTTGTTCTGTCTCTTTCCCTGATAGAGGTTTGGTTTAGAGGATTAAGTCTTGGATTTGAGTCTGGGTTTGTTTAGGGTTGGGAAGGGATTCTTTCTTTCTATTGTTTGTTTGCTTTCTTGTGGGAAGAAAAAGGGTCATATTTATTCCTTATATAGCTATTGTTGTTTTCCAAAGATAATAGTCTTAACATTATATTTAACAAAATAGAACTTAAGAGAAACTAGCATTTTTTAAAGCTGCCATTGATGGATAACAAAACTAGATATTCGCCTTTAAGCTCTTTCATTTCTAGGAATTAATTTGATTTGGGATAGTAAAGCCAAATGGCCTCACAGTATTTTATAGCATAGATGATACCTATTTTAAAGGGAAGGTAACTTTAGTAAATATGATATTTTTAAATTATTAGATTAAATTATTTGCCTAATTTTTAGCCTAATAATCTAGACTAAGTTATTTTCAGATTAATAACTAAACGAAATAATCTTAGACAAATTATAATCAACAAAATGATTTTAATTTATAATTAAATAAATTGTACAATATTCAATCTACAGTAGACTAAATAATCTTACTAATAGTTTCAATTAGAGGAAGTTCATATCCACTATTTCCTTTGTCCAGAATTGAGCTCTTTGATACAACCTGTGTTTCCAATTTTTTATCCAATTTGCTCAGAGAGCATATTTTGAATCTAGAACTATCAAAGAACACCTCTTGCTACTCCACAAACTGATGGCTTAGCTGAGTATAAACTCCTCTGTAATAAAAATAAGAACAGGAGGAAGGTGGCAGAGAAGGAGAGGCAGAGGTGGGTAAGGGGATGGAGGGGGAGGAGAGATGGAGGAGGAAGGAAGGAGACAAGAAAGAAAATGAGATAAAGAAGCAGCAGAAGGGAATTCAACTCTATTTGCTCACTCTGTCCAGTCCTCTTCTAAGTGTTCTAAAAGTATTAACTCATTTAATCCTAATAACCCAGGAAGGTTCATTTATTTTTTACGTTGAACTGTTGCTGAAAACAAATGCAGGACTGGGGGAAATGCCTCACTGCGTAGATTGTTTGCTTGGGAACATGAGAATCTAAATTCAGACCCCAGCACCCATGTAACTCCAGTGTGGGGGATACACTAGAATTCAAGTGCTGAGAACAGAGAGAAGGGACCTGAGGGCTCCCTGTCCAGTCAGTCTATCCAATTGGTAAGCTCCAGATTCAGTGAGGGATTCTGAATAAATGAATGAATGAATGAATGAATGAATGAATAAATAAATAAATACATAAATACATAAATAAATACATAAATAAAGTGGTGAGTGATAGAGGAAAACACTTGAGTCAGCTTCTAGCTCGTTCTCTCTCTTTCTCTCTCTCTCTCTTTCTCTCTCTCTCACACACACACACACACACTCACATATACATACATGCACATACAAACACACTACATGTACATGCGTGTGCATGTCCAGGTACACACAAAGGAAAAATGAAAACCAAGCACTAAGAGGATAAAGAATTTCCTAAGCTCTAACACTGAAATTTTTAAGAAAACTTAACAAGACTGAGTCCAGATACGCTTCCATTTTCATGAAGTTGACCTGCAAGCCACTGGCTGGCCAAGATTTTGAGGCTGAGGTCACGTTTTTAAAGGGTGTTTTCCCTTTTTCTTTGTCTGTGATTCTTTTCCAAGCTCTCTGTTTTCTAGAGAAGTCTTATTTATATAGATTACTGTCCTGCATGGGGCATGTCTATCCTCCATATTTCTCTCTTCTTAGCATCTGAATTATAGTTGAATACATTTAATTTACCTTTGACTGAGTCAATTCAGTTCTCATCAGAGTGTCTTCTACTATTTAATTCCTGTGTAACGTGTCAAACAATTAAGTTTTCCATATGCAGCAATATTTTCCCATCATAGATTGATAGATTGTTTCTTTTCCTTCTCCATTCTCTCTCTATCTCATTCTCACTCACACATACATATTTCCCTAGTCTGATGAGTTTTTTGTTTGTTTGTTTAATCATTCCACAGGAAAAAAGCATACGCTAGCTTAGTAGAGACGTGGAGTAAATTTTGCCTCAGTCTTTCTTTTACATGTCCATAGTTTCAAAGGCCACAGTTTAAAACAGAAAAATTTAAAAAGAAATAAGGGGACATTGAATTCACAAATTCACTATGTGCTTCATAGACTCTGAATTAATCAGTATGGGGAGGTTGTCGAGAGAATTGGAGCCAAAGGCAGTTTTAGCTGAGAGCTTCTGTGTGGTGCTTATATGGAAGCCTTGGAGACAAGGCTGGCCTTGTCCTTACCATTTCTCTAGAGTCAGTCACTCCTTCTGCTGTCTGGAGCATATCCTACCTCAGCCCTTCCCCACAATCAGCTGCTCGTCCTCCTCACCACTGTGCTTAGCAGTTAGTCATGTGAGGTTTTCCTGCAGTGTGATGAGCACAGAGCGATCAATATAAACTGCACAGAGGGTTTTCCTCCTGTCAAGAATCCAATCAGATATGCACATCAGGACTGCTCCAACAGGAGATGGCTGTGGATGTGATATGGAAATATTGGATAATACACTTCAGAGAGTGGACACGTATTACTAGAGTTACAATACATCATGTGCAAATGAAACTGGGCACACCTGGGTTGAATTTAGGGTCCACTTTGAATATATTGAAGCAATTTCTTTGTTGTCATTTTTTTAAAAGAACATATTAACTATCTATGGTGATATTTTATTTGTGCTGAAATGTGATCTTATTTGTATGTTAATAAATAGTTACCTGGGAGTCAGAGCTAATAGCAAGCCATAGCAGAAGCCAGGTGGTGGTGGTACACACCTTTAATACCAATCACATGACAGGTAGAATCTCTGTGTGTTCAAGGACATCACCAGCATGGAGACACACGCCTTTAATCTCAATACCAACCATAGAAGACCTGGAGGTCTGTCTAGACAGGCATTGACGAGGAGGTCATGTGGCTGGGTTTACAACCAATGAGAAGGCAGAACAGAAAGTCAATAAAATGACAGATACACAGGAAGTAGGTCTCTTTCTCAGGGGAAGGACAGCAGTGGTAGCAAAGGGTAAGAACTCAGTTTTAAGTCTCAGCTCTTAGCTACTGCTCTGACCTCTTGGGTTTGTAACTCTGCATTTGGCTCTGCATTTCTTATTTAATAAGATCGTTACATCTACAACTATCTTTGGTTATTTTGTTCTTAATAAAACTTAGTGTATCTTCTCTCTGAGCCTTCACCAAAACAGGCTAGCAAACTGCTCTTTTCTCCTCACACCTTTATATATCCAGGTATTCTAAAAGCAAGCCTCAAATACTGTATCTAGTGAAGTAAGCTTCCAGACACAACAGAGTCACCTGGCTCTGCTCACAGATGGGTAATGTAGCCATGAACACCAAACTGTATCTAAATGTGCACAGCTGTGGTGGTATTTTATTTGTGCTTTGATAAATAAAGCTTGCCTGGAGAATCAGAGGAAAAAGAAAGCCATTATAAGTAAACAAAGAAGTCAGGCAATGATAGCACACACCCTTAATCCTATCCCTTAGCAGGCAGGATCTCTGTGTGTTCAAGGCCACACTAGGGAACAGAGCCAAGCGTGGTGACATGAGCCTTGAATCCCAGTACCAACCACAGAGACCTAGAGGTCTGTACAGACAGACAGACAGTGACAGAGCTGTGTAGGAAGAGGAAGTGAGGTAGCTGGGCTAAGAGAGCCAATGAGAGCGCAGAACAGCAAGGCAATAAAAGAGTGGGTAGACAGGAAGTAATTTGCGTTTGGAAGCTGCAGAGTTGGTGAGGTAAGGTTGGCTGGTGGCTTTCCCTATTTCCCTGATCTAAGGCTTTCACCCCTATATTTGGCTCCGTATTTTTTATTTAATAAGACCTTTTAAGGCTCGTGTTACACACACCATTTCCTTTCTCTTTTACAAAACACCTGGAAAATGTTTGATAAATTAAACATGGGCAGAAAGAGGAAAAGAATAGGCTGACTTTTTATACATACACATGTAAAATAGATGAATAAATAAAAGATATATTCAGTGAGTAATATGCATTCAGTGGACATGGTTGACACATAAAATAGTATGCCAACATAGTTATAGCTCTGTCTCTGTGTGTGTATACTTTGATGTCAGTGTTAATTTGAAATTTGACAACTCACTGGTGGGAGCATATATACAAGCATTTGCATGAGAGATCTATGCATTATGGAGGCCATTATCCCTCTCTGACAATAAAGTGAAGTCCAGAAAGGACAGGAGTGGTTGAAAACTCAGAAGCGTGACACATGGTTGCAGTAAGAGATTCTTCTCTCAATTTGCTGATGGTCTGGCCTCCAGATTAATAGCAATCAGATACCATATGCTGGGCTCAACCCCTACAGCTTCAGTGTCTGTCTCCTTCAGACGTGGGCTGCTAGGTCAGCTGCTTTTGGCAGTGTTTTGATTTTTCACAAAAATTCTTAGAGTAATTCAAATCAGACTGAGGTTTTTAGATAAACTTTTAAACTAAGGGCTTTCCCTTCTACACCAGAGCATCAGAATGCCAAATAAAGATGCAATATTTGCATATATTATATCCACCTATATAGATATATGCTTGGGAAATGTAAATATCCACTGACAGATTACAGAGAATTCTGAACAACCGACAATCTAGTATATTCATATTTGCATGGCCACGTCTAATTTTCAGCATTGGATTTTACTGGTAATATGCCTCAGATCCTCGGGTAATATTTCAACAAAACTGGGACCTCAAATGCTTAAAAACATTGTTCTCTGTGTTTCATTCCAAGTTAAAGACTTCCATAGAAACATTATCATTTGCTGCTGAAAAAAGTTAATATACATGAAGTACAAAGAAGCAAATGAATTAAGTAAGGGTCCTGATTAATAACAAACCTGGCCAATGTATTTCAACTACACAAGAGTTCATGAATTATTATTTAACATCCAGAAAGGCCACCCCTCAGAGTTCCCTGGAACTTTTAAGATACTCTTAATCTAGAGGGGGGAAAATGATTTCAAAATTGGCTTTGAATTTTCTAATCACAGCAAAGAAAAAAGTAATTTCTTATAGTCTGAACGGTTTTGAACTTGCAATACAAATCATTGGTTAATGGGGTAACAGGAAGTGTCCACAGTGACTTAGTCTTTCAGAGAATATTCGCCTCAGCCTTGTGCAAGTGGACTAACTTGGAAAGACATCTTCTATGAGGCAGGTACTGCCAACTCCTGGAGCTCAGAAGTCCTGCTTGGAGGAGCTGGTCCCTTACATCATCTCTAATAATTCATTTAGGGAAAATGACCTTGTTGTGCAACTCTGTTTGGAACTGTTAATTAAAATTAATGAGGATCTCACTGTTTTGCGCTGGCTTACTTCTTAGATCAAGCTAGTTTAATCTGGACTGGTCTGGCGTCCTGCTTGCGCAGGGTTGGCACTCCGCCAAGAAGCCAGAGCTAGGCAGTGGAAGGTTAACAGTTTGAGCTGGGTAGCAGTGGAGTTCTGAAAGTTGAACCGGACATGAACAACAGGAATGGGACCAATAGTGAGATGTAAAGGTAGCAAATTCTCCGTTACCAGTGTTGGGGACAGGCACCTCCTCTATCAGAAAGAGTTCTTAGCTGTTTTTCAGCTGTTAGGACTATGTGCAGACATTCAGGAAATTTCCCATAATTATAGTCACACTGGAAGGCTAAGTTAGAGGATGCTTAGACAAGATTTAGAAGATAAAGAAACCACTGTCCTCTCCAGAGCAATATGCACTGTCCCGACACTAGCCCGTGGTGATGTCTGTTGCAGACCCTTCCAGCAGACAGGAGCTTGGTCCTGAGACCAAGGAGCTGTGCATCTCAGCACGTCTTCCGTTGTTTCAAGTGCTCGGGACTTCTGATGACCAGTGATCAAGTAAGGGGAATGTTGTTCAAATGTAAGTCCCCCCAAGAATAATATACAGATTTGAGAAATTTCCAGCTCAAACTCATAAAGATGATAATGATGACGATGATGATTTATTTTAGGAATATCCTCAAACTGTTCTAAAAGGCAAAAATCATGAAAACAGGAAAAAATAATTTCAAGAGAGTAACAATTTGTAGAAGTAACAATACCACATTTCCATATTTTTTAACAAGACTACAGGAGTAGCCTCACAAAGCTTTACACAGCTGTGGTCCTAAAAAATACTGATGAGCACATATCTCAATGGGCAGAGTAGACCCAGAAGTAAACTCACATTATGTGATTTTCATTGAATAGAAAAAATATGATCTTTTGACCAAATAGTGCTGAAACACTTACCCAGCTACATAATAAAAGGAATATTATGATTTTTAACTTGTGATCCAATACACACAAAAAAGCAACTCACAGTGGATTGCATACCTCCACATAAAACAATTAAAATTTTAGAAGAAAATCTTTAGGGAATTCAAACACCCAAGGATTTGTTAAGTATAACACAAAAAACACAAGCCATAAGGGGAGAACTGGGCCATGAGAGGGACTGACTGTGCAGGGCTCCCACATGAACTGCTTTTGAAAGACATGATTAAGAGATTGACAGTCACACACTAGGAGAAACTATTTGTTGCACTCATGTTAAAAAAAACTGTAAAAAAATTTTATTAATGTAACAGCAAACAATTTAATAAAACAAATAGGCAGATACATCACCATAGAAGATATGAACCCTGCAAGTAAATACACAAAGGTACTAAGTATCATGCCCCTGTTAAAAAATGAACTATAACTAAACACCATCAGAACGGCTAAAAGAACTAAGTGCTGTTCAAACTGTAGAACAATTGAGCTCTCATACATCAATGGTGAAAACAAAACCAGCATGAGTTTCAAAAACAGCTTGGCAGTTTCTTAAAAACGTAAACATAATAAGTTGGTAATCTGACTCCTAGGTATTTACATAAGTGAAATGAAAGCTTATATTTATATAAAACCTGTGTACAAATGCTTATGGCAGCTTCCTTTGTAATTACCAGGAACTGGAAACTACCCAAATGTCCCACAAAGAGGGCATAAACAAATACACTGTAGTGTAGCCATGCAATGAAATATTACTGTTAATAAAAATAAACAACTATTGATACTCATAACAACCTGGGAGATTCTGGAATGCCTTATTTGAAGTGCAGAAACAAAACTTAAAGACTATTACATGGTGTACTTCCATTTATACAACATTCCTGCAAAGGCAAAGGCAAAACTATAAGGAAACAAAGTATCTAGTGATTGTGAGAGGCTGGAAATGGGAAAGCGAGCTTACTGCAAAAGATCACGGGTGAGTTTTTAGTCTGCTAAAACTGTTCGGTAGATTGTGGAGATGGTGGAGAAGCAGTAGTTACATGATTGTAGATGTTTTGCAAAAACTTGAAGATGATTACACCGCAAAGTGTGAGTGGACTTTGGGTGTTGAGGGAGAAGTCAGTAAAGTAAGTAGCAGGCAAAGTTTTGAGCTGTTGACTAGTGAGGGACACTTGAGCTGTGCACAGGAGAAACGCAGACCGCTTGTGATCTTTGGCATTTGATATATTTAGGCTTGTGAGCATGTCGCTAACTTTTCTAAGCCACGTGTGTTCGGTGATAGGCAGATGTGTCAGAACCAGCTCACAATGTCCATGTGCTCCAGCTCATCACAGCAGCTGTCAGCTGAATGAGTCAGTTAATGAGAGGTAGGGCTGCAGTCTCTGGCACAGACTCAGGACACACTGACAGTATACAGTCACAAGAGTGGGCATCTCATCTTTCTGTCCCAGGTCTTTGGAGCACTGATGGGCCAGTTGAAATGTGGCCTAGAAATGTTGGAAGGTTAGAGCCCAAGATGATCATCCTTACAAGGTGGGTAGCAACCATCTTCTTTTTCACAATGCCGAGTGTCTGTGTGTGTGTGTGTGTGTGTGTGTGTGTGTGTGTGTGTGTGTGTGTGTGTAGAGAGAGAGAGAGAGAGAGAGAGATCATATTGTCCCCTATTATCCTCTCTGATACCTCTTACCCTCCCACTGAACCCCCTTTTGCCAAAAAGTTCCATCTTGTTCTTCAGGAGAAAAGCTGTGGGATTTCTAGCCACACTGAGGACCAGGCTTACAACAGCAGTTGTGCGGAACATACCACATCACCACATATTACCTCCTCTTCACCAGCATCACACGTCTTATATCTCATTAATTTATTGCAACCATCATTCAAGGAGGCTGTCCATCTGACTGCCCATGCCAAGTTTTGCTTAAAGAGAACTAAGGTGATAGGTGTATTGAGAAAGCTGCATTTGAAAAATCTGACTAAACCCAATAACTTATGAAATACCCATTTCCCGTGTCCCCAGCCACACATCTCTTGCCAAGTTCCATTTACATTGCACACCCCTTTGTCTGGGGCCCACAGCTCTGCAGTCTCCCACAGCTGTGCGGGCAGACAAGTGGACTGTACTTGAAGACACACATTCCATTTTGCAGCCTGTGGCTGTGTGTTACAATCATGTACAGCCTTGAGACTCTTATCCTTCTACCATACAACAGAAAATCTCTTGTTTTAAAAATGAATGGAGACCAGCCACATGGCTCATCAGGTAAAGGCACTGGCCACCATTCCTGGTGTCCTCAGTTTGGTTCCCAGAACCTATATTATGGGAGGAGAGAACTGACTTTTTGGGCATTGTCTTCAGATCTCCACATGCATGTCATGATGTACACACACACAGACACAGACACAGACACACACACACACACACACACACACACACACACACACACAGGCACACACACACTACAGTACATTTTTCATTGTGTGTCTCCAGCCATTGCTTCTTCTACTCTATACCCCTTCCTCTCATTCACAACACCACTGCTTGGCTTCAGCTCTGTAAGATGTGCTGGTGAGAGCCTTTAGGCTCCCAGGCCCAGAACCACCTTCAGGGCTGACAGGGAGTTCTCATTATGTGTACAAAATTAGAACACTGAACACACAAATAGACGGTGTGTAAGGAGGAACAGCCATAGCCATTCTATTCTCATTCAGAGTCTGGGATTTTCAGGTTCTCCAAAGATCTGCTTCTGCTGTTTCCTCTGCCTCCAACTCATCCATAAGCTTAGAAAAGAGCTTGTAACTATTTGTAAAAATGACTTACACCAACCAAACTTAACCCCAGACTGTGGAGATAATAAGCCCCATTGTAACAAGATTTAGCAACCCGAGGCCTTTGTGAAATATTGTTGTATCCTTTAAAACAAGATTACTATCTATCTATGGCACCTGCGTCTGGTTCTGATAGCAGGTTGTGCTTGCCGATGCCTTTGTGACCTACACCTGCTGTCTAATAGAACTCTCCATGGTGATGGAAGAGCTCTATATCTGCTCGCCATGGAGCACAAGTGTGCTGAGTTGGGGAGCTGAACTTTCAGCTCCCTTCATTTTAGCTCATTTACACTTTCATCCCCACACTTGGCCATTGTCTATAGCTGTATTGGACACTCTTAAAGCCTCCTTACCATAGAAATTATATGTGTATCTATTTTTTAATCACATTTATTTATTAAAGTGTGGTGTGTGCGCAGGTGAGCATGGGTGAGTATATGTGTGTGTGCTTGCACATGTGTGCATTAATGCATGTGTGTGGTGTGTGCTCATGTATACCACAATGTGAGTGTAGAGATTAGAGGGCAGATTGTAGAAGACAGTTCTCTCCTTCTGCCATGTGGGGTCAAACTCAAGTCATCAGGCCTGGCAGCAAACACCTTCACCTGCTGAACCACCTCACCAGCCTCTAAACTAGACTCTCTTATGAACGCTGCAGAGTTGCTCTCTCGTGTGCCTTGTTGATTGGGACTAGTAGAGTGCAGTTTGTTAGCACACACCGACTCTCTAATCCCTCCCATTGTAATTATTGGTGTATAGAAATCATTAGATACTTATCCCAAGAATAATAAGCAGGATATGTTTTGCTTAAAAATGATGAGAATTGAATGAATAAACAAAAACCAAGTTACCTTGAACAGGGAGGCTTTTTTTAAAAACCTAAATATATGATTCTATTCCAACATCTGTACAGTCTCCAGCTCACTCAGGAAGAATTGCTTTGAACCAAATTTTCTTCCTTCCTTTCACTCATTATTTATTTATTTATTCTTCACTCATATGTTATATACTGACTGTAGCCCCCTCTCGCTTCCTTCCTTCCAGCCCCCCACATCCCTCCTTTCCTAGATCTCCTCCTCCTGTTTCCCTTCAGACAAAAATAAAAAATTTAAAAAAAAAAAGGCCTCCCAAGGACATCAACCAAACATGACACAACAAGTTATAATAAAACTGGGCACAAACCTTCCTATCAAGGCTGGACAAGGCAGCCCAATAGGAAGAAAACGGTCCCAAGAGCAGGCCAAAGAGCCAGAGACACCCCCCACTCCCACTGTTAGGGGTCCCCCAGGAACACCAATCTAATAAAACTGCGTTTCTTGCATTATTTTCCTTCTCTGATTTGGGAATATAAAGAATCCCTAATGGAGCCATGCTCTGCTCCTACTATCCATGTCATTGTTGAAGGCCTAAAGTTACAAGTGAGGTTTTTTTCTAGACAATCTAACCTACTTAAAACTGTCAGCACACAAACAGATGACAATGTAGATAACCTGTGGTTACAAAACCATGCAATCTAAAACCTCTCCAACCCTCCCACCTCTGCCTCCCCCCAACAATGACGTAGAAGAAAAGATGTAGAATTTCAAGAAAGGAGCAGAAGGAAACTAAGCACAAGAAATCTATTGTCCAATGAGGTGGACATATCTTATATGACTTGTTTAATTCTTGGAAATGTTTGGAGTAGGTTTTAAGTGTTCTTAAAACAAAATAATGTGATAAACACGTGAGTTATAAACATGTGAGATAACTTAGTGTATCCATCCACAATATACATTAATGGCTAAACATACACACAACAAATATGCATAATTTTGTCTGTCAATTTCAAAACTAATACAAATAAATAAAATTAAAAACAAAAACAAGGCATTAATCCACCTGTCCACTGCAAGCATGATCTCAGATGTCAAGTGACTTTGCAGGTGTTTTCAAACCTGGTTTTCTCCTTGGCCTTCTATATGTCTTACTCTGCGTGTCTTAAAGACAGAATTATTTTATCTCTGCAAAGTTGTTCTTGGCTCTGGGATGATGACTTCAACATACAGCCGCTTCTGTTGATTCTGATTATGTTGCAGAACCTTCAGTGTGGGGCGTCTGCTGACACATTTCACTATCTCTGGAACCTGTCTCATTACCTACCTCCCACAAACAGATCCTCATCTATAGGTTATCGAGACCATGTGACTCAGTCAGCCTGTCAAGGTGTTGGTATCCCTGTCTGCAGCAGATCTCTCCACTGCAGCCTGTGCTGGCCTTGAGCTCTTCACTTTCCTGCCTCTGATTCCTCAGTGCTGGAATTACAGGGCTGTGCCATACATGGCTCAAAGTCATCTTTTATTCCTCCCCTCAGAGAAAATGTAGTAAGCAAATATCCATCGCAAATGCACTAACTAGATCCTCCATGCTTGCTGTGGCCACCAGCTCTCCTTAGTTCCCAAGCAAAGGTCTCCCTGTCAATCTCTCAAGCTGTCATTCTCAGGCCTCCAGTCCAGCTTCCACTGTTACCATCTAAATCTTCCAAAGTTATTTTTATATAATCTAATAGTCAATATCTTCAGTGGCTCTTCGTGATTTTCACAGCATTAGCTATATCAGCAGTATTTCACTCAGGGCCCTTAATCTTAATGTTCTCCTCACCTTCTCCATCATTACTTCCTCACTGATGCAAGAACTCATTTTCTGTCTTGACTGTTCTTTCACATCCTGACAGTTGGTGGCAGAGATTCTCCCTAACTCTGCCCTAGAACTTTCTTTCCTTCCCACACTATCTGTCCATCTCTCAGCCAGCTCAGTTGGGCCTGTCCCATGTGGCCTTTCAGGTGCCAAGTCCCTGTGGTCTTCAGGAACAAATGTTGCTCACCACTCACTAGTTAGTTGTTTTAGATGACCGTGTGGTATGGCTGTGTGGATCTGAGAGTCAGAATACATGTGCTGCAAAAAACCATTGCCTGATATGTGGTATGTGCTCGATGACGCTGAATGTATGAATATTCTTGATATTGTCACTACTAGTAGTATGATAATACTGTGACATGCTGTCTTGAAATTGGTGTGCTCTCAATAAGCACAAGCCCTGTAGGACAATTCCAATGCACAGATGCTTGGCAATGCAGTTTGTGGAAGCATAGGATGCAGTGAGTTATGAGAAGTTGAACTAATTATTATGAGTGTGAAAAATAGGTTTGGCATTGAAAATTCTTTTAGAAAATCTTTACCCAGTTTGTATATACATCCAAATTATAATATATTTAGTCTCTTCTCAGGGTAGCAGCCCTCCTCCTACCCATCTGTCATGTCAGGTTCACTGAGCAAATGCTAATTTACCTTTTTGATGTACCATTTGAAAATTTCTGGTCTCAGCTATCACACACAAGGTTGCACTCCAGCGAATTAGATTTGAATCCATATTGTCAAGTGTATATTTAGAATAAAATTATTTGCATCTCCCACAAGCAAACACTTTAAAAGTAAAGTTGTGCATCACATAAGCATGGGCATGTAACTTGAATGCACAGGCTAGAAGCAGGGTGGGAAAACATGCTTCTCTATTGCCTACGAAACAACTGTGTCAACTCAGCCAATTCATAGAGGGAGATCTGAGCAACCTGGGATGGACTGATGCAGCTCTGCCTCTGGGTGCCCATCCCGTTAATCCATTAACTAGAAAGAGCATTTTTGTCGTTCTAATTATCTCAGCTACCCATCCTAAGTATGCTAAAAGCTAAATACAAGCAATCATATTCTTGTCATCTGTTTTATCTGCCAACTCCTCAGAAATAATTAACCTATATTGAGAGAAGCAGTTCTTCACTCAAAATGATTTTTACCAATGTGATGTGAAAATCATGCAGGAAGAATTCTAACAACCTACCACTCAGTGTAAAAATACAGATAAACGGACACAGGCAACTGCTTAATTCAAACAAAGGAGAAATTGCTGCATTTACTCTCTTTGCGTAAAATACAATGTATATTTTAGATATGTCAACTATTTTATATTTTCTCTTTAATTTAGATATTAATTTTATTTAATCAATAGTATTGGACATTTTTTATTTTAAATTGAAAATGTTGATTTTTAACATTTCAAAGTAAAAAAAAATTAATGTATTTTCTTTTCTTTTTTTTTTTCTAGAATCATCAAAGTGTCGAACAGACGCAATAATGTTGACTAGAACAAAGTGTTAAAGACACAGAGAAGAGCTTCTGCCTGGAAAGACCCAAGTAGGACTTTCATAAGATCCCACAGTCAAGGACAGAGCAATTTCCTAAGCACTGGGAGAGAAAGGCTGAGAACAGCCTATTCCTTCATTGACTGATGATTGGCTTTTTAAAGAGACCTAAAAAGAGTGCTTGCTGCTCTTGTAGAGGACCTAGGTTCGATTCCCAGCACCCACATGGTGGCATCTCTAAATGCAGATTCAGTCATATGAACAGATCTAGAAACGTAGCTATGAGTGATGTGATTCTTCACAATGGGGCAGCTCTCGATGCAAAATTCACCTTGGTTCACACACAGTTCCCAGAGCACCATGTAACCGCAGCGGAGCACAGCTGTAAAGGCAGGTCACTGCAGCCGCAGCAAAGGGACACACACCTGTCCACAGCGCAGTGGCACCCAAAGGAGGCTTCACAGGGGCTCCTCCTGCAGCTCACACTTTGCGAAGCCTGAAACTTTCCCCATCATCACTTTAGCTCTCCTTCTTTCCACATCAGATGCTTCAGCCCTCTCCCAAGTTGCTACTTCCTCAGCCCCGCCCAGTGTGGAACTGTGAATTCACCATGTGCTTCCTCAGATCCCCCAGTGTGGAACTGTGAATTCATCATGTGCTTCCTCAGCTCTGCCCAGTGTGGAACTGTGAATTCATCAGGTGCTTCCTCAGCCCCGCCCAGTGTGGAACTGTGAATTCATCAGGTGCTTCCTCAGCCCCGCCCAGTGTGGAACTGTGAAATCACCATGTGCTTCCTCAGCTCTGCCCAGTGTGGAACTGTGAATTCATCAGGTGCTTCCTCAGCCCCGCCCAGTGTGGAACTGTGAATTCACCATGTGCTTCCTCAGATCCCCCAGTGTGGAACTGTGAAATCACCAAGTGCTTCCTCAGCTCTGCCCAGTGTGGAACTGTGAATTCATCAGGTGCTTCCTCAGCCCCGCCCAGTGTGGAACTGTGAATTCATCATGTGCTTCCTCAGCTCTGCCCAGTGTGGAACTGTGAATTCATCAGGTGCTTCCTCAGCCCCGCCCAGTGTGGAACTGTGAATTCATCAGGTGCTTCCTCAGCCCCGCCCAGTGTGGAACTGTGAAATCACCATGTGCTTCCTCAGCTCTGCCCAGTGTGGAACTGTGAATTCATCAGGTGCTTCCTCAGCCCCGCCCAGTGTGGAACTGTGAATTTACCAAGTGCTTCCTCAGATCCCCCAGTGTGGAACTGTGAATTTACCAGTACTTTCTCCGATTCCCCAGTGTGCAACTGTAAACTCACCATACCTTTATTTTGTTGTTAAACTATTACATTCTTTTCATCTGAACTTGGATCAAAAATTCAGATACTTTTGTTGCTTTATAATGCTTATGAAGTTGGGCAAGTTCAAAAAGCCTACCCCAATTATGTTTTACCATTATTTTTAGGCATAATTTTGCAAATTGTGTTAACTAATACTTTTCTGGAGCTCCTCAGAAATCATTTATCATACTAGAGCAAAAAAAAATTGTAACTCCTTGATAAACACTTCATTACCTTACACCATGTTGCCAATGTTCAAGCATATTTCTCTCTAAAATATTATTTGATATTAATTGGTTAACTCATTACAGTTTCTTAATTTTCCCAATAATCTGCATCTTGCAACAGCCTGCTTACCTAATTCCAGCTCTACTACCCACCACTCCTATTTTCTTGCACAAGACTTCTTCCTTTAAAAGGCAAAAGAGGTTTTATCCCCTGTCATCTGTCTGCCTGTCCTGCTCTTCATCTCCCACATTGGTCTCTGTCTTGGGGACTTTGCAATGACAGCCGCCTGCTGTCTTGCTGACAATTTTTTGTAAGTATTTTTGGCATGTCACCGCTCACTAGGCTTGCCCTCTTCTTCACATAGGTTGTATACCTTAGCACTTTCTTTCCTCAGCTGAACTCTCCCATCTGTCTCCAAATTAATTTCCTTCATGAAAAGTAGACATCAGTTGTAATCTCATGCATCTATTTTTAAAATACATTGAGAGGATGTCTTGGTCCAATTCCAACCACACTCCGTTAGCTGTTTAATTCTTTGTATTTGTTTTATTCTGTTAAGATCAGTCCAATCTCTTTTACATTAAAGAACTACGTAAGCTAAGAGGATGCACCCTGGAGCCAGACCTCCTGTCCTCTTTCACATCATCCAGTACAGTTCCTGGTCCTCTCAGAGGCTCTGTCTCATCCTAGAATCATGAGTATGTTTAGAAGAAGTCTGAGAATTGCTGAGCACAGAGTAAGAATACAGAGGTTGTGATGCTGTTGCTGTATCACTACCTCCACAGCCACTATTCTGTCACATGCCAATCCCCAGTGTTCCCCAAGTGTAGATGGGTAGATGCTGACATAGTCACTAGTCTACACTGAGCTATTCACCAAAATACACTGAGTGATCCAGGTAGAGACAGCAAATCCCAGCTAACATCTCCAAACAAATGAGTACATGTGCATACTCTCTCTCTCTCTCTCTCTCTCTCTCACACACACACACACACACACACACACACCTTTCAAAATCCTACAATCTCTACCAGTTTGAAGCACTGACTAGAAACCCACTTTCATAGACTTGATAGACTGAGTGCTTACACAGTTGGTTGACATTTGCAGAACAATTATCCAACAGTTTCTTATATGAGAAAGTACAATTTTGAATTATACTCTGTGACAAATGTGTGAGAATAAGATACTCATTTAACCATTAATTCACTAAGAAAACAAATACTCCTTATGCCATGTCAAGTATAGGACAGAGGATTAGAGGGTGGGCTGGAGAAATGGACCAGTAGGTAAAGCGCTTGTCCTACAAACACGAGGACCAGAGTTCAAATCCCCGGACCCTGTCTAAATTCCCAGTGTGTGTTGCTGTCTTTCTGCAATCCCAGCACTGTGGGGGGGAAGACAAGGATCTTATAGACTATGACACACACAGAAGTTGATTGACAAATAGTCCCACATCAGTTATTGGGCCAAGATTCATCAGAATTAACCATTACTCAGTGCTTTTAACTAAATAAAATTCTCACTGCCTTCTCTATTTCGTGTGCAACTGCCTTCTGGGAATGTTCAAGTCCTTCCAATAGCGCTGTTCCTTTCTGTATATGTTAAAATGCACAATTTCCTCACTTTTTCATGTCTAAACTCAAAATACATTCTACAATTTATTATAATCAATTAGTTGCTTCTTCCTACATGGTAAAGAATAACAGAATCTTGGACTCATTAAAATGTAGTATTACAATTCCAGATAACGAATATCCAGTGATTACTGATGACAATGCATACCCAATCTGATGGGTCAGAGTGATTTCACTCTGCTCCTTAGACACTGAGTTTTCCAGCATGAACTTTAAGAATATTGAGAAAGATTAAATATGGATGACATGGGGACATAACTTTAGAAGGAGGTGACAGCCTCAAGGCTATTGTGTCTTGTTTGGATATTGTTCAAGTGATTATAATATGTATAATTTTCAAATTAAAGTGAGTAGGACTGGGGTGGAGCTGAGTTGACAAGATGCTGGCCTAGCAGGACCAAAGGCCTGGATTGATCCCCAGCTCCATACAGACAGGATGTAGTAGCATACCTCATAATCCTAACATTTGAAAAGATGGAGGAAGGAGGATCAGAAATTCAAGATCTTTCTAGGCATTATAGTGAGTTTGAGGCAAGCCTGGAATATCATGAAACTTTTCAAAAAATGTAGATGTATTTATCTTATTTCAACATTTGCTCACAATTTGAAATAATTAATTATGTAATTGAGTATGTAAATATTGCCCAAGTCATCACAAAGCCTGAATTTCAAAACTACTACCATATAATCACAACTATTTGTCCAAAAATGCTCCAAAACATTTAGGCTCCTTTAAGAAATGTTCAAACTGTCCTCTCCACTCAAGTGAGTTTAAGGAAAAAGGAAAAAGTCTATGTATTGATCGCAGAAGCACAGTGTGTTTAAACTTAACTTTGCAAACTTTCTATTAATGGAGGTTGAGGTAAGCACAGTCAACCCCACAGTGCTTCTGGACAATGTCATAATTGGTGTTGACATCCACACACTTGCCTTCTTTAAGAAACATTATTTGATTTCAAAATGGTATCTCAATACTCATGCTGATATAAGCCTCCTAGTACCATGCTGTTTTGGCCTTGCCTTTTGATTGGTTGTTCTTGATAGACTTATCAACAGACCAGATCAGAATGCATTACATAAAAACAATACATAATGTGTTATACCATGAATTCTCAAGTTTAAAATTTCTAAGACATTAAAAATGGTACACCCTGTCCAAATAAGTACCAATGTAGGTACCAATCACTGCACTCAGTACAGATATTAAAATCACAATAGAATTCTACAGCCACTACAATCAGAGAAGCTAGAACAATGACATCCACCTCTCATTCCAGCTACACAGAGGAGATACGGGAATCTCATGAGTCTAGGGCTTAGAGTCTAGTGTAGGTAACAACTCAACTCCAAGGGATAGAAAGTTGAAAATACTTTTCTCTTTTTTTCCTAGAAAAGACTGAAGGCAATGAATAAACAAGTTTTTAAAATCTATTTTAAAATGTTAATGTTACACAAAACTAAAGAAAATTTCCTTTCTCTGCCCATTAGTTGATACATGCAATGAAATATTACTCATTACTGAAAGAGGAATGAAGTACTGATGTGTCCTACAAACCTTAAAAACATTATGCTAAAGGGGAAAGGCGTGTCACGAAAGCATATATTTTACATCATCTTATTTATATAAAATCTTCAGGATAAACAAATCCAGGGAGATATACAGTTGGTCAGTGAGTGCCTCGGGGCATGGAGTGGGTGATATACAGGGAATGATTGCTAATAGTTATAGGAATTAAAATGTGCTAAATTTCTGATGTAGTAAAAGTGGCACAATTTGAATGTAAACTAGGTTGTATGCTTTGAGTGAACAGATAGTATGTTAATTACATGTAAATAACACCATTTCAGAAAAAAGTGAATAATTTACCGACAGAAATATTTCCTCCTCCTGCCATGGTAAATGCTTCCTTCATAGTAGAGAGCAGAAGGTTTTGCTGCAAGCACTGAAATGGAAAGTTTTTCCAGGGAAAGGGGATATTCTGCAGCAGAACTTAACTGCAGATAACTCAAGAGAGAAAGCAGTAACTTGCTATGCCTGTGTTTAGCAAGTTATTCCAGTAACTAGCTGTTTTGGGTTAATAGGGATGCTAGATATATATTAAAACAAAAACAAAAACAAAACAACAACAACAAAAAAAACCAGGCAGCTCAGTCACATGCCTTCAGATGCATCATTGGGTTGTTTATGCATCATTGGGTTGTTTATGTTTATGTATGACTTGTATCCTATTATATGATGAGTTGGAGAAGGTTCCATGTGCTACTGAGGGGAAAATTTCCTGTCTGTCAGGTAGAATTTTCTGTATTTATCTGTTAAGTCCAAGTTCATCTATAATATGCTTAGCTCTGAAGTTCCTTTACTTGTTTTCAGTTTGGAAAACCTGTATAGATATGAGAGTGGATTGAAGTCCCCCACTATTATTATGTCAGAATCTATGCAGTCTTTTCTGTCTTTTAGTATTTGTTTTATGTAATTATGGGCTCCAATAGTCCATGCATAAATGTTTGCAGTTGTTATATATTCTTGATTGATTGTTCCTTTTGTTGATATGCAGTACCCCATTTATCTCTTCTAATTAGTTTTGGTTTGAAGTTTATTTCAATATAAAGTTAGCAACAGCCACTTGTTTGCATTTTCCATTTGCTTGGTTGTTTGTTTTCCATCTTTTGATATTAAGCTTTTGGTTATCTTTGTTGATAGTGTATTAAGATCAATCCATGTGAGTCTATTTCATGGGTAATAGGGATTTATTAAGATAAAAATTGAGAAAATACACTCACAAATACAGAACCAAGTAAACAGTTGAAATTGTTCTCTGTTCTGACCAGAAGCAAATCTACCTGGTTGTTCAATCACAACAGGAAGCAGGCATCAGGAAGAAGGGGCTCATGACCCTTCTCCCTTTCCTTTTAAGAGGTCATGTACAACGGCAAGAAGTACCACCTCCTTCAGGCCCTATAGCCCAAGGTCATGAGCAGAGCAAATACCACTACATTTCCCCCTTTTGTCTAAATAAGAAGGTTCTAAACTTAATCAAACTATATACAATAAGAATGATTATCAAGTGTTGTCCAGAAAAAAAAGGGTAATCACATAAACAAAAATGGAACTAAAACCAACAAGAACAACATCAAACTAGAAAGACATGCTAAATATCCAGAATTGTCCAGGTCATAGGTAAATGGCAAATTAATGAGATTACTTCACTAGCTGTCCTATCCTGAAGATACTAACTCTAGTACTTAATATGTTCTAACTAAGATATGAGAAGATTATAACTGTAACTATCTAGTCTTCAACTCCATCAAAGACCTGAGAAGAAACATAATAATATCTGAGAAAACGGAAATTGCAAGCAAACAATTTCTAAAAATCTTGCATGGATAGATAGAGACAATTGGCAGCCTGGAAAGACACCTAAAGTTTCTTAGCATCGTTAGGGCATTCAATTTGGATACAGACCTAGAATACCTGACAGACTATTTTCAGAAGCAGGAATTTTGAAAGATCATCTTACCCTGTCTTAGCAAGGTTCAGTAGTCACTTTTCCTTGTGTCCTGCTCAGCCAGAAAGGAGAGCATTCATATTGTTAGCAGTCAAGGCAAAGGCAGTTCTTTGCCCAGTAGGCCATTTTGTGCCAAGAAGAAGACAAACTTCCAAATGAAAATGTCTTAGAAGCCCAACATTCTCTCAGGATCAGATTGGTGCTGCCAGGAGCAATCGTGTCTAGTGTCAACAGAATTCTAAGCTATCAAAACATTTAAATGCCAAATTCTCTAGGTCTAAGAAGTGTTTGAAGATTACCTATCCATCTGACATGTGTTTCTGTAAATCTGGAGAACCTAACTAACATAACTATAGAAAGCATGGGCGACTATAGTTCTGTAAGTCTTATCTACCTAAACAACCTAAGGACTAAGGCTATACATTAACAAGGTAAACAATCTGTAAGCAGATGCACCCCTATAAGGACAGTGACCTTAAAATTGTGACATTATACAAAATGTCTTAAACAGAGGTAGAAATGTATAGTGCAATATGAAATATGACAACAATATCTTTAATATGTATCAATATACAAAATATCCTAAACAGAGGTAGAACAGTATGACAAATATAATTTTTTTCCAAGATAGGGTTTCTCTGTGTAGCTTTGCGCCTTTCCTGGAACTCACTTGGTAGCCCAGGCTGGCCTTGAACTCACAGAGATCTGCCTAGCTCTGCCTCCCCCCAAGTGCTGGGATTAAAGGCGTAAGCCACCGCCGCCCAGCTGACAAATATAATTTTACATTTGTATCAATATACAAACTATTTCAAAGAGTAGTACAAATATATATATACAATACAACAAATATAATTTTGTATTTGTATCAATATACAAATCATCTTAAATGGGAATATAAGAATAGTTTACATTTATATCAAATATACAAGAATCCATATCAGTGCAAATTATCCAAGGCTGATAGTTTGCTAAATCAGTTTACTAGTATATATAATAATCTCCTTAATATACTGTACCTATCCAGTCCCCTTTTTCTCTTCTAAAGGAGAATACTGAGTCTAAATTTTATTGTTCCACCCTCAACCCTAACCATCCATCCATAACCCTAAGAAAACTGAAACCTTTGAGAGGGTTCTTAAAATTTCTTCCTGCTGTTTAGCAGGAGATGGTATCTCTGTTAGGTCCTGTAAGAAAGCTTAGATAGTTAGGCCTCAGGACTATCTGTAGAGTCTGCAGCCAGTCTCAGAGTAATGGGTAAGATTGTCTGAGATTCTGGCCAGAAGTATAGTATGATGGACCATCTCATCTTGGAACTGTCTTGAAGAATTATCAGTCCAAGGCTGATCATTGAGTAATGTTCTTAGGTACAGAAACATCTTTCTGGACTGAGCAGAGTCATTGTTATGGGGCCCCATCTTCCTTCTGGAGACCTCAATGATTGCTATTGGAAAGAATTATTTTTCACTGTGGAAAACTTGAACATTATTAATATCAAAATGGAAAGTTTGGATTTAGGGTGATTTGAGGAAGGATTTTCAGGTTTCCAAGGCCTTATAATTTCTTGAAGATGGGCATTTCTATTACCCTATAAAGACAAAAAACAGAACGCTGCCCCAACCCTTGTTTGCTGAGTTTTTCTCACAACTTGTAGAGTTGTCACATCAGTGGATGAGCTATTGCTTCTCCTCATCAAGGTTTCTCCTGTTTGAAGTGAACTTTTATTAATTTTGATGGTACCCATAGCTTTTCTTCTCCTGCAGAAACAAAAGCAAAACCCCTTCCCCAACATAGGATGTATCCTGGTTTCCTTCCTGAGGTCAACACATCTTTTAAGTAAACCAGTTAGTTTAGCTCAGGAGTTTTTTTCTGTTATCCAGTGTCTCTCCACAGCTGTTGTTCCTTTTTCATCCAAATAGAGAAAATTCAAGGTTAATAAAGCATTATGTAATCTATTTCTTGGAATCATTGTTACCTCTTTCTGTTTATTTAGCATATCCTTTAAAGTTTGATTGAATCTTTCTATGACTGCTTAGCCTATGGGATTGTGTGCTATACCTGCAACATGCTTTATATTGTAATAAGCAAAAAACTTTCTAATTTTATTTGAGACATACTGTGGGGTGTCTTTCTGTATGCTGTGAACATGTGTTTCTCTGATTTGTTGATAAAGCTGCATTGGCCTATGGCAAGGCAGCTTAGAGGCAGGTGGGAAATCCAAGCAAGTATATAGAGAGAAGAAAGGAGAATGGAGAGAGACACCAGCCTCCACAGAAAGAGCAGCAAGATGCCAGCAGACTAGTAATGCCATGGCTATGTGGCAACTTATAGATTAATGGAAATGGGTTAAATGATAAGAGCTATCTAGCAAGAAGCCTTCCATAGGCCATATAGTTTGTAAATAATATTAAGTCTCTGAGTGATTATTTTATAAGCGCTTGTGGGACTCCAGGGCCAGGCAGGATGGCAGGGCTGGAGAAACTTTACGACTACAGAGACATTTGCTGGAGCATTGTCAGTCTTAAGTTGTATAGATGTTCACATGATGGCCATAACTTCTAATAAGTGTATAATCAGAGTCAGCCTTTTCAGAACTCACAGGAGTTGCCCATTGAAATCCTGAATAAATGTCAATGATATGATGTCAGAAGCCAGTGGACAGTGTGAGACTGGTAGCAGGCCCCCATTGCATTGGGCCCAGGTCTTCCTAGAGTCAGGTTGCTTGGGAATACAGCCAAAAGTGGGTGGTAAATTCCATCTAAGGCTAAATACCAGCACGAGACCGATAGTCAACAAGTAATAAGAGAAAATTGAAAAGAACTTTGAAGAGAGAGTTCAAAAGGGCGTGAAACCATTAAGAGGTAAATGAGTGGGGTCCACACAGTCTGCCCAGAGGATTCAGCCCAGCATTGCACCCAGCCTAGCTCAGTCAGTAGAGCACGGGATTCTTAATTCAAGGGTCATGGGTTCGTGCCCCACTTTGGGCACCACTTATTAAGATCAATCCACGTGAGTCTATTTAATAGGTAATAGCGATCAGACCAGAAAGCAGGCAGCAGGGAGAAGGAGCTCATGACCCTTCTCCCTTTCCTTTTAAGAGGTCAGCACAATGGCAAGAAGTACCACCTCCTTTGGGCCCTATAGCCCAAGATAAAGGGTGGAGCAAATATCACTACAAAAGAGTTTCTTGAAGACAACATATAGTTGATTCCTGTTATTTAATCCAGTCTCTTTCTTTATAGTGGTGATTTAAGGCCTTTTAGATTTAAAATCATTATAGAAAGGGGTTTACTGTTTCCTATAAACGTACTGGGTCATGTTCTGTTTTGCTGGATTAGTTGTATTTCTTTTCCTTCTCCTGTATTAGCAAGGAGGATTTTATGAGTTGTGATTTTGGACATAGTTGTTTCTTTTCTAAATCTAATTTATTTGTCTTTTGTTTTTATAAAGTGTGCCTCCATATATTCACATGAACAAAGCTGTGCTCCTTCTCCTCCTCCTTCTTCTCTTCTTCCTCCTCCTCTTTCTTCTTTTTCTTCAGAGTATATCATTAAGAACCTTCTACAGTGTAGCTTAGTTGTCATGAAATTAGATGGCTTATTCAATTAGAATTCTAGACAATGAGTAGGTTTTTAGTGTAATTGTTGCCAATAATATAAAAATATTAAATATTGTAAAATGATTCTACAATGGTGGATGCATTTATACCAAAGCCAGTGAGTTGCCTACATGAAATTCAGATGTATTTACATCTAATACATCCTGTTCTTGTTAAATGGGGCAAGATAGGGCTGTGGTTATTGTTTTAAATCTTACTTTTATTTTATGTGTATGTGCCTACATTTATGTATGTGTACTACTTGCATGCCTAGAGCCTGTGGAGGCTAGACAACTGCTGCAGATCTCCTGGACTCTGAGTTACAGATGTTTGTGAACAGCCATGTGCATGCTGAGAACCAAACTTGGATCATCTGCAAAAGCAACCAGTGCTGTTAAACACTGAGCATCTCTCCAGACCCCATTTATTTAGTTCTTAGGGTTTTTTTCTCTTTATTTGCTGTAGTGAGCAAGGCAGACTCCCAGCTGAGAGGCCTGCAGGAGAAATACAGTAACAGAGAAGTGTGTTGATAGGATGGAAAGATCAAAAGGGAATTCCAAGTAGGGGCAAGCATGAGCCCAGATTCAGAAGGGAAGTACAACATGACTAGTTCAAAGAAACAAGGGAGTTCCATCTAAAAAACATCCAGCAAGTGCAGAATGGAGAAAGATACAGTTAAAGAAAAACATGTTTGTTTGGTTGGTTGCTTTTGATGTTTGGTTCGGTTTTTTGTTTTTGTTTTTGTTTTAGGCAAGGTCTCATTTTATAGACTGGGCTGGCCTATAATTCATTATGTGGACCACGCTAGCTTTGAACTCACAGAGATCTGTCTGTCTCTGTCTTCAAAATGCTAGGGTTATAGGTGTACACCACCACATTGGTCTAGATTATTTCTAAAATGACTATTTCTTAGAGCTGTTTTATGTATACAGCAAAACTAAGCATAAAGCACAGAGGGTTCCAGATACTCCATTTCTATACACACATAGCCTTCTTCACTCTCAACATCCCACACCCAAGTAAGACATTTGTTACAATGCATGCACCTGTACTGATGCCTCATTGTTGCCCAGTGTCCAAGGTTCACATTTGGGCTCACTGTATGTGTTGCGCATTTTGTGTGTCTGGGAAAGTCCATGTCATGATATATTATTACAGTATCTGATCGAATATTTTCACTGTCACCAAATACTCTCTGCCCTGTCTACTCAGACACCAACCTCTGGAAAACACTGATATTTTTACTGTCTCTCTAGGTTTTGGGTTTTCAAGAAGGGCACATAACTAGAATCATATAGTATGTAGACTTTCCATTTGAGCTTCAAGAACGCACTAAAAATTTAAGGTCCAGTTGTGTTGTTCCAATGACTTCATAGCTCATTCTTTTTTGCTGATGGATAAGTTCCCTCTGCCTGACTGTACTCAAGGAGGGGTGCTTTGGTTTAGTAGGAGCCACAAGTGTTTGCTTCATCTCCTTGCTGCATCATCTTGTTCTGTCAATAAAGAATTGAACACTGAATGCGTAAGAAGACAATTACAGGTAAGATGGACAGATGGCTCAGTGAGCAAGTACTGCTTTCCCAAAGGACCCAAGTTCAACTCCAAGTGCACACAACAGGCAGCTCACAATTACCTTTAACTCTAGTTTCGAGGTATCTGATGCCTCTGGCCTCTTCAAGCACCTACACACACATATGCAGACAAATAATTAATTAAAAATAATAAAAACTAAACTTTTTTAAGAAGATAATATCAGAGGCTGTAGCAACAGCATTTGTTGCTCTTGCGGACGACCTGAGTTCAATTCCAAGTACCCACATGGTGGCTAACAGTTGTCTACATTCTAGCTCCAGAGATCTGACTATCCTTCCCTGGCCTCTGTAGACAATACATGCATGTGGTGTATGGACATTCATGCAGATGTGACACCTATACATGTAAAATAAAAATAAGTAAGCATTTTTAAAACTTTAAGAAATGAAAATATTTTTAAAGGCAATAACATTAAATCTTCAACATGCCCATTGAATTTAGAGTCAAAGATAATTATGGTAATTTGACAAGTGGAAAAATAAGTAGATCAGGATCCAGGCTAGAGTTGACTGTAGACCCAGTGGGAGTAAGACAAGACAATGAATGGAGACAATGGATATGTACTCCAGAAATGTAGTTACAGAGTAAAAGGAGGAAAGAATGCAAACACCAACTGACTCTTCTGTGTCAGAAGAAACTTTTCTTTTGTCATTTTTCAGTGGGTTATATTCTTGTGGCCTGTAGTTCTTACTTATAACATGTTAGATATAGTTGAGAATTAAAAATTGTGTAAGTTTATAGTATACAACATATTTTAATATACATATTCTCTGTAAAATGATCACCACCATTGTTCTGGCTATTTTTTTGCCAACTTGACTCAGCAAGGGTCATCTGGAAAGAGGGATCCTCAGGTGAGAAAATGACACCATCAGATTTGCATTTGGGCGAGTCTGTGGGACATTTTCTTGGTTAATGATTTGTATGGGAGGACCCAGCCAACTACGGGTGGCACCAACCCTGGTCCTGGGCTGTACAAGAAAACAGGATGAGCAAGCCATTAAGTAGCACTCTTCCATGATCTCTGAATCAGTTCCTGGCTTGAGTTCTTGCCCTGACTTCCTTTCATGGTGGATTACAACTGTAAACTGAAATAAGCATTCCCCCTAAAAAAATGCTTCCAACCATGGTGTTTTTAAAAACCAACAGAAACCTAAGACAACAGTCAAGTTAACTATTGCATTTATGACCTTTCAGTCACTCTTTTGTGATGAGAACATTCTTGTAATGATTTAAACAGTGTAAAAAATTTAAAAGATTTTTTTAAATTATGGAGGGTAGAGAGGTATGTACATGTGAGTGCAGTGCCAACAGAGGCCAAAAGCAGGCATCAGATTCCCTGGAGCTGTACTTGGAGTTTACAGATGATTGTGGGCCACTGAAGGCAAGTGCTAGGAATCTAACTAGGGTTCTGTGCAAGAGCAGTACACACTTATCAGCTACGTCATCTCTCTAGCTCACTGGGAGAGCAGTTAGGATCCTTTGTCTTAACGAATTTCAAGAACATAAAACAATATAATAATCTGTATTATTATACTGTAATCACAAACTGTAGACTATACCTCAGAACTTACTCATTCTGTTTAACTGAAACTCTGTCACTTTGTACCCCCATACACACACGTGAGATCATGTGCTGTGTGTTCTCCTGGGCCTGACACAATTTCTTCAAGATTCATTCATTCCACTCACTCTTGAATCATAACTTCATGAGTGTGTGTGTGTGTGTGTGTGTGTGTGTGTGTGTGTTCTGTATTCATCTATTGGTGGGTGCTTAGGTTGACTTCGTATCTTGGCTATTGTAAATAATACTGCAGAGACAGCTCTCCAAGACAGCATTCCATTCCCTGCATATTCATACCATCCGTAGAATTGCTGAGTCATGGTGTGGTTCTGTTGTTGTGTTTCTAAGAGACCTCTGTACTGTCTTCTATAATGCTGCACTATCTTCCATTCCACCAACTGTGGTCAAAGATCCTCTTTGCTCCACACCCTTGACATTTGCCTTTTATAGTTTTGATAATAGCCATTCTAATAGATGTCAGGGAATCTCATGGTAGTTTGATTTGTGATTCCAAGATGGTTATAATGATGAAATATTTTTAAGTACCTTTTGTCTGTGTGTATGCCTTTTTTGTTGTTGGTGTTGTTAGCTTTGTTTTGTTTCATTTTGACAAGTGTATTTTGGGTCCTTTCTCCAGTTTTTTTTATTTGCTTGAGATATTCAGCCATTGAGTTGTTTGAGTTCATAAAATAGCTGTTAATGGAAGTATTGAATGTGTTTAAATGCTGGGGGGAAGATACCAAGGTCTACAGAAAGTGAGAGAAGATGGTCTAGAAAAAGATGCCAGGTCAGCTCTCACAGAGGGTGAACTCCACCTACTTTGTGTAAAGAATGGGAAAGTTGAATCTGTGCTTTCTGACAAGCCTGTCCACTTCATGTCAGGAAGCTGAAAGTATTTTGGTCTAATGGATTCACTTTCTTGTGAAATAGAAAGAAAAATAATTGCCTGAACCGAAAGGGAAAACAGAGCTGTCAGAAGTTCAAGTTGAATGATGGAGAAATGGAGTGCTGGAAAGAACAGGAAGTTGAGTAGGAGCCTGCCATGCTGGGAACAAAAGGCAGCAGGGCAGTGTTAACAGCATGGCTGTTCTCTGTTCTGAGGGGGCATCTGCAATAAAAAAGTCTTAGTACTGCATTTGATGTATCATAATGACATAAAAGTAGCAAGTTACATCTGTAACTTCAAAGTGGACCACCTCAGAATGAAGCTGGGGAGACTAATTGCCATCACCCAATTGCTTATAAATATGGACCATCAAGTTCAATTTATTAATATCAATCTCCCATTATTGGGCAAATGAGATGGCTCATAAGGAGGAGGCCTTCCTGATAATCAGAGTTCAATCCCCGGGACCCACATGATGGAAGAAAAAAGGATTCCTGTAAGTTGTCCTCTGACCTTCACATGCACACTTTGGCGCGCGCGCACACACACACACACACACATAATAATAATAATAATAAATTTAAGATGTAAAAATGTAATATTACCATTCATACGGTTAGATGTTAGAAGTATTGACTTGGATATAGTCCAAAACTTTTTACATGTTTTTTTGAAAAATACAATCATTTCTACTAAATTGACATTTCTAATTTGCCCCACCTGCATGAATACTGACACTGGTTTTCTGTGAGCAGACCCACCCTGAAGCTGGCACCACTGTCCAATAGGCTGGCAGCTCAGAAGGAACCAAGGGGGAAGAAGGAAGAAGCCCATGGAAAGAGCTTGGTTCCTTGTGAGCATGTACAGCTGTGGCCACTGCCATCATTCATGGAGAGCAGGCTCCAGCTTCTTCAGCCGTTTTATGTAGACTCACGCCAACCAATCTCCAGGGTAATTCCAGGCCTTAAGCCTTATACTTGAGCTACATCCTTGGCTCCCTTGTTCTGGGACTTCCAGTTTCTTGGGCTAAGCAGATAATGAGTCTTCTGATTCTTCAACTTGCAGGTGGCCACTGTGGGACTGCCCATCCTCTAAAATGTGATCTTGTAAATGCACTTTCAATAATAGATCTTCTATATTCATTTTATTGTTCAGTCCTGATATTAACTTATAAAAAACTTCTCAAAAGGACACCCTGCCAAGTAATTGCTTAAGAAAAAGTAAGAATTCATTGGGTGGAAGGGCAGGGTAGAAAGAAAATAAAGATCAATTTGTACAATCAGGTAACAGATGTCATGATCCACTTGAGAAAGTTGTTTCCTCTCCAGAGCACAGGAACCAAGTACTGGAGAGACTTGTGCCCAAGGTAAGAATGCTCATCATATTCTGCAGGCTATAGGAATTTACTGGTGGAAGCCATGGAATAACATAATGAACTCGTGTTACAGAACAACCTCCCTAGTTAGGTAGAAGGGATTCGGGGAAACTTGAAGCAGGAAAGTAAACTAAAGTTTCTGATTGAGAAAGATGCAGTAGAAAAAGAAGACCTGAACTTCAAGAAACATTAAATGGGGCTAAAGTCACAGAGTTGGTGGGAAGGAGGGAAAGAAGGGAGCCCAAGCTAATGGTAACAGCATATTCTGAGCATGAAACATGTCAGCATGCCTTCCTGACAATTTATAACAGGAAATTATGTCCGAGGAAAAGGTAATGAGCTCAGATTTTCCAAGAGTGAGTTAAGAATGTCTATATAGGATAGCCTTACTGGATCATCAAGAAGCAAATTCTGTCCATCAGAAGACAGATAAAAGCTGCAAACACATGTGAGGGATCATTAAACCATAGTGGACATGGATGAGAGCATGTCCCCAAAAAAGGGGGAGAAAAGGGGAATTACTAGAGAAAGGCAGAGGAACCATATAAATTCCTGCACACTCTACTAAGAGATAGTGAATGGCCCTCTTAGGGGACAGGAAAATACTGGGACCAAGATAACATTTACCCCATCCTTATCCTAGTCAACCCACACTGGTTGTTCAATGTATAGTGGTTGGCACTGAAATCACAGCAACAACAAAACCAGACTCTGACAATTCTGTGTGTGTGTGTGTGTGTGTGTGTGTGTGTGTGTGTGTGTGTGTGTGTGTGTGCATACATGGAAATAGTTTGAGAAAGGAAACCTAAGTGGGGCTAGAGGAAGGGGAAAGGAGGGAGAAAATGGTGTAGTTCTAATTCAATTAAAAACATTAAAATAAAATTAAATAAAAGGAAAAAATAGAGCCATTTGACAGATTTTAATCATTTTTCTCAATGATTTATGTTTCATTCCTTAATCGTAAGTAAAATTACTTTTCTATCATTGCACCTAGGTTAAGGGAAATCAGTTGGTATTGTTTGCTTACCTTTTAAAATCAAGAACCTGAACCAATCTA